>NC_134363.1:18354319-18696819 GCF_048569485.1 Anomaloglossus baeobatrachus | reverse complement strand
CCACTGCTCCCGGTACAGGTCCCTGTGGCCCCCACTGCTAACTATAGCCCATTTAGAGACTGTACTATTAGCAAAGAACATTTTTTTAACCCCTTTATATCTGGGCGATATTCCGTTTTGTTTTTTTTGCTCTCCCTCTTCCTAGAGCCGTAAGTGCAAATCTGGATGTTGGTAATGCGGCTGATACAATTTATCTGGACTCTGCAAAGTAATTTCATACTTTACCACATAATAGCCTTATACCGAAGCTCCAGAAACAGGGACTAGGGGAAACTATGTGCAGATAGGTAAGGAATCTGCTAAAACACACATTAACCCCGTTACAGCCAAGGATGTAACGGTACATCCCAAATCATGTTGGGGTAATCGCCGCCGGCTGCTGCTGTGAGCCCGTGGAGATCCCTGTACATGTTATCTGATTTGAACAGCAGACATGTGCTGCTAACAGGCACGGGTGGATCCTCAATTCACCCATGTCTGTTAAAACTTTAGATCGTGTTGTCAAAATGTGACAGTGCAATTTAAATGGCCATGAGGGAACGCACCTTTACCCACTGTCATCGGAGGCCTCATGTTGCGATCACAGGGAGCTTATGGTTGCAATGGTAGCGACTGGTCATGTGATGACTCCTGTTGCTATCATGATGTAGTTCCTGTTAGAGCCGACAGAGCATTGGGTGTAACAGGAACGCTGTATTTCTGCTGATCAGAGCTGTGCAGCTCTCATCAGCAGAAATGAACAAACAATCAGACTGCTGATCCTTATAGTCCCCTAGGGGGACTAGTACAACAAAAAAAGTTTCTGATTTTTTTTTTAACGCCTTAGAGAAACGTAAACCTATACATGTTTGGTGTCTAAGAACTCAAACTGATCTGAGTTATCACACTGACACATCAGTTTTACTATATAAAATACCCTGAATCACACTTTTTTTTTTGCAATTTTTCCTCACTTGGAATTTTTTTGCCGTTTTGCAGTACACTATATGGTAAAACTTATGATTTACTTTAAAAGAACTACTCCTCTCACAAAAAACAAGCCTTTGTATTTCAAGATTGACAAAAAAATTAAAAAGTTACGGCTCTCGGAAGAAGGTGAGCAAAAAAACCCCCCTGAAAAATGGAAAATCGCCTGGAGGTGAAGGGGTTTAAGGTAGTTTTACACTACTGAAGATTGAAAGTTCAAGCAAATAGCAAAGTTATGCCGCTGTTGTGATGCCCCTGGACTATCAGGTCATCACAGGGTATTGCACAATCTGCCCTCCCGTTCAATATCCACCTCCTTCTTGGTTTAGGGTCCCTAACCATATGGTGTTGCCTACATCAGCTAATCAAATCCTAGAAACCCTCTGCACCACACCCACCAGACACACTAGTGGACGGCTTGAGTGGAATAGAGTCGCCCACCTGGGGGGTTGGAAAGGGAGGTCAGGGGTGTCAGAAGGAGAGAGTTGAGCTGGAGAAGTGAAAATGAGAGGAGGTCAGGAGCAGGGCTCTTGGGAAGCAATCTAGGTGGCAGACGGTGGTCTGGGCCTAAAGGAGCAGGGGATTGTGGCAAGGGACATGGATCTGTTGAGGAGGACAGCCGGCGGCCTTGCACCATCACCGTAAGTAGAGAAGTACTCCGGCACGCATAAAACACCCCAATAAGAAAACCAGAGAAAAATAGATATATTCTTGTTTTATTTTTATTCAATAATTGTTGTACCGAAACGAAAAATATATATATGACATTTCGGCCCCTGGCCTTTGTCAAAATCGGACCATCAGATGGACTGACAATAGAAATAAGGTTTCGGTTCACAAAAGATGGCTGGAGGGAGGAATTAGTCCCAAAATGAAGAGGTCTTATGCCATAGTGTCAGGGAGGGTATCATGGAGAATCCTGCCATGACACTCTCCCTGACACTATGGCATAAGACCTCTTCATTTTGGGACTAATTCCTCCCTCCAGCCATATCATATCACTACACTTAATAGGAACAGTTTGTCCGATTTCCTTACTCCAAACAGATTAATATAGAAAAAAAATTACTTTATTAATCCTGCAGTGTGATGATAGTTTATCCAAGTATCTTGGGCACCAGAACCCTATTTAACATTTATATATTGTGATCCATGGTCCCCCTTCATTTCTGATGTATACACCCCTTCACAGGTTCATTGCAGGCTGTATCAATTCATAGTCATGTGATCTATCCCTTACCGCTTCACAGATCCGTTTATATTACCAACCTCATTACAGGTTTCGATTGATATATTCTTGTGAACCAAAACCTCATTTCTATTGTCAGTCCATCTGATGGTCCGATTTTGGCCAGGGGCCGAAACGTCATATATATATTTTTCGGACTCTGTTATAACAATTATGGAATAAAAATAAAACAAGAACACATCTATTTTTCTCTGGTTTTCTTATTGAGGTGTTTTATGAGTGCCGGAGTACTTCTCTACTTATATATATTTTTCTCCTGAGCACGTAATTGGTGATGCGAGCTTACATTCATTAATTTTTGCACCATCACCGGGCTGACACCAAGGCACGACGTGGACCCTAGGTCGGGGAGTAGCTTCAGGCAACCCGATAATTTACCCAAGGAGAACAGCGTCTTCAAGAGCCGTTCCCACCCACTCCAAAATTGGGGTACTAGTGCAACAAGGGGGATAGGACTTTCCACTCAAAACGGTCCAGAAAATCCGAAGCGTGAACCCTGAGAGCAAGCTCCCACACTTAGCCATAGTGGGGAGCGGGACCCGGCAGGTTTCATACTACCAGGACCAACAGAGAAGTAAACTTAGTGCCAGGAGGCAGGTCACGGATCACCAGGCAGCACCATTAGGGATTGGACCTGAGCTAAGCTCTCCTCAGCGGCAGCGGTATCCAGAACTATGGTTTATCCAGTTGTCGGTGTTAGCTTAAAGGACTGAGTGAGTACGCAAGTGAACCTTTTGCATCCAACGGCAATCCCTTTCACCATCACTAAGTCCCGGGGTATTCCCCATACCCGTGGAGGGTCACGACACCTAGCTGCCCCATTCCATCGTCCCCGGGTACGCCACACTGCAGCGGTGGTACTCCTAATTACCACACACCACGGGTGGCGTCACGAACTCTATAATCCCCTGTAAATATCCCCCTTTATTTGAGTGGCCGTACAACCCCCAGAAGTCCGGAGACCCTCGAGCCACCGCGGATCCAGATCCGAGCAGCTCAGCTGCTGGTGTGACGCCCTGGACTAGCCAGGTAGTCACAAACACAACATCACACACACCCCCTCCCCTGGTTAAGCAACAACAGTCAAACAAATTCCTTGTTGCCACCCTCCAAAAATATATATATTAGTGCTCACTTCAGTTATCCTATTCAGTTATATGTAGTTTTTTTCTGAATGTGAACACAGCTCCGCCCCTTTCGGCCATGTTTTTTCCATCTCCTATATAAGAAAGTCCTTAGTTACCCCTCTCCACCCATAGCAGTTTTTAATTGCAATGAGATGACACACAGTTAGGGTCACAGAGCTAGGGACCCCAATATAGAGATATGCCTTGACGAGGCTTTGGGGCTCAGTTACATTGATCAATGCGATTGCTAAATATCTCCTTTTTCCTAATATTCATGGCAGGTATGCAATTCATTATTCACATGTTCAAATTAGCAAGTAGCATTTTTCATTGTATATTCCAATATTTTTCCATATGCTTGAGGCATTATACCATTATCTAAGTTTGATGTGCAGCCTTATTCTTATATAGTATGTATTTTTTGGCTTGCACTCATAATATATATATTAGTGCTCACTTCAGTTATCCTATTCAGTTGTTGCCACCCTCCAGTCTTGATGTCCACACCAGGTGGGGCGGAGCCAGGAGGTTGGCCCCACCCACCGAGGAGTTCACAGGTCTGGAGGCGGGAAAAGGAAGAGATCAGTTTTGGAGTTTGAAGTGTGAGGAGTGAAAACTGTCGGTGTCTGGGTAGGAGCCCAGACACATACCGCAAGGTCGGCAGATGGTGGTGGCCGTCTGCAGGAGTTGGCGCAGGTCAGCGGAACCATAGGACCGGGGACGGGCGGTGGCCCGCCGGTACCGAACCGGGGAGCAGATCTGAACCAAGCACAAAGGCTGGGCCATCAGACCCCGACCAGGCTAGGAGCCGCCGAAAAGGTCAAATCCGATAGTGACCGGGACCCTAGGGGTTCCCTCACACCCAAGACCCGACAGAAGGCAACAGTCCACACAGTGAGGATAAAAAGCCACCGCCATAGGCTAGAGATCCAAGGGCCAGTGCCTGCGGGCAAACGTGCTCCTTCGGTCCATACACGCCGGGGAGTGGACTACCAGTGGGAAACCATCGGAGTCAGTACATCTACATTGGTGCAGGGAAAGACAGCCACCATCAACCTGTCCGGGGAGAGCAAAGACACTGCAGCCGGCTGCGGGACCCGTCCATCCAGCCGTTTGGTTTACCAAGGACTTTGTGACTTTGTGCCTGAGTGAGTACAACAGTGCCATCCGGTGCCCTGCGACCCTGCACCCCGGCCCACCTGCCTCCCCGTCACCTCACCGGGCCCCGGGATCACCAACCCCTACCCACGGAGGGGGGACAACATCCTAGCTGCTCCCTACCATCGCTCCCGGGATCCCCGTCACCAGCAGCGGTGGTGCCCATTATCACCACAACCCGTGGGTGGCATCACGAACTATCTCCCCAAAAACCACCCAACCTCCCAACCATCCCTTTTCACTCGTGGTGAGAAGCGCTGCTCGAGTCCCCGGGTCCGGCCCACCGCTCGAGCCATCGAGCAGCAGAAAGCCCCGGACCCGAGCGTAGCGAGCGCGGCCCCTCCGCCCGCGACACTGGCACGGGGGAGGCACACTGTTATGAGTTATGCTCTCTTAGATATTGGTAGACGAGGCAGCGTTGCCATAGCAACAATGAAAGATTGTCCAGGACACACCAACATTCCGACCAACTGCAGAGTACTGGGCTACAAAGGAAATAGCTTCCAAGCACACGCCCTTTTCCAAGGAAATTGGGCACCCAATAGATTCTGTTCTAGTCTACACAGTAAAGCTGAAAATGTATAGATCATGTGTGTGCTCATCAGGAAACATCTAGTCATATGGAAGAAGAGGAACCATCAGCATAATACTCATCAAAAAAGTAATACAAAAATAATCTAAAAAAAATCCTCTTGGTTTGATTTTTATGCAAATTCTCAACAAACAAAGAATTTCAGGAAGAAATATTTTAGAAATTCTGTACAATGGAAACCTTTCCCTTTTTCAAGAAATAACATGGGCGGTACCTAAACTTGCAGTTCCAGTTCTTAGTGAGCAAATGTTGATTTTTTTTAAATCCTTACTCCCCTTCCCTACCCTTCCTCAAAAAAAGTATAAATATGAAGTGCAACTAGGATTTCTAAAGACCTCCACAAAAATGAGCTCCCTAATTGGAATTCTTTGCCTCCTCTTAGCTCTTTCAGCAAAAAGTAAGTTTCAAGATTTCTTTTTATTGATGTATTAGTGATTTTAGTATTATACTGATATAATAGTAGATATTTAAAAAAAAAAAAAACTAATAAAAAATAATACGGCAAACAAAAATAAAAAATGGAAATAAATTATATATACAAGGTGGCCATAAAATAACCTAAGGTGTTTGGAGCCGTGTGCAGACTGACTCAGTGGACAGAATTGACAGAAAATGGGTATGTTTTTACTAAAAAAAAATATTAAAAAAATGTAATTTCAATTTTGAGGCAACAGGGTTACTGAGTGTTCAGCCAGGGCATGGAAAACTTTGCACACTGTGCAGTACGGGAGCCCCAATTGCCTGGAAACACTGCGTGCACTGCTGTTCCCGGCAGGGTTGTTCCACGACGGCAGTGGCAATGTCCTCCACAACCTCTCTGCTTACCGGTGGTTGCCCGCGCCCTGGCTGACCACTCAGTAACCCTGTTGCCTCAAAACGTGTCATCATCTGTCTCAGCAAAGTTTTGGCATAATTTTTTTTAAGATTCCTTCCATTTCCCCATGCCTTGGATAGCATACATACCAATTTTCAGCCAATTCTGTCCACTGAGTCAGTCTGCACACTGCTCCAAATCGACCTTTTCCCACATTTCCGGCTTCAAACATAAAGATAAACAAATTTAAATTAATGTTAAAGAATCAACAAAAAGTGGACACAATTGTGAAGTTGAACTAAATGTTTTGCTTATTTTAAACATTTTTTAAAAATAAAAGACTGAAAATTGGGGCATGCAATATTATTCATCCCCTTTACTTTCAGTGCAGCAAACTCACTCCAGAAGTTGATTGAGGGTCTCTGAATGATCCAATGTTGTCCTAAATGACTGATGATGATAAATATAAGCCCTTGTGTGTAATCAGGTCTCCGTATAAATGCACCTGCTCTGTGATAGTCTCAGTGTTCTGTGTAAAGCGCAGAGAGCATCATGAAGACCAAGGAACACAACAGGCAGGTCCGTGATACTGTTGTGGAGAAGTTTAAAGCCAGATTTGGTTAAAAAAGATTTCCAAAACTTTAAATATCCCAAGAAGCACTGTGTAAGCGATCATATTGAAATGGAAGGAGCATCATACCACTGCAAATCTACCAAGACCCGGCCGTCCATCCAAACTTTCATCTCAAACAAGGAGAAGACTGATCAGAGATGCAGCCAAGAGGCCCATGATCACTCTGGATGAACTGCAGAGATCTACAGCTGAGGTGGGAGTCTATGATCCCAAACATAAAGCAAAATCTACAATGGAATGATTCACAAATAAACGTATCCCGGTGTTAGAATGGCCAAGTCACAGTCCAGACCTGAACCCAATTGAGAATCTGTGGAAAGAGCTGGAAACTGCTGTTCACAAACGCCTCCATCCAACCTCACTCAGCTCCAGCTTTTTACAAAGGAAAAATGGGCAAGAATTTCAGTCTCTCTATGTACAAAACTGATAGACACATACCCCAAATGACTTGTGCTGTAATCACAGCAAAAGGTGGCGCTAGAAAGTATTAACTTAAAGGGGATGAATAATATTGCACGACCCAATTTTCAGTTTTTTATTTTTTTAAAATGTTTAAAATAAGCAAAATATTTCGATCAACTTCATAATTGTGTCCCACTTGTTGTTGATTCTTCGCCATTCATTTAATTTTTTGTATCTTTATGTTTGAAGCCTGAATTGTGGATAAAGGTTGACAAAGTCAAGGGGGCCAAATACTTTCGCAAGGCACTGTGTATATACTGTGTATATACTGTATATATATGTAAACAATATACATATATCTAAATTATATATATATATAATATACTTTTTTTTTTTAAGTGTGTATATATGCGTATATAAATTAATTTTACATTATAATATTTTTAAACTTAGATTTATTATAATTTATTATCAGTTAGATATATACATATTATTTCTATATGTATGTGTGTGTGTGTATATATATATGCTCCATTATTTTTCTATTTTCTAAATATGCAATATTATATACTAAAATGAATAAAACGCATATTTTTATATATATATATATATATATATATATATATATATATATATAAATACACACACACACCATATTGTATATATTTTCTATAAATATATAACACAAATAAAAATAATAGGCCCTGCATTTTGTAGTAATAACTTATATTAAAAATAATTTTCTAGAATATCAAATTAAATATATATATAAATTCAAAATTACAAAAAAAATATATATATACACATATATATATATATATATATATATATATATATATATATATATATATATGTGTGTATTTTTTGTAATTTTGAATTTATATATATATAATTTGATATTCTAGAAAATTATTTTTAATATAAGTTATTACTACAAAGTACAGGGCCTATTATTTTTATTTGTGATATATATTTATAGAAAATATATACAATATGGTGTGTGTATATATATATATATATATATATATATATATGACAATACTGTTGACTAAGTATAATGTTTTTAAATTAATCATCGTTTTCAAGCTAATCCTAATCTCATTTACATTTTTTCAAAAATAAATTTCTGAAGCAAAAAACTTTCTTAAAAAAAGCTCATCATAGGACATTTAGTATAAATTCATAGAAAAAAACTCACCAAAAATAAAGCCAACAGCCATAAACTGGTCAGATAGTGGCAAAAGCAAATGCAAGATGCATACGGCCCCCCATGATAAAGGTTGGAAGATCACAGGTGCAGAATGCCTATAAAACAACCACCCCCAGCCTATTATAACAGGAGGGGGAGGTTGCTGGCAAAAAACTGCACACAAATAAGATCTAATATAGGGCGTCAGTCACACAGATACGTGCAATGCACAGTGTCCAGGCAAAGCCTATTGATCACGCCCTTCTATTAGGTCAGGCGGGCTGCCCAGCACCTAGGTTGTTTTATAGGCATTCTGCACCTGTGATCTTCCAACCTTTATCATGGGGGGCCGTATGCATCTTGCATGTGCTTTTGCCACTATCTGACCAGTTTATGGCTGTTGACTTTATTTTTGGTGAGTTTTTTTCTATGAATTTACAAAAAACTTTCTTACTACATAATCTGTGTAACAATTTCACAATAGAGCTAATGTACATGGAAATAAGTGGTGATTGCGCTGACTGTATTGACTCCCTTGTAGGTTCCGCGCTCTTGTGCACCTCGTGTTCATCGTTGACTTCCTCGCAATGCACAGGACCCAGCGTTACTTGTGATTCCGGCTATCAATGTGCATCCATATCATCACAAACCATTTATCGTGAGTTATATGATGCTTTATATATGATATTTTGTAGTTTTATGATTTCCTTTAGGTTCTGTTTCTCTCTGATTAACAAGAGATCATTGGATACAATTATTTGAATTTCATTTAGACTTGAACAGCATGATCTCCTAGTATACTTGTCATGGTTCCACTGTGCAGAGCATCTTGCCCACTGATGATGCTCTGCCACGCCTTCCTCAACTAGGGAGCTGACAGTGACATGTTTGCTTTGTGCAGAACATTTTGCATTTAGAGATGCTCTACTGTGTTTCTTTGAGCACTTGCTGACAGGTTGTTTGACAGCACTGGTTTCTATGCTGGTTCTGGGAGGTGCTTACTCAGGTGTTCCATGTTCCTGGTAAGTGTTCTGTTTCATTACTGAGCATGCTCTCCCAGAACCTTGCCAGTCGTACTATCTGGTTCTGCAGTTGTGCTCTTGGCTTATGTTTGTGCTTGTGTTCAAATCTAGGCTTTTCGACCCCAGACTGTTTATGACCTGTCTCTGCCGGCTCTCTATTCTTGTCATTACCTCCTGGATTCTGACCTTGGATCATTACCTGACCACATCTCTGCCGGCTCTGTTCTTGTCGTTACCTCCTGGCTTCAGACCTCGGACCATTACCTGACCACATCTCTGCCAGCTCTCTGTTCTTTTCATTACCTGCTGGCTTCTGACCTCGGACCATTACCTGACCACATTTCTGCCGGCTCTGTTCTTGTCGTTACCTCCTGGCTTCTGACCTCGGACCATTACCTGACCACATCTCTGCCGGCTCTCTGTTCTTGTCGTTACCTCCTGGCTTCTGACCTTGGACCAATACCTGACCATGTCTCTGTTTGCTCTCTCATTGTGATAACACAGAGTGGTAGAGATGGGTTTCAAAGCCGCGCCAATGACCGACAGATCATGAAGGTTTCAGATTAATGTTGCTTTATTTAGTGCACAGGTCAACGCGTTTCAGGAGACTCGGCTCTCTTCCTCAGGACAAGCTGGCAAAGAACATCAAATCTGCTGTACAGAAACCCTATACAGCATTATATATCATAGAGATGACGTCATGACCCACCCCTTTGAAAAAAATCAGCGGGAATCTATACATTTAAAAATAAACATGACCTAATACATTATAATAGAAGAGTTTTACTAAAAGATCGTGTCAAACGCATACAACCTCCCTAAGAGAAAAAAAAGGGGAGGGGGGGTTTGGAAAGAGGAAGGAAAAATAAATTAAGTGAAATATTGTGTAAAAAAACCCGAGGTGCTGGTGAAGCAAGTGCTGGACTCAGTGAGAAGTCGCCCGACCTGTGATTCCACCCTGAACCATCGCAGGTGCGCAAGTGAAGGAGGGATTTCATTACTGGAGCTGGAAGAAACTCCACAATAGTTGGATTTATCGTGAAAAAAAAAATATATATATATTTAGGAAAATAAAAAATAATGAATAAAATTGCCGATATATAAATCGCCATAGTGAATGTATGTGTATAACAAAGCTGGAACTACAGTCGGCAAGTATGTCGCTATAGGGCCCCGAAGTATGCATATTTCCCAGGGGGCAATGCACCTAGGAATTCACTGTATTGAGTGCCTTTGTTGGCTGCCGGCAGTGTTTTCTCTGTCTGGTCTCCCCGAGATCAGTGATTGTTTTGTCTTGTTGGTCTACTAGGCATTGCTCCCACCTGGCCAGAATCTTACTCCACACTGATGTGGGGCAATACCCCGAAACAGTTGTCTGTGGATGGATACCTGGCCTTGGTATTTCCCTTGTCATATCTTTAAACTTGTCAAAAAGTTGGATATTGACTAAAAGGGCCACTTAATATGGTGGTTATGGTGGTCTCCTAAAAAGAGCCACTCCTTGGCTAGGTCCTTCCCGGAGGGATATCTGGCTAGTTTCTGTGTCGAGACTCCTAACAGAGGCTCCACGGACTCTTTTGATTTGCATGTCTTGAAACAGGCAGCACTCGGCTGGCTGAAACAGGAAGTGAGTCATGTGAGCTACAGGAGTCATCACATGACCCTATGCTACCATGACAACTATCGACCCACAGTGATCATGTCATGGCACCACCGATGGAGCTGGGTAACAGGAGATTTACTGCAGTGGGCATTTAAATTGCACTGCCACATTTTGACAGCGCAATTTAAGGGGTTAACAGGCACGTGGGGCTCGTGGATCCACCCGTGCCTGCAAGGCACACATGTAAGCTGTTCAAATCAGAAATGTGCAGAAATCACTGAGGGGCTGCCCTCACCAGCTGCAGGTGATTACAACTATATGGCTTACAACATACCAGTAAGGCCTGCGGTCGTTAATGGGTTAACATGCCACCATGATCTCATAACAAGTCTAATATATCACAAGAGATGAGCAACCCTGAACGGCAAACATTGGAAAATGTTAAAATCGTTGACCGGATCGTGATTGGACATCCGATCATTTACCGCAAAAGTCGGCAATCTTGCCAAGGATCGGTATATGTTCGGATAGCAAAAACCATCCTCTCTCTGCCCATCACAGCCATGTCATGTATTAGCATTCCTTTGATTGGCCACTGTAAAAAAAGGAAACAAAAGGGTTAAAGCAGTACATACTTACGGAGTCTCCCACAGATGCAGCGCTACTTCTGGGTCCAATAATTATCCCTAATGATTTTTTGCTGCTATCTCCGCCCACCGGTATCTCTGATTGGCTGCCACTGTACCACGCTCCCACCCTCTGAGAAATCATCTGTGATTGGTTGGAATCAAAAACGCTGTCTGACCTTATACTGGTGATAAATAAATAAAAAAAAAATGGCGTAGAGTCCCCCCTGTATTGATACCAGCACAGCTATAGCCACGGCCACAGGCTGCAGCACCCAGCCGTACACTTATCGTGGCTGTGTCTCAAAATAAGAGGAACTGCATGCAGTTCTTCATTATTATTATTTAAATAAATAAATTAATAACTAATTAAAAAAACAAAGTGCAATTCTCCCTAATTTTGATCCTGAGCCATGATAAAGAATGACAGCTGGTGGCTGGTATTCTCAGGCTGGGGAGACCCATGCTTATTGGGAGCACCCCCAGCCCAAAAATAACTCAAGGCTTGTGATAAATTAATGGTCTCTGAAAAAGTTCTAAAATCCAGAAAATTGCCAAATCATGCCTACCTTGCAAAATCCGTTATGTCTTACCACTGTACAAAATCCATTTCCAATTGACTTTTAATTTTCATAAGAAATAAATGTTTATATTTGTAGAGGGATCTCTATCTCCGGTTTCCATAAGGACATGCATGCCTTCTTCTTCACAATGCGGCGTTACGGGCAGCATGAACACACAACAAGGGAGAATGTGGACCGCCATTTCATGTTGCAACACTGACAACTGCACTCCTACAATTCCATCATGTAAGTCATCTGTTTCATTTTTGGTTTTTATTCATGTTCTCCTAGCCCATATTGGTAATAAAATATGTGCCCAATTGACATTGGTCAAAATTACGAACAGACACAAATTTAATGCAGGATAAATTAATATAAAATATTCAAATCCAATATGAACTTACAAAAATAAATAATGAAACAGTACAGGGTATGGTCTATAAAAATTATTAGTATGTTTTTTAAAACTCCATTTTTGTGATCAATGGAGGCCCCACTGGGGGGGTTATAAGTTATGAAACACATCACTGATACCAAGGAAAGTGATAAGAACTTATTTTGGGGGGAAGACTCTTCAATTAGTTCAAGCTAAGGGAGGAAGAGAAGGTTGGATGATGAATGTTCCTCATAGTCTGATACATGATTACACTGTTTTTTCATACCTCCATTCTTGTGACTGATGAAGGTCATGGTGGGGGGTCATAAATAATCAAAAACATCATCTATCTTTTGGAAAAGTTATTAGAAGATATTTTGGGAAAAGTCCTTTAAGTTGCGTTAAAAGAAATGACAACCTATTTCACATTTTTAAACCTGGTAAATGCCACACACAGTACACTACGGCCTCCCCGAGGAATACCACGAAACGTGCACGTCGGGGCACGTTACACTGGGCATCTTACCGAAATGGGTGAGTTTTCTTTGTATATGTTTGGCACTTTTGTCTAGGGGTATTATCCCCGGAATACTATGGTCTGATAGGCCTAGGTTCATGGTGGTATAGGATAGACATCTGCATCATGGTCCGTTTGGAGATACCCTTATGTTAACATGTTTATTGATTAATGTATTTACTTCTATCTGTTTGTATAGGGGATTCTTTTGGCCTATTAGCTTGATATGAGATTTGGGGTTTTACAGGTTACTATTCGATTGATTCACTAGTGCCCATTTGAATTTGCATCATCTTTCTCATCCATTTTTGTATTTTGACCTTTGTTTTTCTTCAGGGACTTCCTAAGTATACCTGAATATTACTAAGTATTTTATGCATTGCGTTTTACCTCTTGCTGTAATTTATGTCCTTAATAAAACTTTTCTACTGTTTGCAAGAAGGTTGTATGTGCATTGGTTATTTTGAGCTATGTTCATGACTCTGAGCACTTAATCCCCAGTCCTCTTATTCTAAGCTATTTCACATAGAGTAGGCTGGATGGTAAATGTTCCTCATAGGCTCATACATAAAAAACACTATAGGGTATAAGTTAGGAAAAGAATATTTTTGTACATCTCAAAGTCTCTGGTTTACGCTCTTCTTTTTTTGTTCTTGATAAATTCCAGTACCGTCAGTAGACTCTACCCTCAATGGTAAAGTCTGTTCTTCCTGCATAACTACATCCTCTGCCTCGTGTACCTCTTCAAACACTATGCAGTGCAGCGGGAATGAGAATATGTGTCTTCTCCAGTCAACACAATCAACAGGTAACAAAACTTGTTCTTTGCTTTTGCACAATACCAAGTAAAACTATTAAGATATCTTAACCCTACGACCAAGGACGTAACTGTAAGTCCTTGGTCATGTTGGGGTAATAACTGCTGGATGCGGGTATGCGATTCACCCGCGCATGTTAACCTGTCATGTCCCCACCAGAGTCCACTCCTGTGACTTCTGCTTTGATCACCAAGCAATGCTGTTATCCCGCCATGGACTGTCCTGGTGATAGGAGATCAAGGACTGTGGAGGAAAGAAAAGGCGCATAGGGTCTTAACTGATAAAAACAGTGAACGGATTAATAGGGTGCACTCACCTATAGATTTTGTGAGAAGTCACAACACCTATTGAAGCATAAATGCTAGAGGAGACAGCTGCGGACCCGTAAAATGGATGCAGAGACTTCTATAGGAAATCGGGGATCATTGCCGCGCTGGTCACCATTCAATCCAAAGAATTATTATTCCAAGTCATTTATTTGGGAACATTAACAAAGTCTACACGTTTCAGGGGTCTCTGCCCCCTTTCTCAGGACAATGTAAAGATAATGACATAGGAGATCTCCTATGTCATTATCTTTACATTGTCCTGAGGAAGGGGGCAGAGACCCCTGAAACGCGTAGACTTTGTTAATGTTCCCAAATAAATGACTTGGACTAATAATTCTTTGGATTGAATGGTGACCAGCGCGGCGATGATCCCCGATTTCCTATAGAAGTCTCTGGTGATATGAAAGAAGTCGATGCCTGTGGCTCTGGTGGGCACAGGCTTCACTCATCCACTCAGCTGGTTTTCCCTGGGATCTGCAGTTCCACTGGCTGACTGTAGGTGGTGTGCGTCTTCCAGCTGAAATTACCACCATTCAGCTAAAGCCAATGGGAAGGCACCACACCCTTCTAATACCCCTCTTGTCTGCTGGTCACTGCCAGAGATAGTGTATTCCTGCTTTCTGGTTCTTGCTCTGTTCTGAATAGCGATCCCTCTGTTTTGACCTCTGCTTGTTCTCTGACTACCCTTCTGTCTGCCGTTTTTGTACCTCATTGCCAGATCCGGATTTGACCTCTGCCTGGTTTCCTGACTACGTTCTTGTCTACCAATTTTGTCCCTGTTCTGTATCTCTTGGTTTGACCCTGCTTGACCACTACTCTCATCTGGACTCCAGACTTCCACAGGTCTCTGCATCTCCTGGTTTGACCCTGCCTGACTACTACTCTCATCTGGACTCCAGACTTCCACAGGTCATCTCTGGGGCCCTGCATTAAATCCAAATCCCTGTATAGGGGTTAAAAGATTTCAGGGTTCTCGGGGTCCTGCTTTGGGAGTGGCTCTCCTCTAGCCTGTCTTTGACAGCCAGTTTGAGTCTGTGGTTCAAGGCAGGTGTTACATAACCCTTTAGAATGCGCTGTCAAAATGTGACAGCATGATTTAAATGTCTGTGGTGAGGAACGCACCATTCCCCGCCACAATCGGAGGCCCTGTGACTCGATCACAGGCAGCCAATGGTTGACATGGTAGCGATGGGTCATGTGGCAACCCCTGGCGCTATCATGATGTATTTCCTGTCCCAGCTGACAGAGCGCCAGCATTGACAGGAAATAAGCACTTCTGCTGATCAGAGCTTTGCAGCTGTGATCAACAGACATCCACAGGCAATTAGACAAGACACTGCAGTGATAACATCCCCTAGGGGAACTAGTAAAATAAAAGAATATTTAATTATTTTTTTTTTTTTAAATATGAAAATAAATAAATAAAAGTTCAAATCACTCCCCCATTCATCCCATTGAAAATAAAAGAGTTAAAAAAAATATACACATATTTGGCATCATCACATTTGGAAAAGCTCGATCTATCAAAATAGACAATCAATGAATCTAATCGTTGCACAGCGTAGCGAGAAAAACATTCCAAATGCCAAAGTTATGGTTTTTTTGGTTGTCATAAATTTTTTGAAAAATGCATTAATAGGAGATCAAAAAGATCGAAAAGTAGCATCTGCATAAAATGGGTATAATTAAAATTCCACATAAAGGTTAAAAAATAAGCCATCACAGAGCCCCAGATGCTAAAAAATGAGAACGCTACGGGTCTCAAACATTGGCGGCAAAAGTATAATTTTTTTTTTTGGGAGAAACTTCAGATTTTTTTTAACCCCTTAGATAAAAGTAAAACTATTCATGTTTGATATCTATGAAAATGTACCGACATGCGGCATCGTATGCATACATCGGTTTTACCACATAGTTAAAACAGTGAATAAACTATCCCAAATGCAATTGTCCAATTGAACTTTTTTTTGCAATTTCACCGCACTTGGAATTTTTTTCCAATTTTACAGTACCCTATATGGTAAAACTAATGATTTCTTTCAAAAATACAACTTGTCTCGCAAAAACAAGCCCTCATATGGCAAAATTGATGGAAAAGTATAAAAGTTATGGTTCTCAGAAATAGGAAATTAATACTTAATGGAAGTGGATATATTAATGGGAACCTGTCGCCAGGTTTTACCCATAAAATACCCATAAAATACCATAAAATACCCATAAAATACCAAAAATACCCATAAAATGTACCCATAAAATATGATCACTACCATTAAGGCCTCTTTTACATTCTAGAATACTAGAATTGTGTATATATGTCCCCAAACCCTTCTGCAGATCCCAAAAAATAGTTTTCTTAACCCTAGAACGTGCAACCATAGAAATCTACATAGAAAACAAGTAACTTAGCAGGCCTGCGAGGCGCCAGGTAAGCGTTCTAGGGTTAATACCCACAATGGGGTCTTCTCCGATGATTGCAGAGAGGTTGTCTAGTTCATCTGTTAGATGGTTTTCATAGATGAAGCTTTATGTTTTACCTATTTTACAGGAAAAGTGGGAAGGTAGTTATAGCCCATGATGCCCAATGATTCCAATGGAGCTTTGATCTGAGGACTTTCTCCCAATGAGGCTCTAGCGGTTACTCCTGGTCAGTGACATGTTCAGAATTTCTCATGAGCGTGAGCAGTTCCAGGCCTGCCGCTGATCAGCAGTGATCTCTGGAGCCTCCTTCTAAGAAATATGTTAGAACGATGCACCATAGGAATCAATGGGCATTGTGGGACATCACTCGTTAAATTACATTGAAACCTCCAGGTTTTATTTTGAAGTAATACATTTTTGAACGAGGGAGTGTGTCTTTATTCAAAATAAAGTTTTTTTTTCCCCCCCTGTGTATTTTTTAAATTTATACTTGCTGGGTTAGTATTGGGGTGTCTAAAAGACCTCTTTACATTACTAAATCCAGAGCTTGATGCCTCTGTTAATTCACAGCTGACATTAACCCCAAAGATATTACCCTGATTGTCACTGCACCAGTGAAATCGGGAAGAGTCAAGGTGAAGCGCCAGAATTTGATTATCTAATGGATGCACCACTTCTGGGGTGGCTTCGGACTGGTATTTTTAGACTGGGAAGAGCCAAATACCCATGGGACTTCCAACCCTGATAATTCCAGCCCCCAGCTGTCTGCCTTACCTTAGCTAGTTATCAAAAATAGGGGAGGACCTCACTTTGTTTTTTTTTAATTACTTAAATAAATATTTTAAGAATATGACATGGGATTCTTTCTATTGTTGATAACAAGTTAAGGTAAAGCAGATAGCTGAGGGTTGTAGCCCAAAGCTGACTGTTTTACCTGTGCTGGTAGTCAAAAGCAGGATGGAGATCATATCATTTTTTATGTTTATTGTTCACAGCAGCCTACAGTCAGCATCTGCATGTAAAAAAGTTAGTTCATTAACTGTGCTGCACCCTTTCAAACTCGGACACAGGCTTTTTTTAAGTCTGTGCTCGGGTACGAGCCCCAGATACCCAGTGTTTGGTACAAACCCTGATTTTTACAGTTTGGGTTCACTCTTCCGCAATGCCACGTATATTTTACGCAAAACATTTTATTGCTGCAAAACTTTTAAATTAAGTGATTTTTTAAAAATGTGTCGTGATTTCTTTGCAGGTCTCGTCCCTCTTTTAGGTATTCGAGGATGCGCAACAAAGAGTTTGTGTGATCTTGGAACCCAGAATTTTGATGTTACCGGAGTCACTATGCAAATTACATTTACTTGCTCTGGTGGCACAAGTGTCCATAAAGTCCTCCTGACTCCGGCCGTTGCGTGTCTTCTACTGCTGAAATGGTTCTTCTAATCTATTAACGATTTCTGGATGAATGAAGCCAAGGAAAGAGTGAAAAATATTTCCATGAGACAAAACTTTTATGTTGTTCCTTTATTCTCATTTGTGAGACTTTTATTGCCAGCAAATACTTGGCTGGAAAATTTCCAAGAATAGAAGACACATAATAATCATCTTCTAAATCTATGCTGTTCAATTTTTATGTATATTTTCTCTAGGTTTGCAAATCAAATCAATAATATTATAATAATATATAATTAGTTCAAGATAATGAAAAATAAATTTATTGACCATAAGGAAATCAGTGTCTTGTACAGTGATTCTTGAAAATTAGTAAAGCCTTCGAAATTTTTCAGATGTCTGAATATATTTGATCAAAAGCTAAACCACATCTTCACACATCTTCACATCTTCATCGACTAAAATTCCTCCGTCCGATGTGCCACCAACAATTTACGTAAATATTTTTAAGCAAATATTACAGTAATGCAAGACTCATTACTATAATAATTACTTAAAGATAGTTACGTAAATTGTTGGTGGCACATCGGATGGAGGAATTTTAGTCGATCCTTCCCTACAAAAAGCTTTCCTTATGTTATGTTGGTGATTTTCTCCCATGAATTGTTAACTTCACATCCTTCCTCATTTCTATAGGATTAAGGTATGGGCTTTTGTTGTGGACGGGGGGCCGGGCCGCTGCAGGGGCTGCTCGGATCCGGGTTCGTTACTGCGGCTCGAGTGGTAGCCGGACCCGGGCTCGTACAGCCGTCCGTCCTCACAACCGTCGGAAAAGGGGGTATTTACAGGGGATATAGTCTTTGTCAGTGACGCCACCCATGGGTTACAGTGAGAGTTGGTAACACCGACGCTGCCTTGTGATGGGACGCCCGAGGCTGATGGAGCGGGGCAGCAGGATGGAATCCCCTCCACGGGTAGGGGAGATGTCGTCCCGGGGCCTGATGATTATGGAAAATGACGTGCAGGGTCTGACCGGGGAGGAATGGTGTACTCAAGGTTCTAATGAGTTGCACACAAAGTCCAGTGGCAAACCAAATCGCCAGTGACCGGTCGCATCCGGTGGGTGTTTTCTGGTCCCACATCCTGGTGTAGCAAACAGGGGTCCTTTCCTCCTGCACTCATTGTTTGTGTTTTCAATGGGACAACTCCACTTGGAACAGGGAAGTCCACTCCCGGTACTGTATATGTTGAGATCTGTGGCCCGCGAACTCTGACCCTAGGGATCTCTGTGGGTTCTAGAGGACACCCTATCCCCCGCATTGGGCTTCTGTTTTGCTCTCTGGGCTTACAGTGGAACAAGGCCTGAAACCTTGTCCCCGGCTGGTTAATTAAGAAGGGGCTTTCAACCTTCCTCGTCCTAGGGTCCAGGCACCCAGACTGTGCACGGCCTCCGGACCAGACTCCCGCTGTCGGCACCGGCGGGCTACAATCCTGCCCCAGTCCACTTTAGGTCTCCCGCGACTGGATCTCCGTCGCCTGTGGTCCTACTTGCCGTCTGCCACCTAGTCCGGCAATTCACGGGCCACAACCCCTGACACCTCTGCTCTCTTCACCTGTCAATACTCTTTTGTCTTGTTCCCTCCCAGGACACCTAAGGACCCCTAGGTGGGCGCTCCAGTCCACCTGGTCCGACCCACTGGTGTGTCCCTATTGTCATGGGGGTGACTAGGCTTTACTGGCTGTGTGGTGCGCCTGGGTATGGGTTTGTGTTGGTTTGCAAAGGAGGATGGAGTTTGGTACCTGAGAGATTTGTACAACCTCTGTGACTACCTGGTTTTGGCAGGGTATCACACTTTGACTTGGTCATTCCAAAACTTTAACTTTATTTTTCTTTAACTTTTTTTGTGAGGAATGACTCTAAAGGCCCCGTTACACGCTACGATTTATCTGATGATATGTCGTCGGGGTCACAGTTTTCATGATGCACTTCCGTCGTCGTTAGCGACATCGTTGCGTGTGACACCTTCGAGCGACTCTGAACGATCTTAAAAATATCGAAAATCATTGATCGTTGACACGTTGTTCAGTTTCAAAATATTGTTTGATGTTTCAAACGCAGCAGACATAGTGCTACACCCTGCCAACGACGAACAACATCGTTAGTGCGTCCGTCATCAGCGACGCAGGCGTGTCGCTACGAGCAATGCTCCATGCCTCCTCTGCTCTGATTGGTGGCACCAACTGCGTTCTGATTTGGCAGGCAAGGTTGATAAGGCAGACACAGAAAGGCGTAAAGGATGCCGCAACACGCAAAACAGATCACACGTGCGGCATCGGTGGTTGTGTCACACAGGGCAGCCGCAAATGCGGCCTTTTATTTCACAGACAACCAATTACATAACAGAAGACCGGAGGAGATTCTGACAGTATGGAAGTTGGGGCGTGTAGAGGGTGAGGCAATCATATGCCAGGGTGTATGCTATGGATAATTATACGCCTCTGTCGTTGCCGGAATCGTTGGGAGGAATGCTGTGTGACGGTGTCCACATGACCGCCCTGGTCAAACAGTATATCACTGAATGATGTTGTGTCGTTTGTGAGATGGGTACGTGTAACCTCTACAAAACGACCTATGAGCGAACTTGGCAAATCGTAGCAACAATCTGGGCGTGTCACATCGCTAGCGATATCGTTGTGTGTAAAGCGGCCTTTAGCTTTGGGTCTTCGTCTTGTTGGATTAATTCCATATTCTTCAGATTCAACTCGTGGACAGATGTCTTGAGATTTTTCTTGTAAATAATAAATTAGTGAAGAAAGTTAAACCACTGCACTGTGGTGGAAGGATGATATAATCAGGATGACTTGAATAGGATTTATTTCTACGCGTTTCGGAGACAGGAGATCTCCTTCTTCAGGAAAAAATTACAAATGTGTATGTTGTTCTCCCATAGGAACTGCTATCCACCAAACTTTCCAGTAACCCCTACACTAATTGCATCTGCGAGTGTATAAATGGCTGAAGATCTGGTGCCTCACACTATCAGAGTTCACAGATATACTGTATGTAACATCTGATATTGCAGGCCATCCAATAGCACCTTTCTTCTTACAGACTTGACATGCATGTCATTATTGTTCAGCTTTAAGGATACGAAAATATTGTCACGTTCCCCTTTGAAGACACCAATATTATTCTTATAATGTAAAGTTTGTATTATGTTATTGTGGCACCCTGTGACAAGTCGCCACAAATAATAGCTACATGTGTATTCCAATCTGTATAACATGTATTGTTAGCTTTAATGAGATATGGTTTTCTCTGCTGTTCACTACAATTACACATTTGCCCACACTCCCTTACTGGGGCTGTTTTCCACATACACACATTTGCCCACACTCCCTTACTGGGGCTTTTCACCATATACACACATTTGCCCACGCTCCCATACTGGGGCTGTTCTCCACATACACACATTTGCCCACACTCCCTTACTGGGGCTGTTCATCACATACACACATTTGCCTACACTCCCTTACTGGGACTCTTCACAACATACACACATTTGCCCACACTCCCATAGTGGGGCTGTTCACCACATACACACATTTGCCCACACTCCCTTACTAGGTCTGTTCACCACATACACACATTTGCCCACACTCCCTTACTGGGGCTGTTCACCACATACACACATTTGCCCACACTCCCTTATTGTGGCTGTTCACCACATACACACATTTGCCTACACTCCCTTACTGGGGCTGTTCTCCAGGCACACACATTTGCCAACACTCCCTTACTGGGGCTGTTCACCAGAGCTGATAACAAGGCTTGTGTGTGCGCCCTAGAAGGAGAAAGGGGAGCAGTTTAGTGTGAGGGAAATTCAGTCAGAGTTTGAGTTGCAGCAAGGGTGAGCATGTGAGAGGAGTGTAATATGGAGACGTCCTGTCCTGAGGTAACTGTTGAAACCTCTGAAGGGACCAGCCACACATTGGCAGGGTATCAGTCCCTAGGCCACCAGTACTTTCAAGGTCAGTGGCAAACTGAGAGACTGCTATTAGCGTTTTTATAAGGTGCAGTGAATGGCCTGGAAGCACAGTGACATGTTTGAGTCTGGAAACATCTAGAAGAAATAGTGAGTTTTCCCTCAGGATTCAAGTCGCCACTCGCTGGAAGGGATTACAGATCTAGAGTTCTCTTGTCTTGAAGATCCCAGGACTTCAAGACACCTATTCCTACGTAGGTAGGTAAGTAGCGGCAGGAGGAATACACTATCACCACACAGCAGAGATGTCAAACTTTTATTTGGGCAGAAAAAAACACCATATATTTAACAGCTGTGAGAAACATTCAGCAAGATTCTGCAGAGCTCCAATACAAAGGTAAAAGCTCCATGTCCTGTCTATATCTAAATTTATTCTCTGCTGCCCCATCCCTACCTCACTATTCCCAGGAACCAGTCCTAGTTAGGGGTTGAGGGACAACCCTCTGGCACTGGGCATCACCACCTAACTCCTGGGGACCTCCAGCAGTGCTCGGCCATACCAAAGCTGAACATCCTAACAAGCAACACAAACTCTTTATTTATTTAATTTATTTTTCCCCCCCTTTTTAAAACCCTCTGGTGGGAACAATATCTTTAATAACGAGTTTGGGAATAATGTGCCTGTCAGGCGCAGGCTAGAAAAATACCTATAATATCTAATTATTGCAATTTCAGTGCTCTAAAAGTGATCAAAGACCTTCATAGGGATGCAATAAAATAGATTACACATTATCAGGTGCAAAACAAACCCTTTTACTCAATATAAAAGTAATTACTCTGAAATACACGTATTTCAAAACTCCCACCAAATAGCCCCCAGTTATAACACATAACGGTTATTAAAAAGAGAAACATTTGGCAAAAGAAACATAATTTCATTCATAAAACAAGCTAAATAAACAATTGGGAATGACTAAAAACATAAAATACCAACCTTATAAAGTGTGGTGTGTTTGGGAACAATGAGCCTGAGAAGCCAGCACAGGTATATCTGCCCTCCTGAAGCTCTGCATACCAACTGTGGTATCAGGTTTCACACAGTAGCTAGAGCCAGGAGACTACCTGGAGAGAGGGGATTTCCTGAAAATCTGGTGAGGAGGGAGAAATGAAAGTAAAAGAGAAGCGCCTGTCAGGCACATTAATCCCATCCATGGGTTAATATTATTTTTAAACCTCCATCACAAAAGCCTGTCGCTCACACCCGGTGCAGCAACATCACCACTCGGACCCTCCATCGTGACATCAGAGGTCTACCGGGGGAGGCACATCATGTGTTATTGTGTAATGTGAATTGTAACATGTTTACCTGTATAATGTTTTGCACTGTAATGTGATGATGGTGTCTTCTGCCCAGCAATAGACAGTGAGTGTGGTAAGACAGAGTTAATAGTTGAGACTATCCCACATTGGGAGGGGCTAGATTGAAGGGACAGTGACTATTTTCCTGTAGAAAGCTCAACAGGGCCAGTGTATGACAGAGACAGACCTAAGGTCTGAAAAGTCCGCAGAGCTGCATGACTTGAGTGTCTCTAGAGTGAGGGAAGACTGACACAGAGATTAGCGAGATCCTGAGGTGCAAGTGACAGAGAGAGCATCTGAGTTACAGTGTGATCCATGGGAGTTGGCTCAAAAGACTGGCCAGAGGACTAAGTGACCGAGTGAGACAGGTCCTTGTATTGGGTGGACCAGACCATGGAAGAAGTGATTGGTAGTGGTGGGAGTTCCCTAAGCATCCAAGTGCTTGAAGCTTGATTTGGTCATATCCCCACAAGAGGGAGACTATGAGTTGCATCTATTGTATTGTGGTGCTAGGCTGGGGAGTGGAGGAATGAGCTGGAGTGGTGGAGGCTGGAGCAGGTGAAGTGAAGAAAGTGTGTATAAAGATACTCTGTGCTAAAGAAATGTACAAAAAGATATGTGCCTGCTATCTAAGGTACACAGTTGTTATTATGTTACTATATTTTTAAAGAATTTGGGGTCCCTCTCAATGAACTGGTTAACATCTAGTCCTGGCCAGCTGAAGCCATCAGCATCCTGCAGCCTACAAATTCATGTCATCTCCTTAAAGCAAAACCACACACCCAGCCTGGACCCTCATCTCCATGTAGCATGCCGGAGCACAGAAGACACAAACCTCGCCGACAAGGACCACTCCGCACCACGCTACACAACATACACAGAATATGACTGGGACATACTGGAAGGATAGGGCAGTTGGGTTACAAATTCCCAATTATTCCCCATGAAGAACATAGGATGCCTTGATCAACCTAAATGTATAGTGAGATACCTATTGGTCTATTGTGTGTGGCCAGCTTAAAAGTCACTGATCGGCCCTGAAACAGTGAATTAATTAGGGTTGCGGTCATATTTTTTAGTGCCTAATGCAAAAGCTTAGAAAAGTGACCTCCCCATCTAAAGAGGCTAGCATGATGGATTTCACGCAACAAGGTTTATCCTCCCATAACTGTCTTACCCAAGACTCAACTTCACGATGGTTATTAACTAGGTGGATGTAATAATTATTTTGTTTTTTCTGTTTATTAATTTTTCCTTATACAGCTCTAGCAAAAATTAAGAGATCACTTCTAAATTATCAGTTTTTCTAATTTTTCCCTTTATATATTTGAGTAAAATGTAAATCGTTGTTTTATTCTATAAGCTACTGACGTCTCCGAATTTCCAAGCAATAAATTTTGTATTTATTTTCTGAAAATGAGAAATGGTCAAAATAACAAAACAATGCACAGAATGCACAGCGCTTTCAGACCTCAAATAATGCAAAGAAAACAAGTTCCTCATCATTTAGAAACAACAATACTAATAATGTTTTACCTCAGGAAGATTCAAAAATCAATATTTTGTGGAATAACCATGATGTTTAATCCCAGCTTTCATGCGTCTTGGCTGCTTTCTACCAGTCTCTCACGCTGATTTTGGGTGACCTTATGCCACTCCTGGTGCAAAAATGTAAGCATTTCTTCTTTGTTTGATGGCTTGTGACTATCCGTCTTCCTCTTGATTACATTCCAGAGGTTTTCAATGAGGTTCAGGTCTGGAGATTGGGCTGGCCATGACAAGGTTTTGATGTGGTGGTCCTTCAACCACACATTGATTGACCTAGCTGTGTGGCATGGTGCATTGTCCTGCTGGAAAAACCAGTCTTCAGAGTTGGGGAACATTGCCTGAGCAGAAGGAAGCAACTGTTTTTCCAGGATAACCTTGTATGCGGCTTGATTCATGCGTCCTTCTCAAAGATGTTTGTTGAATTTTATTTACCTAATTTTCAGCTTTGACCAACACATGGTCATCTATTGGTTAGATGTAGACCTGGAGAGGCATACAAGCCTCACTGCTTTGCACCCACTGTGAAATTTGGTAGAGGATCAGTGATGATCTGGGGATGCTTCAGCAAGGCTGGAATTTGAATCTTTGTGAAGGCTGTATTAATCAAGCTGGAGCTGTGTTGAGGGATCTTTACCATGCTTTTCCCCTTCCATTTCAGCAGTGTTTCCATTATTTCAGTCAGTGATTTTCAAGATTCCCATTGACTTCCATTATGCTCTTTATTGTCTCCTCTAATTGAGCCATAAGAATAAAGGGGGCTTTACATGCTACGATATCGTTAATGTTTTATCGTCGGGGTCACGTTGTTAGTGACGCACATCCGGCGTCATTAACGATATTGCAGCGTGTGACACTTACCAGCGACCTTAAGCGACCTCAAAAATGGTGAAAATCGTTCACCATGGAGAGGTCATCCCAAAACCAAAAATCGGTAATGGTTGACTATCGATGTGGTTCGTCGCTCCTACGGCAGGAGCAAGGAACGTCTCCTTACCTGCCGCCGGCCGCAATGCGGAAGGAAGGAGGTGGGCAGGATCTTACATCCCGCTCATCTCCGCCCCTCCGGTTTGATTGGCCGGCCGCTTAGTGACGTCGTGGTGGCGTCGCTGTGATGCCGAACGTACCTCCCCCTTGAGGGAGGGATTGTTCGGCAGTCACAGCGACGACGACGACCAGGTAAGTGCATGTAACGCTGCCATAGCGATAATGTTCGCTGTGGCAGCTATCACACGAAATCGCATGCACGACGGGGGCGGGTGCTTCTACGTACGATATCGCTAGCAATTGCTAGCGATATCGTAGCGTGTAAAGCCCGCTTTAGACTATGTAGATGATTCATTCAACTATTTTCGTCAATTTTTTGTCTGGCGCGAGGTTGTGCAGAAATTTAGCAACTTTTGGAGTTTTCACGCCATTCCTGGCAAGCTATGACGAAGTATCCACCAGATCATGGACATCGGGTCCCAGTGGCTACCAAATATATCAAAAGTTACGCCTCTGACTGGTGCACCATTTTTGGCAAAGCGCTCGCCACTCAAGCCACTGAGAAGATGCACCAAATTCTTTAAGTGGTGGGTGCTTCTTAATAAATTTGGAGCATGTTATCCTAACATGCCTTTTCATTAATGAGTATCTATGTTAGTTAGATTAAATGTATTAGGGTAAAAGTGAGAGTTAGGAAATATTTACAGACTTTTTCCTTATGGCATCATTTTTTGTGCCATAGAGAATGTGTGAAATGCAACTTTTTTTCTGCTAAAATGTTTAGAGAACATACATAATGTCACAAAGAAATTACCTTTTATGATTCTTTGCTTAAAATATGCTAGAAATGCTGAAAACACTTTTTATTGAATGTCCTGCTTTCACACTTTGCCTTTCATGTAAAAATTGAAGCCTCCTTCAAGAAAACAATCTAACAGAAGAACAACTCTGCAATTTTTACTTTTCCAAAATAGTTTAAAAAAATATAATCTTCCCCAATTGCATTATCTGCTTGTCTAGTGTCTTCTGATAAATTGTAATGGGAAAAAAAAGTCCATTTTGACAATAATCTATTATTCTAAAAAACTCTTCAAGTGATTGGGACCGAGCTATGATTCAACAACCAGTATAAAATGTGTTGAGTTGTGTCTAACAACCAATGAAATTGATGGGACACTTCCGATAGCACTGGTTGATTGTTGAGGTTGGAGGAGTTGGATTCCCACCAGTTGGATATTGATGTCCTAGCCTAATGATCGCCAATCAAAAATGTTATTGCCGTAGATGTTTTAAAGTAAATGATTTTTTTTTAAATTTGTCCTGATTTCTTTGAAGGTCTCATCCCACTTCTAGGTATTCGAAGATGTGCAACAAAGAGTGATCTTGTTGATTTTGGAACTCTGTGACCTGTGTGATCTTGGAACCCGGAATTTTGAGTCAGCATGCAAATTACAGTTACTTGCTCCGGTGGCACAAGTGTCCATAAAGTCCTCCTGACTCTGGCCATTGAGTGTCTTCTACTGCTGAAATGGTTCTTCTAACATCTATTAACGATCTCTGGATAAATGAGGCCAAGGAAAAAATGAAAACTGTTTCCATCATACATAATATTTACGTTGTTCCTTTTATTGTCCTTTAAGAGACTTTTCTTTCCAGTAAATACTTGGCTGCAAAATATCCAAGATCGGAAGTCACACAATAATCATCTTCTACATCTATGCTGTTCAATTTTCTTGGATATTTTCTCTAGGTTTTTAAATCACATCAACAATGTTATAATAATATATAATTAGCTGAAGATAAGGAAAAATACATATATTGAAAATGAGAAAGTCGGTGTCTTGTAGTGATTCTTGATGTTTCGAAATTTTCCAGATTTCTGAATACATGTGATCAAAAGCTAAATGACATCTTCACATGAGTTCTAAATGAAAAGGAATAGAACCAAATGAAACAAATGTGTAAAAAATATCAGAATTGAGGAAAATTATCAAATATTGCATGTTTGTGAGCGGTAAAAGTTTGTGAACCTTTTCTCTCAGTATCTGGTGCGACTCCTGGTTCTTTACTGTAATAATTGCTTATTAGGGATGGGGGAGCATGCTCGCCGGTACTCGATGCTCGCCCGAGCATCTCAGTACATGAGATACTTGGCAAGCGCCAAGTACCGGCGAGATACTTGGGCACATGCTCAGCTCCCCCTCCTTGCATGTTGGCGCTCTTAGAGTCAGCCCACATGCAGGGATTGGCTGCCACACACTTGTCACGCTCCCCGGGTCCTCGGCTCCCCTCCCCGGGTCCTCTGCTCCGCTCCCCGGGTCCTCAGCCCCGCTCCCCGGCTCACCTGCCACGCTCCCCGCTCTCCAGCCTCCGGTGCCCGTCCTTCCCAGGCCCCCTGGTCTCCGATCGCGGCGCCCGACGGCTTCCCAGGTCCTGGCCGGCTCCCCTGCGTCCTCTTCTCAGCCTCCTTCCCTGGCTTCTGGCACCCGGGCTGCGCGCATGCGCATTAGGGCGCGCGCGCGGTCACTGACCCTTTCTTAAAGGGCCAGCGTCCATTAACAGGAAATGAGGCTAAACAGGTACAGGGTATAAAGGGGTGTATTGTCCAAGGGGGCGGGGCCTGATCTTCGTGTTTTCCAAGCTAGGAGTCAGGTCTCCTTGTGTCGTCTTGCCATACTCACGTATCTCTCTTCTAGAGCTGATCCTGCCTCGCCATCCGGTCCTGCTGATTCCCGAACCCCGCACGCTGTCCGTCTGCCATCTGACAGTCCGTACCATCTCGGATCCCTGCGGTGACCCGTCATCTCGCTCCAAAGGTTCCGGACCCCGCCTGACATCATCTCGGCTTCCGAACCTGAGCTACGTCACCCGGACTACCATCTGTGACTCCGTGGTCCCAGGGACTTCTTCGTTACACTCACTTGCACGGACTGTTCTACTGCCCATAGTGCTTCAGCTACCGGACTCCTTACCACCATCTTAGAGTTCGGCCCAGTGGATCCACCTCCTGGGTCTGCCTGACCGCCTGGCCCTGACAGTAAGATCAGGCCATGGATCCCGCTGCAGCACTAGCGGCCTTGCAAGAGGAACTCCAACGCCAGCGTGAAGTCCAGACCCGCATGCTGAACTTTATGAGTTCCGTGGACACCCGCCTGACCACGCTACAAGCGGCAGTCACGTCTTCAACATCCCAAGCCGCCACTAGTCAAGCCACGTCCCCCGCTCCCGTGGCTGCCTCTTCGGATGCTTCCAGACTGCGTTTGGCCTCACCACCCCGGTACGCCGGAGATCCCAAGACCTGCAGGGGGTTTATAAACCAATGCTCACTCCATTTCACACAGCTGCCACATCTGTTTGCCTCCGACCAAGCCAAGGTCGCCTTCATCATGTCTCACCTGGAGGGCGAGGCACTGGCGTGGATGAACCCGTTGTGGGAGAAGGAGGACCCTATGACCAAGGATCTTCAAGAGTTCCTGCAGGCCTTTCGCAGCACCTTTGACGAGCCGGGACGCGCCTCTGCGTCTGCTTCATCCCTTCTCCGCTTACGTCAAGGAACACTGACGGTGGGCCAATACGCCATCCGTTTCCGCACTTTGGCTTCAGAACTCGGGTGGAATAATGAGGCCCTAACAGCCGCCTTCTGGGAAGGACTCTCGAGTCGCATCAAAGATGAGTTGGCGGGTCGTGACGTGCCCTCCACCCTAGATGCCCTGATTGCCCTAGCAACTCGAGTGGACATTCGTTTTCAGGAGCGCTCCAAAGAGCTGTCTCGTGAGAGACGTCCGGTACGGCATTCCTCTCCTCCACAGAAGCCCTCCGTACCTCAGTCATCAACAGCTGGGATTCCCGTCCACGAGCCCATGCAGATCGACCGAGTACGGCAGTCTGAACAACGTCGAGCAGAGCGGCTTGCCAAAGGTCTCTGCTTTTACTGCGGAGAGGGCACACACCTCCTACGCTCCTGTCCGGAAAGGCCGGGAAACTCCAAAGCCTAGGGTTGGTAGGAGAGGCCACCCTAGGTGCTGGGACTCTCTCAGACCCGGTTATGTGGACTGTGCAAGTGTCAACGGGAGAGACGCGCTTCACGGCTGAGGCATACCTCGACTCTGGAGCAGCAGGCAATTTCATCCAGCAGGCCACGGTGGACAAGCACCAGCTGCCTGTTACTCTACTCGAGAAGCCCCTAGTGATTGCCTCTGTGGATGGGAGACCCCTCTCTGATACCATCTCCTGGGTCACCAGACCGGTCGAACTGCGTATCGGTGCCCTGCACACCGAGAACATCGCTCTCTACGTCCTTCCACACATGTCCCATCAAATCCTGCTGGGACTTCCCTGGTTGCGGACACACGAACCATCAGTCAGCTGGGGTACTGGCGAAATCACCCGATGGGGCCCGGCTTGTCATGAGAAGTGTCTGAAGTCCATACAACCCATCCGACGACCTCCGGTTCCAGAGAACCTACCGGAACTGCCCCCGGCCTATTGGTCCTTCGCAGACGTTTTTGACAAGAAGGAGTCTGAGGTACTTCCGCCACACCGTCCCTACGATTGTGCCATCGACCTGCTCCCAGGAACAACACCACCTCGAGGACGGATATATCCGTTGTCTCCAGCCGAAACCAGGGCCATGTCTACCTACATCACAGAGAGCCTGGCAAGGGGATTCATCCGGAGATCCTCCTCTCCTGCGGGAGCAGGCTTCTTCTTCGTTAAGAAAAAAGAGGGTGACCTACGCCCATGCATCGACTACCGGGGTCTGAATCAGATCACCGTCAAAAACAAGTACCCTCTGCCGCTCATCCCCGAATTGTTCGACCGGCTCAGAGGAGCCCGTGTGTTCACCAAGCTGGATCTTCGGGGTGCCTACAACCTAGTTCGTATCCGCTCTGGGGACGAATGGAAGACCGCGTTTAATACTCGCGATGGGCACTATGAATACTGCGTGATGCCCTTCGGCCTGTGTAACGCACCAGCTGTCTTCCAAGAATTGGTGAACGACATATTCCGGGACCTCCTCTACATCTGTGTAGTAGTTTATCTGGATGACATCCTTATCTTCTCTCCGGACCTCCAGACCCACAGAGAGAACGTACAGCTGGTCCTACAAAGACTGAGAGAGAATCGTCTCTACGCCAAATATGAGAAGTGTGTCTTTGAGCAGTCCTCTCTCCCCTTCCTGGGATACATCATCTCGGGTACTGGACTGCAAATGGATCCAAAGAAGGTCTCCTCCATACTCAACTGGCCTCCCCCTTCTGGACTGAAGGCAATCCAACGGTTCCTGGGATTCGCCAACTACTACCGCCAGTTTATCCCTCACTTCTCTGCCCTGACTGCTCCTCTCTCCGCTTTGACCAAAAAGGAGGCTAATCCAAAGGACTGGTCACCTGCGGCCGACGCCGCGTTTTGCTCACTGAAGCGAGCATTTGCCTCCGCTCCTGTACTCCACCGTCCGGAGTTAAACCGCCAGTTCACCTTGGAGGTGGATGCCTCCTCCTCGGGAGCCGGAGCAGTGCTCATGCAGAAGTCCTCCTCCGGCAAGATGGTGACTTGCGGTTTCTTCTCCAAGAGCTTCTCAGCGCCTGAACGTAATTACACCATCGGTGACCGAGAACTATTGGCGGTCAAACTGGCTCTGGAGGAGTGGCGCTACCTCCTGGAAGGAGCAGTGTACCCCGTGATTATCTACACGGACCACAAGAACCTGGAATACCTGCGGTCCGCTCAGCGACTGAACCCACGGCAAGCCAGGTGGTCCTTATTCTTTGCCAGGTTTGACTTCCAGCTCCATTTCCGACCCGCGGACAAGAATGTACGCGCTGATGCCTTGTCTAGGTCTTTCATGCCCATGGAGCAGGAGGAAGAGACTACCCAACCTATCATCTCTCCTAGCAAGATTATTCCGGTGGCCCCTGTCACCCTGGCCCAGATACCGCCCGGAAAGACCTATGTCTCTGAGACTGACAGGCAAAAAGTGTTACACTGGGGTCATGCCTCAAAAACAGCCGGTCATGCAGGCCAGAAGAGAACATGGGGTGCGATTGTACGCCATTACTGGTGGCCATCCCTTCGCACGGACGTCGCTGCTTTTGTCTCTGCCTGCTCCTCTTGTGCCAGGAACAAGACGCCCAAACACCTGCCCTATGGCCGTCTTCTGCCTCTGCCGATACCCACAGTTCCGTGGCAACACATAGCGATGGATTTTATTACGGACTTACCATTATCCTCCGGACACACAGTTATATGGGTCGTGGTGGACCGGTTCTCCAAAATGGCTCACTTCGTCCCTATGGCTGGACTGCCCTCTGCTCAGGAACTCGCGGAAGCCTATATACATCACATCTTCCGCTTGCATGGCTTTCCATCCCACATCGTGTCCGACAGAGGAACTCAGTTCACCTCCCGCTTCTGGAGGGCGCTCTGCAAACATCTGGGAGTGACTCTGGACTTTTCTTCTGCTTACCATCCTCAGTCTAATGGCCAAGTGGAGAGGGTCAATCAAATCTTGACCTCCTTCTTACGTCACTATGTCAACGCCCATCATGACGACTGGTCCACGCTTCTGCCTTGGGCTGAATTCTCACATAACCACCACATCAGTGAGTCGTCCTCCAAATCTCCCTTCCATGTCGTTTACGGACTTCAACCCTCCGTCCCATTGCCTATATCCCCTTCTTCGGACGTCCCTGCGGCTGATACTGTAGCCCGTGACTTCGCTACCATTTGGGACTCTGTCAAGGCGTCCCTTGGACGCGCTTCCCAGCGGATGAAGAAACACGCTGACAAGAGGCGTCTGGACCCTCCGTGTTTCTCTCCTGGAGACCTAGTCTGGCTTGCTTCCCAGTACATCCGATTGAAGATTCCATCCTACAAGCTGGGTCCTCGCTACATCGGGCCGTTTAAGGTCCTCAGCAAGATCAATGAGGTCTCCTACAAGCTGCAGCTCCCGGCCACGATGAGGATACCCAACTCGTTCCACGTCTCCCTGCTCAAGCCGGTTGTCCTTGGTCCCTTCTCCGCTGCTGCCAGTCCGGCTCCTCCACCTATTGCCGATGACGACATCTATGCGGTAAGGGATATCGTGGCCATGAAGACCGTACGAGGTCGACAGTTCTTCCTGGTGGACTGGGAAGGGTATGGTCCTGAGGATAGGTCCTGGGAGCCCAGGGAGAACGTGGGCACTCCTCTGATCCGTGCCTTCATGTCCCGGTTGCGGGGAGGGGGGCGTGGGGGGGGGGGTACTGTCACGCTCCCCGGGTCCTCGGCTCCCCTCCCCGGGTCCTCTGCTCCGCTCCCCGGGTCCTCAGCCCCGCTCCCCGGCTCACCTGCCACGCTCCCCGCTCTCCAGCCTCCGGTGCCCGTCCTTCCCAGGCCCCCTGGTCTCCGATCGCGGCGCCCGACGGCTTCCCAGGTCCTGGCCGGCTCCCCTGCGTCCTCTTCTCAGCCTCCTTCCCTGGCTTCTGGCACCCGGGCTGCGCGCATGCGCATTAGGGCGCGCGCGCGGTCACTGACCCTTTCTTAAAGGGCCAGCGTCCATTAACAGGAAATGAGGCTAAACAGGTACAGGGTATAAAGGGGTGTATTGTCCAAGGAGGCGGGGCCTGATCTTCGTGTTTTCCAAGCTAGGAGTCAGGTCTCCTTGTGTCGTCTTGCCATACTCACGTATCTCTCTTCTAGAGCTGATCCTGCCTCGCCATCCGGTCCTGCTGATTCCCGAACCCCGCACGCTGTCCGTCTGCCATCTGACAGTCCGTACCATCTCGGATCCCTGCGGTGACCCGTCATCTCGCTCCAAAGGTTCCGGACCCCGCCTGACATCATCTCGGCTTCCGAACCTGAGCTACGTCACCCGGACTACCATCTGTGACTCTGTGGTCCCAGGGACTTCTTCGTTACACTCACTTGCACGGACTGTTCTACTGCCCATAGTGCTTCAGCTACCGGACTCCTTACCACCATCTTAGAGTTCGGCCCAGTGGATCCACCTCCTGGGTCTGCCTGACCGCCTGGCCCTGACAACACTGTAATGTCACAGCCATATTAGTTGTGACAGTACAGTGATTGGCTGGCTGCTCAGCGTCATCAGGTCTATATAAGACCTGGCGGTGCTGTGCTCATCACTCTGATCCAAAGTCAGCTAGTGTAGGGAGAGCTGCTGATGAGCTAGGGTCAGATTTACTGTGTGTCTTAGGTAGCGTAGGTACTAGGTAGGGTACACAAATCAGAGAGTGTGGGTTGGTTAGTTGTGACGTCATCACTGCCACTGTTGCCATAGTAACCTAATGAGCGGGTTACTATAGCAACGGTGATCTCCCATCTGAAGGAGCCACAGGAGTTAACTCCCTATAGTAATCTGCTCGTTAGGGTTAGACAGAAGAAAGAAGACAGAATACCAGGATCATGGAGGGGTGAGAGGGAGTAATAAACATGGAGTCCCTAAGTGTGCCTGTGTATTTATTTCTAATAAAGTATTTTTTCTCTGTGTGGTGTCTTTTTTTCAACCCTTTATTGGAGATTATTAATGGCCAGATCAAACTTGGCATGACATTAATAATCTTGGGCTTAATACCAGCTGGTAACACAAATCTGGTATTAACCCCCTATTACCCAGTTAGCCACCCGCCACTAGGGCCACTGAAGAGTTGGATACAGCACCAGAAGATGGTGCTTCTTTGAAAGCACCATTTTCCTGGAGCGGCTGTGGACTACAATTCACAGCGCGGGGGGGGGGGGGTCCCAGAAGGCTTGGGCCACGCTGTGATGAAGATTCCAGCCCCCAGCTTCCTAGTTGTACCCAACTGGACAGAAAAATTGGGCACGTCGTTTTTTTTAAATTATTTGATAAAATTCATGAAATAATAAAAAATTGGCTTCCCTATATTTTTAGCTCCCAGCCGTATACAAATAGGTATATGGGAGTTGGGGGCAGCCCGTATCTGTCTGCTGTACCTGGCTAGCATACAATAATATGGTGAAGCCCACATTATTTTTTTTATTTTTCTGGCCAAAAAACTTAAAAAAAGCGCTTCTCTGGATTTTCAATTGCCAGTGAAGGTAACAATAGGCAGTGGGGGTTAGCAGCCAATAGCTGCTTGGGTTTCTCTTAGGTGGCAATAGAAAATGCCCCGGGAGCCCACAGATTTTTTTTATCCCTTGAAGGTTAGGGTTATGGGTTTTTTTTATTTTTTAATTAATTTTTTAAAAAAAATCAACATGGGCGTCGCCATATTTTTGTATGCTTTTGTATGTGGAGAGTGCAATGTATAGAGGAAAAGGCAGAAGAGTGTGCGGAGGAAGTCAAGGTGACTGGGACGGACTACAGTTCTACAGCTTCAGTGAGGTGAATAGGACGGATCAGAAACGCCCCCAACCAAAAACAAAATTGGGGTTGCATGCTACATCTAATCCTGCAAGCCGTTCAACACTGCAAGAGGCTCGCACAGAGCTGAGCACCGAGCCTACCTGAGCACAATGTTACTCGCGAGTGACGTTCGCACATAAAGCATTAGAACCCAAACATTGATTTTTTTAACTTGGTGTTCGGTTCGAAAACTGAAGCTCAGGTTCTCTCATCTCTAGCCACGAGTAGATCTTAGATGGCAACCACAGAAGAAGCTCAGCAAGGCACTGGTAGAGAGCAGGACAGGAGATGTAGTACTGCACTGTAATAGAAAGAGGTGTCACTAGACATCAAATAAGTAAAACAAAAAATGTTTTGACAGAAAAGTTTCCATTGTCTGGATTTACTTGTCAATCATAACAACTCTAGAGCCAGAGGACAGATAGCATTGTGTGAGAAAATAGATTCCATTTCAATCTTGTCCTATGACTAATGATATCATAGGGTTCAGCTAACACTGATGGGCGGGAAGTCTTACATTTCCATTCACACGCTACTGCTCTTGTTGGGGCATAGTTCAGATGGATAAGGCCTTTGCCTGTGAGCTTATATAAATTGGTTACATGAACTATTAAAGCAGAGTTCTTTGAGCATAGTATTCTAAGTGTGTGCTGTATTGATTTCCCTTAAAGAACATAGGAACTCAATAGTACCTCCCTCTCACAGAGGAGTGGGAGATGCAGTAATAAGGCTGTATACTAGGTGGCACTGGGGAGAGCCGGAGGCTGAGGAAAGTCAGGAAGGCCAGAGTCAGAACCGAGAGGACACGGAAAGACACAGGGAGCAAACCTGAAGAGAGGTCATCAGACAAGCCGGAGGTCGGGTAACCAGGAGAGAAAGTAGGAACACAAGGGGCAGACAAGAAAATAGTCAGGAGAGAAGACCGGGGTCAGGAGTAAGACAGAAATGGAGATGTCAGAGGGGAGTAGACAGAGGCAAGTCAGGGGTCAGTCCGGGGTCGAGTACCAAGATCAGTCCCTATATCAGGAGACAAATGCTTGCAGCAACAGAGCCAGAAAATAATACAACTGGCAGCGTTCTGGAGGAGCATGCTCAGTAAAGAAGCCTGTGCAATTACCCAGAAGGTGGAACAGCTGAGCAATCAGCACCTCCCAGAACCAACCTGGAATCCAGTATAGTGACCAAGCTGCTAGATCTGTAAATGCCGCAAAGCATCTCCAGGAATCATGACACTCTTGGCTAACCTAAATATATGTGGAGATACCTTTTGGTCTATTGCGTATCGCCAGCCTAAAAGTCCTTAATTGGCTCATAAGCAGTGATGTAAACAGAGTCGGGGGCAAATTTTTTAGTACCTAATGCAAAGGCTTAAAAAGTTGAACCTCTCTTACTAAAGAGGGCAGTATGATAGATTTCAGATGGCAATGGATACCCTGCCAAGACTGTTGTATCCAAAGTACCCGGCTAACCCTTAATACCAAAACCAAAATTCTTGATAACAGGAAGGTCCCCAAATTACCGCAACAGGCGAGGACGCTGAATTCCATCTTTCCAGAGCCTCTGCTGATCCATGGTTTGTTTGGAAAACTTGAGAACTTCGAAATTAGCCTCAACTCCACGATGGTGAATAATTTGGTGGATGCAATAATTATTTTGTTTTGAAATACAGATTTATATCCACCAAAATGATTATTATTTCATATGAATGAGCGTTGAAGATTATTAAGTGTGCAGCAATTTATTTTGTGTGGTCTGAATTGCAACTTAAGAATGAATCTACAGATAGAATGGGTCATTGAATTTTATTGCCATGACCAAAAAGCTATGAATAATACTAATGTTAATAGAGGACATATTATCTGCATATGCTTCTTCATGCTGCTCCATAGAATGAATATACACGTTTACAGTCAAATACATCAAGTCATTAATTTGTGAGTACAAATGACGCATGTTAAAACAATGACAATTATGTATTTTCTATATTTTTATCTCATAATTTGAGCATCTCCTCATTATGTCTCTGATGGGTCGAGGGGCAGATATTTCTCTAATAGTCTTCAATGGATGACATTTAACAGAACATTTTGTTAATACAGTAAAAAAAAAAAATCACTTCCTTACCATAAAATGATCACATGATATCACCCAGTAAGTTCCCGTAATACTGTATGTATTGACCGCATTCCAAGCAATCAGTCAAGACTTGTGCTGACAACATAAGTGACGAGCATTACTTGAATTGTAATATATTGAAAAATAAGAACGTGTCACACCTTAAAGGGAACCAATCACCAGGATTTTCATATATAACCTAAAGCCAGTGGTATAGTGGCACTATCAGGCTGAGTCTATACATACAGTGCTATACTGGCACTATCAGGCTGATTCTATACATACAGTGCTATACTGGCACTATCAGGCTGATTCTATACATACAGTGCTATACTGGCACTATCAGGCTGATTCTATACATACAGTGCTATACTGGCGCTATCAGGCTGATTCTATACATACAGTGCTATACTGGCACTATCAGGCTGATTATATACATACAGTGCTATACTGGCACTATCAGGCTGATTCTATACATACAGTGCTATACTGGCACTATCAGGCTGATTCTATACATACAGTGCTATACTGGCACTATCAGGCTGATTCTATACATACAGTGCTATACTGGCACTATCAGGCTGAGTCTATACATACAGTGCTATACTGGCACTATCAGGCTGATTCTTTACATACAGTGCTATACTGGCACTATCAGGCTGATTATATACATACAGTGCTATACTGGCACTATCAGGCTGAGTCTATACATACAGTGCTATACTGGCACTATCAGGCTGATTCTATACATACAGTGCTATACTGGCACTATCAGGCTGATTCTTTACATACAGTGCTATACTGGCACTATCAGGCTGAGTCTATACATACAGTGCTATACTGGCACTATCAGGCTGATTATATACATACAGTGCTATACTGGCACTATCAGGCTGATTCTATATACACAGTGCTATACTGGCACTATAAGGCTGATTCTATACATACCTGTAGTGGTCAGCTTGGATATTTAAGTTTTGAAATCCAAGAAAGTAAAGTTTATAAAATCGGAAGCTTCTTGAGTGACAGCAGCTGAGGATTAGATAATATCTGGGGGGGATTCATAATTTTCCTCTCCTCCTGTTAGAATTAGCATACATATTATACAATTAATTTACTTTGACTTGCAGGACCTGTGCTGAGGTCATACCCATGTGATCAGAAGGGGCAGGGCCTCAACCAACAAAAAAATGTTGCTTCCTGGTATCAGCTTTGTTGACTGAGACCCCGCACCTTCTGGTCACATGGGTATGACCTCAACACAGGTCCTGCAAGTCAAAGTTAATCAATTGTATAATACTTATGCTAATTATAACAGAGGGAGGGGATAACTATGAATTCCCCCAGGAACTATCTGATCCTCAGCTGCTGTCACTCAAGAAGCTGCTGATTTTATAAACTTTACTTTCTTAAGCCCGCTTTACACGCTGCAATGTATCTTACAATGTGTCGGCGGGGTCACGCCGTAAGTGACGCACATCCGGCATCGTAAGTTACATTGTAGTGTGTGACAGGTACGTGCGATTGCGATTGAACGTTAAAACGTTCATCGCATACACATCATACCTTTCTCTAGAATTGCACGTCAGATTGTTTATCGTACCCGGGGCAGCACACATCACAGTCTGTGACACCCCGGGAACGATGAACAGATCTTACCTACGTCCTGCGGCTCCCAGCTGGCATTGCGGAAGGAAGGAGGTGGGTGGGATGTTTACATCCCGCTAAGCTCCGCCCCTCCGCTTCTATTGGCCGGCTGCCGCGTGACGTCGATGTGACGTCAAACATCCCTCCCACTCCAGGAAGTGGACGTTCGCCGCCCACATCGAGGTCATATGGACGGATAAGTACGTGTGACGGGGGTTAATCGTTTGTGCAGCAAGTTCAACAAATTGAACGTGCTGCACATACAATGGGGGCGTTGCAAATCGCATATGAAATCGTATGCAAAATTGCAACGTGTAAAGCAGGCTTTAGATTTCAAAACCTAAACATCTGAGCTTACCACTAAAGGTATGTATAGATGTATGTCTACAAAGTAAAGCTGAAAGTATATAGCTCATGTGTGCTCATCAGGAAAAATTTAATGACATAGAAGAAAAAAGAGGAATCATGATTATGCTACTCATCCAAAAAAAATGTTTTGAAATGAAAAAGGAGAGGGCGCTCCTGTGTGGAACCTTAAAAGCACAAGATTTCAGTGGTGTGAGATACACACTCACCTGATAGTGTGGTACAGCAGGTACAACACTGTATGATGCTGAAGGGGGAATCCTGGTTCACCGCTCCTCATCAGCGGGGATCCCGTCCTCTATGACCCGCAGGAATCTGCTCACACGATCGGAACTTCCACGTGTAGTGTGAAGCCGCCAGACCGGCGTCTGACAGCAGCTCTTCCTCCGAGACGGATGGTCCCGTGATCCCGGTAGCAGTGATTCACCAGCCCCTTGCATACACATCAAATGGATCGCAGGATCCTGATCTGGCTGCAGCAGCCCCGTGAGCTCCCAGAGGGAGAGAATTTAGTGGAGAGCAAAAAAAAAAAAAAATACCACGGTATCGGCCGCGCTGCTCAGAAGAAGGTAGTGATAAGTTTATTGATGAAGATTTATTAAGGATTAATATGCCAAAAAAATGTTTTAAAATTTCTCTTAGTATCAATTTTATTCAAATTCTCAACAAATACAGACTAAGCTGCCTTAGTCTACACAGTAAAGCTGAAAATACAAATATCATGTGTGAGATCATTAGGAAACATTTAATGACAGAAGAAAAAAAGAGGAATCATGATCACAGTACTCATCCAATCATAATGTTTTAAAAACTCTATTAGTATCATTTTTATTCAAATTCTCAACAAATTAAGACTAAGCTTATTCTTAGGCGGGCTTTGCACACTACGACATCGCAGGTGCAATGTCGGTGGGGTCAAATTGAAAGTGACGCACATCCGGCATCGCATGCGACATCATAGTGTGTAAAGCCTAGATGATACGATTAACGAGCGCAAAATCGTCGTAATCGTATCATCGGTGCAGCGTCGGCGTAATACATAATTACGCTGACGTGACGGTCCGATGTTGTTCCTCGCTACTGCGGCAGCACACATCGCTGTGTGTGAAGTCGCAGGAGCGAGGAACATCTCCTACCGGCGTCACCGCGGCTTCCGTAGGATACGCGGAAAGAAGGAGGTGGGCAGGATGTTTACATCCTGCTCATCTCCGCCCCTCCGCCGCTATTGGCCGCCTGCCGTGTGACGTCGCTATGACGCCGCACGACCCGCCCCCTTAGGAAGGAGGCGGGTCGCCGGCCAGAGTGACGGGCGCAGGGCAGGTGAGTGCATGTGAAGCTGGCGTAGCGATAATTTTTGCTACGCCAGCTATCACACGATATCGTACCTGTGACGGGGGTGGGGACTATCGCGTGCGACATTGCAGCATCAGCTTGCGATGTCGCAACGTGCAAAGCCCGCCTTAGTCTATACAGTTAAGCTGAAATGTATAGATCATGTGTGCACATCGGGAAACATTTAATCAAATAGAAGAAAAAGGAGGGACCATGATCATGCTACTCAGCAAAAGACGCAAACCAAAAATAATCTTTTAAAAATCTTGTTAGTATGATTTTATTCAATTTATCAACAAATAAAAGATTTTAGAATTTATGTACAATTGTATTTATAGAAAGAAAGTGTGTGGTATGTAAACTTGTAGTTCCAGTTCTTAGTGAGCAAGTGATAATTTCTTTGAAATTCTTAATACCCTCTCCCGCCCTACCTCAAATAATAAGTATAAATACGAAGTGCAACTAAGATTTCTCAAGACCTCAAAGAAACATTTCTATTACACAAAAAAGATGAGCTCCCTATTCGGAATTCTAAGTCTCCTTGCAGCTTTTTCAGCAAAAAGTAAGTTTTTTGATTTATTTTAATTAATTTTTAAGTTATTATTCATTTTGTTGTTATACAGATATAATAAACATAAAACAATAAAATAGCAAAAAAAAAATATAAATGATAAAATAATATATATCTAATACAAAAAATAATACAAGTAGTTAGAACATTACAGGAATAAATAAATAACATAATAAATAATTAATAAGTAAAATGTATAATAAAATAAAAATACTATTTTTTATGCATTTATTAATAATATTAGTATTACATTGATATAACAATTTTACTATTTAAAAATAAACAGTAGTAATTTAATACAGTAAAAAATTAAAGTAATATTATAATCTAAATCCATAAAGCCAATATTACACATAGAACATTACATAACAATAAAATTATTTTCCTAAAAATTCTATAAATAGCTATGTTATTAATTACAAAATGAATACAGAAAAAAATTTAACGAAATGTAATAAAAGCAATACTACTAATAACAAAAAAAAATATTACAAGTTATAAATCAAAATAATGCAGTAGATTTATTTTTGTTGATTTATAATTTATTATTAATTTTGTTATTATACTGATATAATAAACATAAAACAATAAAATAAAACAGCAAAAAAAATCTAAATGATAAAATATATATCGAATACAAAAAATAATACAAATGGTTAGAACATTACAGGAATAAATAAATAAATAACATAATAAATATTTATTAATTAAAATGTTTAATAATATAAAAATGCTATTTTTATGCAAGTATTAATAATATTAGTATTACATTGATATAACAATTTTACTATTTAAAAATAAACAGTAGTAGATTAATACAGTAAAAAAATTAAAGTAATTGAATCTAAAATCCAATATAACCAATATTACAAATAGAATATTACATAACATAATAAAATATTTTTCCAAAAAATGCTATAAAAAGCTATATTATTAATTACAAAATGAATGCAGAAAAAAATAAACTAAATGTAATAAAAACAATACTACTAATAACAAAAAAAATATTACAGGTTATAAATCAAAATAATGCAGTGGATTTATTTTTATTGATTTATAATTTATTATTAGTTTTGTTAATATACTGATATAATAAACATAAAACAATTAATAAAATAAAACAGCAAAAAAAATGTCTAAATGATAAAATATATATCGAATACAAAAAAATAATATAAATGCTTAGAACATTACAGGAATAAATAAATAACATAATAAATATTTAATAAGCATATAATATAGTAAAGTAAAGTGTATAATAAAGTAAAAATATTATTTTTATGCATCTATTAATAATATTAGTATTATATTGATATAACAATTTTACTATTTAAAAATAAACAATAGTAAATTAATACAGTAAAAACTAAAAGTAATATTATAATCTAAAATCCAATAAAACCAATATTACAAATAGAACATTACATAACATAATAAAATTATTTCCTAAAAATTCTATAAATAGCTATTTTATTAATTACAAATTTAATGCAAAAAAAATAAACTAAATATAATAAAAACAATACTACTAATAACAAAAAACAATATTACAGGTTATAAATCAAAATAATACAGTCATATAATATTTCTAAGTATTATAACAATACAGCAGTAAACTTTATACAGCAAAATAATAATACTAATAATATTACAAAAATATAATCATTTAAATATGGCAAAAAACAATAATACTTTAATACAAATGGCCAGAGATGCATAGCAAAAAATTAAATAAGAATTTCAAAATAGTATAAAGGCACTATTAAATATAGCAACGATAAATACTAAAATTAACAAATAAATAATACTACTAAAAATAACACAACAATACAATAAAATAATAATCTAAATGTAATAAAAACAATATTGCCAATAATAAAAATAATGCAGGGAGTAAATAAAAATGATAACAATATTAATGTAACAATACTATCAGAGATGAGAAGACCCATTGAAGTTCAGGTTCGGGAGCCGAACTCGACCTGGAAGAAGACAAACTCTGGTGCCACCTATTGGAGGTTGCAATTCTTGAAGTCAAAGTGACCCTCCAACGAGTCTTGTCTTATGACTTAAGATTTATATCAGATCAGAACCTCAATTTGCAGACACGGTGTTTCGGGATGGTTGTTCCTCGTCAGTGAAAATTATGAGATCTGATCTGGCTGTATCGGTCACTTTGACTTTTAGGATTGCTACTTCCAATAGGTGGCACCATATTTCATCTTCTTCGTCACTGAAGAGACAGTTTGAATATTTCCCAGAGGAGCATCACAGCTTAAAAGTCTTTTCACTGGAAGGGTGTGTCAGTCTCTGTAAGAAGAATAGCTTCCCCTTTAGACTACGTCTTAGCCTCTCATACAGCTAGATCAGACCTCATACTTTGCACTGATGAGGGACAACCATTGTGAAACACCATGTCTGCAAACTGAGGTTCTGATCTAGCATAAATTCTATGGGGTACTTTGCACGCTGCGACATAACAAGCCGATGCTTGCAATGCCGAGTGCGATAGTCCCCGCCCCCGTTGCAGCAGCGATATCTTGTGATTGCTGCTGTAGTAAACATTATCGCTACGCCAGCTTTACATGCACTCACCTGCCCTGCGACGTCGCTCTGGCCGGCGACCCGCCTCCTTCCTAAGGGGGCGGGTCATGCGGCATCACAGCGACGTCACACGGCAGGCGGCCAATAGGAGTGGAGGGGCGGAGATGAACGAGACGTAAACATCCCGCCCACCTCCTTCCTTCCGCATTGCAGCCGGGATGCAGGTAGGAGATGTTCCTCGTTACAGCGGCTTCACACACAGCGATGTATGCTGCCACAGGAATGAGGAACAACATCGTACCATCGCTGCACCGGCATAATGGAAATGTCGGACCCTAGACCGATGATACGATAACGACGCTTTTGCGCTCGTTAATCGTATCATCAAGGATTTGCACACTACGATGTCGACTGCGATGCAGGAAGTGCGTCAGTTTTGATTTGACCCCACCGACATCGCACCTGCGATGTCGTAATGTGCAAAGCCCGCCTACGTGATACGACAAGACTCGTTGGGGGGTCACCTTGACTTCTAGGATTGCTACCTCCAATAGGTATCACCAGAATTTGTCTTCTTCCTTCATTTTCTATAAACGCTACATCTGATAACACTCTTGTTACCCCCAGTGTCAGACATTCAAACGCTACAAGCAGCTTGCACTGGGCTAAGCATACCCAAGCACATCGATGCTCGAGCGACTGGTTAGCATACTTAAATCATCCAAACTCAAACACTGATTTTTTTTGTGATGTCTATTTTCAGTGTGAACACCGAACTTTACTCTTCGGGTTCGCTCATCTCTAATTTCTAAAGATTATTAATAGAGATAAGTGGAGCCGTGAATGTTCACTGGGTATTGCATTGCGTTAATGCTGCGCCCTGGCGAGACCAGTGAGGAAGTCAATAACCTTACATGACCTCACTGCTCTTGCTAGGTATTACGGTCACAGAGGGCAGCACCAGATACAAAGTTTTCCAGAAATGTGTGAGGTCATGTAAGGTTTCTGATGTTAGCACCTGAAAAAAAAATCCAGGTCTGGCACTGACCATAAGTTAACCTATGGACCCTAGTTCTGGGAATTTTCTCAAGAAAAGACTCCATAGGAATTGATGGATGTCATGGGACATTACCTGTTGCATTATCTTCACAACTTTCAAGATTCTTTTTAATTAATAAATTGCTGGGGGAGTCATTATCTAAAATAAAGTATTTTTTCTTGTGTATTTTTTTACCCATTCACTTCCCAAGTTAGTAATAGGGGTGTCTGATAGATGCCTCTCCATTACTAACCTCTGAGCTTGATGTCAGCTTTCAATTCACAGCTAATATGAAACTCAAACGTATTACCCTATTGCTACTGCAGCAAGGCAATCGGGAAGAGCCTGGTAAAACACCAGATTTCTCACATCTAATGTATGTGCCACTTCTGGAGTGGCCGTCTGTCACAGGAGTGGTACTAATAGATCAGGGGATCCTCAGCTGGCCCTAAAACTGAGGCCCCTATGCTCAACCTCACCCCGGGGGTAACCTTGATGGTAGAGAGGTCTGGGTCCCCGACCTGGCCATGTTTCCTGTCAGGTCCTGATCTTACTCCCCCCAACTCTGGGAGTGGGACAGAAATCCAAAAATGCAACCTCACCGAAAAGACACAGACAAGGGACTAAGAAGCTTTAACACTGCACTCACACACGAAGGGGAGACAATATAAGTGCTTGGGAATAAAGGAAAGGACTGGGAAAAACTTACAACAAGGGAGCATTCATACTACACAACAAAGCTACTGCTGTTCACCATGAACAGAGTGCCACAGAGACTGGGATAGCTGATGCTTTCTTCGGCAGCTTTTTACTAAACTCCCCAGCCTTAAATAGGAAGAGACCAGCTGGAGTTAGTAATTATAAACCTGTCTCACAGAAGAGTAAAATAGTGCTCCAAAAAGGAATAACTTCTGAACTGTTGGAAGCAGTGAAACAGCTCAGCCGATGCCCAGCCGAGCTGAGCACTAACAGAGACCAGGCTGAATGTCGGACTCTGCAATGTGAACTGAGTCCGATGCCATAGTAGCAATCTGCGTGTGTGGAACCGGACAGCGCATGATACCTTCAGGATGCAATTTTTAGGCAGGGAGGCACCAAATAACCCTGGCTCTCCCCACCCTGGTAATACCAGTCCCCAGCAGTCTGCTTTACCTTAGTTTGTTATTGAAAATGGAGGGTACCTCAAGTTGGTTTTTAATTATTTATGAAAATAATAAAAAAAAAAACAGTTGGGATCCCCTCTATTTTTGACAACCAGCCAAGGTAAAGCAGACAACAGAGGGTTGCAGCCCATAGCTGCCCATAACATGTCTGCTATCAAAAATAGGGCAGCAGCCCATTTATTTATTTTTTTATTTTATTTTTATTTTTTCAAGTGGTGTTGTGACCAATCAAGTAGTACTTGACATGGCTGTGATTTGGCCAGAAGTGTCCACACTGAAAAACTTGCTGATTGGCTGCTCAGCCAAACTTTATTCGAATGAAAAACCCTAACAGGAACTGGACGTACAGTTAGAAGTCCATGTTTGGGGTTCAGCACTAGGTGTTTGGTACACACCCCCGAGCTTTACAATTCGGTTTCACTCATAATTATAACATTATACAATATTCTAAATAAATATAACACATGCAAAAGAATCTAAGAACTTAAATAATAAAAAAATCATTTATGTTTGTTTTATGTAAATATTTTGGCTATTTCAATGTAAGAGTTGACCATTGTGCTTGTTTTGCGACTTTTCTTTAGGCTACGCCCTCTCCTGTACGCAATGCGTCTCTACAGACAAATCATGCACAGGCAGCAGTATGACGTGTCCATCAGGCAATTCGTGTGCATCCACATACACAGCATCTGTCGTTGGTGAGTTATATGATCATATTCCTTTTTACATTCAATGATAAGCTTTGATCTAATCCCAGGTTTTGGAACCTCTGGCTCGCGAAACAGATGTGGCACTTCTGATGGCTGCATATCGCCCGCAGAAAATTCTTTAATAAACAAATACTGTATTTTCCGGTTTGTAAGATGCACTTTTTTCCCCCCAAAACTGGGGGAAAAATGGGGGTGTATCTTACAAACCGCATATGGATTACCGGGCGGCAGTAGTGGCGCAGGATTGGTGATACTGAGGGCTCGTGGGGTGCTGTGGCGGTGAGGACCATTGTTCTGCTGGTGGGCTGCTTTGAGTCTCCCGTAGTTGACGAGATCGACATCAAGAAAATGGCCACGGCGCGGCAGCAGAGGGTCGGCGATACTGTGGGCTTGTGGGGTGTCGCGGCGACGAGCACCATTGATCTGTCGGTGGACTGCGAGCTTCTGCGGATCTCCCACAGTTGACGAGATTGATTTCAAGAAAATGGCCGCGGAGGCGGCGCGTGTGCAGATAGGACTCTGCTGCCATTTTCTTGAAGTCCAATGCATCGATCTGCACATGCGCCGCAAGCATTTTCTTGAAGTCGATCTCTTCAACTGCAGGACATTTAAAGCAGCCCGCCGGCAGATCATTGGTCCTCGCTACCGTGACACCCCATGAGCCCGTAGTATTGCCAACCCTCCACTGCAACACACTGAGCCACGACACCCCCTCTTCCGAGCCCGCCAGCAGATCAATGACACCCGCCGCCATGATACCCCATGAACCCGCAGCAGTATCGCCAACCCTCCGCACACTGACCCTCTTGAGCAACGACGCCCCTTCCTCCGTACCCGCAGCATCACCTACCCTGCCTCCTGGGACCTTCTGAGATGCTCCACCATCGCCGCTCCACTCTGGTGAAAAAAGGCTTTTACGGAATTACATTTTAAAATATGTGGCATTCATGGCTATCTCAGCCAAAAAAGGTTCCCGACCCCTGATCTAATCCTTGCGGTTGGGTCAAACAGGAGTAGGCAGTGACGCTACTGAAGACTGGGGGGGGGGGCAATGCAGATACGCAGGGCTGACCTACAGAGAGAATAAACCTTTCAACTTACAAGAATTAGTCCTACTGTCCTTCAAGTGGTAAATTCTTATTTTTATATGTTTCTCTTTTACAATATTTAACCATGTATTTTAATAAATATGGTCTCACAAAATATTCTTTAAATACATGGAATTTCAAGTACATATTTTAAGTCACGGCGGTTGAATTTTACGTGGGGAAATTCCGTAGCTCATATGATTGGTTTAAAGTGACGCTGCCATTTACAAGATGGTATGAACCTTATTGTATTTGTCCCGCTGCAGTTAATATGTACAAAAAACGTTTCACACGAATTTGAACATTTTGAGTTTCCATTAGAAGTTCACAAAAACAAAACATTTCCCCCACTGCTGAGAGCAGGCTAATGTCTTTTTGCATGGCCGCATTGGCAACCCCATAATGCCCTCCAGCTATGAAATCTAGCGGAGCATACCTTGTGGGGAGGTGGTAAGTAATTGTCACATCACAGATTAGCAATTCCCAGTGCAGCACAGTTTCTACGGCAGACTCGTTTTCCATATCGAGAGTCACTGGATAAGGCTATTGTTCCCGTAGCGTGTAAGTTTTCTTGGTCAGTGGGGTCCTGTATCTCCTGTAGAGGGTAAGCTCTTATGGTCAGTGGGGTTATTTCTCTCTACTGTAGATTGTAAGCTCTTATGGTCAGCGAGGTCCTCTCTCTCTCTTCTGTAGATTGTAAGTTCTTATGGTTGGCAGGGTCCTCACTCCTGGAGAGTGTAACTCTCTTGGTCAGTGGGGTCCTCTCTCTCCTGTAGAGTGTAAGATCTTATGGTCAGTGGGGTCCTCTCTCTCCTGTAGAGTGTAAGATCTTATGGTCAGTGGGGTTCTCTCTCTCCTGTAGACTGTAAGCTCTTATGGTCTGTGGGGTCCTCTCGCTCTCCTGTAGAGTGTAAGCTCTTATGATCAATGGATCCTCTCTCTTCTGTTGAGTGTATGCCCTTATGGTTAGCAGGGTCCTCTCTACTGTAGAGTATAAGCTCTTATAGTCAGCGGGTTCCTCTCTCTCCTGTAGAGTGTAAGGTTTTATGGTCAGTGGGGTTCTTTCTCTACTGTACATCATAAGCTCTTATGGTCAGCAGGGTCCTCTCTCTCCTGTAGAGTGTAAGATCTTATGGCTGGCAGGGTCCTCTCTCCTGGAGAGTGTATGCTTTTATGCTCAGCGGGGTCCTCTCTCCTGGAGAGTGTAAGTTCTCATGGTCAGTGGGGTGCTCTCTCTCTCGCTCTTGTAGAGTGTAAGCTCTTATTGTTAGTGGGTTCCTCTCTCTCTCTCCTTTAGAGTTTTAGCTCTTATGGTCAGCGGTGTCCTCTCTCCTGTAGAGTGTAAGCTCTTATGGTCAGCGGGTTCCTCTCTCTCTCCCCTGTAGAGTTTAAGCAGTTATGGTCAGCGATTTCGTCTCTCTCTCCTTTAGAGTGTAAGCTCCTATGGTCAGCTGGGTACTCTCTCTCCTCTGCAATGTAAGCTCTTTTAGTCAGTGGTTAATGTCTCTCCTGTAGAGTTTAATATCTTATAAACAGCATGGTTCTCCCTTTTGCTCTCCTCTAAGTTCTCCAATATTGAGATTTGCATGGATTTATTTCTCGGAAATCTCTTTCTTGAGGACAAATTTAGCAAGGCTGGGGAATGTTAATTTCAATAAATCCACTTATCTTTAGTAGCCCTGATAATTTTTAACAACTTTTATTTATTTCTAGGTGGAACGACTAAAGTAACTTTCAGCAGGTCGTGCGTAACTTCAACTGAATGTAACTTACAGGGCAGTATCAGCACACCGCAAGGACAAGTAAGCACGAGCATTACCTGCTGCAGCAGTGACAACTGTACTCCTGATACCCCTTCATGTAAGTCATCCAGTTCTGCTTCCTTCCACCTATACTTATATTTTGAGAAATAAATGGGCTCCAAACTTATTAGTGCACCCCAACTTAATTTCCAGATTGATACCGATGCTCTCAGTGATGCGCCATAGCATTTCTTGGGTGTGCACGTTATGCTGCTATGCACCTGAATAGAAAACATTGTCCCTTTGGCCAGAATTTCGATGGCATGTGCCGGCACACGGTGCCAATCATTTCTCTTCTGGTGTACACCGAGCACGCACATTACAGCATATACTCATGGGGATTATGCCTTTTTGCATGTTGAGCATCCGCATTGATGCAAGATCTGTAGATGTGTCGTGTGCAATTAACCCCTAATTTTCTAGCCCTGGTCTTAATATGGCTAGCTAGTGTTTAACCCTAGAACGCATACCTGGGGCCTCGAGGCCTGCTAGGTTACTTGTTTTCTATGGTTGATTTCTATGGTTGCGAGTTCTAGGGTTAAAGGGAACCTGTCACCTGATTTGGGGCCTATAAGCTGCGGCCACCACCAGTGGGCTCTTATATACAGCATTCTAACATGAGGTATATAAGAGCCCAGGCCGCTGTGTAGAACATAAAAAACACTTTATAGTACTCATCTAGGAGGTCTCTCCGATGCAGAATGGTCAAATGGGTGGTGCCGTTCTCCGGTGCCGGCGCCTCCTCTTTCAGTCATCTTGATCTTCCTTCTTCTGAAGCCTTTGTGCATGACGCGTCCTTTATCATGCACACAGGCCGGTATTGAGGTCTCACAGATAAAAGAGATGGTGACCAAGAGGATCCCTTGGACTAAGGGGTACTTTGCACGCTGCAACATCGCTAGCCGATGCTAGCGATGCCGAGCGCGATAGCACCCGCCCCCGTCGCACATGCAATATCTTGTGATAGCTGCCGTAGCGAACATTATCGCTACAGCAGCTTCACATGCACTTACCTGCCCTGCGACGTCGCTCTGGCCGGCGAACCGCCTCCATCCTAAGGGGCGAGTCGTGCGGCGTCACAGTGACGTCACACGGCAGGCGGCTAATAGAAGCGGAGGGGCGGAGATGAGCGGGACGTAAACATCCCGCCCACCTCCTTAATTCCCCATTGCCAGTGGAGACAGGTAAGGAGATGTTCCTCGCTCCTGCGGCTTCACACACAGTGATGTATGCTGCCGCAGGAACGAGGAACAACATTGTAACAGGGGTTGACCCGACATTATGGAAATGACCAAAGCTACACAGATCGACAATTTACGACGCTTTTGTGATCGATTATTGGCGCATCTAGGCTTTACACGTTGCGATGTCGTTACCGGTGCCGGATGTGCGTCACTTTCGATTTGACCCCAACGATATCGCAGTAGCGATGTCGCAACGTGCAAAGTACCCCTTAGACTTGTGTCCCCTATCCTTGATGAAGGATTCCACCTGTCTGTTTTGTGCTAATTCAATGATACATGTCCCATGGTATAGTGCAGCCAATCAAGAGGGACTTCATAGCCTGTATAAAAGCAGAGGTAGGGAATGCAGTTGCTATTTTATGATGAATCTGTACAGTGGAGAACGTCACAGCTCACAGTTCAGCAATGGAAATAGGAAGGGAAACACTGATGAACCTGTGCACATATTGCATAAGGTTAGTGTGGTAAGATATGGTCATACATGTCTTTCAGGGCAGTCGGAGAATTAGGAGTAATTTTGATTCGGTAAGAAATTTTAATGAAGCTGTCTTTGAAAGTTTAAATAAAAGAAGAGTGATTGATTAAGGTTCTTCATGGGATAATACATATCATCATGGTGTAAACTTTATGAAGACAACTACTTACTTTACTTATTTCTTTTTTACCCATTTGATTTTAGCACCAGGACAAAGCTCTACCCCTAATGGAAAGGTTTGCCCATACTGCACTTCTTCTAATTCTACTTATTGTAACACGTCGGATACAGTACAATGCACTGGGAATGAGAATATGTGTCTTCTTGAAGCAATAACATTATCAGGTACCAAAACATCAACATTTCTTATCAACACTGAACTTCCGATCGAGAACTCTGCGCTCCGTAAATTGTTCTCCGATATGCATATTGGGAGGTCAATAAGTTTATTAGGAAGAATTAATAATTACCAGGAAATATATATATTACCCCTCTTTTTTTGCAACTGACTTACGTTGAGGGCATATTGTACAGAGACAATCGAAATTAACAAACTAAGGCAAAAAGAACTATTTTCGTAAGTGGATACCACTTGTTTAAATTATATAAAATGAGGATGTCATGGCTGTGGCTGGTCTCCTTCAGGGTTAAGTTTTGGGGGTGGAGTTTGCTCTGTGGTGCCTCGCTCTGGGACTCTCTTCCGGAAAACCACCAGAAATAGCTTCCGTCTTACAGCGTGTGATACTGGTTCTCGTGAGTTTGCTCTGTTACACCCTGCTACCCAGCTGACCTCCGTCTCCGTCTCCGTCTCCCCTGTCTTCCTGACCCCGGTCCTGTCCTGCGTCTCTGTTCCCACCTCTTCTTCTATTCTGACTGATCTCCCGGCCTCTGACCTCTGCTACATTAAAGCCAGCATCACACGGCACGATATATCGGGCGATATGTCGTCGGGGTCACGGAGTTTGTGATGCACATCCGGCATCGTAAAAGATATCGTAGCGTGTGACACCTCCGAACGACTGTGAACGAGCAAAAATACTCACCTTATCGTTGCTCATTGACACTTTGTTCTTTTTCAAATGTCGGTCCTCCTTCTGTGCTCCAGTTGTTCATTGTTCCCAAGGCAGCACACGTCGCTCCATGTGACACCCCGGGAACGACGAACACAGCTTACCTGCGGCCCGCCGGCAATGCGGAAGGAAGGAGGTGGGCGGGATGTTACGTCCCGCTCATCTCCGCCCCTCCGCTTCTATTGGGCAGCCGATTGTCCCTCACCCTTCAGTAATAGGATGTTCGACGCCCACAGCGAGGTCGTTTGTATGGTAAGTACGTGTGACAGGGTTACCGACTTTGTGCGACACGGGCAACAAATTGCCCATGACACAGAAACGATGGGGGCGGGTGCGATCGCTCGTGCGATCGTACGATAGATCGTCCCGTGTGACGCCAGCTTAACTGACCTCGGCTCAGCTTTTCCCTTTACTTTTTACTTGTCCTTTTGGCTCCTGACCTTTGTGCTTCTACTCGTTGTCGGCTTGCTTCTCCCCTCGGTTCAGACGTTACTTCCTGGTATTAGACTTCGGCTTGCTGACCATTCATGTGCACTGCCGCCCTCTTGTGAATTTGTTGCTAACTGCACATTGGTGCTCCTCTCCAACTTGCTTCTGTGTTTCCCAGAGCTTGACAGAGGATAGGGAGAAGAGAGAAGAAAATTATGTGAGTGAAGATGTAACTTTTATCAAATATATTAAAATTCTCTAATTATAAAATAGATTTGCTTTAGTTAATCATATAAAAGCTAACAGGGTGCTCAACGGCATCGTATGCTTACATACATAACGGAAGGTCTCAGTATTGAAGATAATGAAATTCTATTTATCTGTATTAAGTAGTAATCAATGTTATGAATTACTTATAGGTGTGCGGCCAGCTGAATATAATTTTATTGCCCAACTAGGCTGAGCTGGGTGTTTGAGGGTTAATATTATCTCAGGGATCTTTGGCATTGATGTAATTCCTATATCATCAGGTTCTTTGTTAATACAGATTTGGGTGCCACTGAAAAGTGGAAACAATATCAATAAATTGGGATGAGCAAACCCAAGGTTTGATGTTCGTACCAAATGCAGACCTTATACCCCCAAAAAACAAAGTTCGGATTTGGAGTTTGGGCCCTTAACATATGCAAACCAATCGAGCATTGGGTACTCTTGGTGCTAAGCCCCTTCGAGCCGCTTGCAGTGTTTGAACAGCGCACACTAGGAGTAACAATAGCGTGATGTAGTGAGCACCAAAAAAATGGAAAAGTACACCCACCCGCCACTGGAAGTGATCTCTGTATGGCTAGTTGCATATGGGCAGAGATCCGAACTGGCCAATTAGTGACTGCCATTGGGGTTCAGGTAAAGTCTGGGTCCCAAACTGAACTTCTTCTAAAGTCTGGCTCACTCCGCCGAACTAAACGTCCACAGGTCCGCTCATCTCTATCAATAATGTTATCCAGTACAATATTCCGATATTAGATTGTATTGACATGCTGGCTATTACTGTATATTGCATTTATTTGCTGCTGAATTTCGATTGGATAGCACATGAACATCAAACCTTCCATGAGAAATAAACTGCATAAAGTATCGTATTATTCGGATTATAAGACACACTTTTCCTCCCAAAAATTTGGGAAGAAAGTGAGGGGTGAATCTTATAAATTATATATCTGTATATAGCTTACCGGAGTTTGAGGAGGGTTGCAGGAGGCCGGGGGAATGCTGTGGCGGCTGTGTAGGGGCTGCACTTGCTGTGCTAGGTCTTCCACGGCTGGTGCGGCTGTGTGGGGTCTCCAGTTGTTGGTGCTGGGGCAGCTGTGCGGGGTTTTCGGCGGCTGTGTGGGGTCTCCGGCGGCTGATGCTGAGTCAACTCTGTAGGGTCTGCAGCGCAAGGTCTCCAGCGGCTGGTGCAGGGTCTGTGACGCAGGGTCTCCGGCGGCTGGTGCTAAGGTAGGGACTTCAAATAATGCTTCTTAAAGTAGGTGTGTGTGCAGATGGAGCTCTCAGCTCAAGCTCTCATCTGTACATATGCCTCCTCCCGCCCATTGATCAGCGGACTTCAGGAAAATGGTGCCCCAAGGTGACGCTTGCACAGATGAGATGTCGGCTTGCCATTGAGCCAAGAGCTCAATCTGCGCTGAGTCCGGGCGCCGTTTCTTTGAAGCCCTCACTACCGACAACCGCTACCACCAGAGCCCGAGCCCCAGCACTGCTGTCCCCGGCGCTAGCATGGCTGCCATATCACCAGCACAGCTGCCCGAAACCCAGCCTCTACCACAGCCTCAGCCTCCTACAGTTTCTGGACCACCTGCCTCCTGTGACTCCTCCACCATCGCTGCTCCCCCTCTGGTAAGACACCACCGGATTATAAAATGGACCCCATTTTTTGTCACCATATTTTTGCTCTCAATTTGGGGTGCGTCTTATAATCCGGTGCGTCTTATAATCCGGTGCGTTTTATAAGCCAAAAACTACGGTAATATTCTGTTCCAAATCTCAGATGAGACTTGCAAACTCAAGTCCATGGTTGCATAATCAGATCCCACCCAGATCATCCAAGTGGAGTTTAATTTTTATGGATAGATTTCCAATAATATCTTAGAAAACTGATCTCACATAGATATAAAAAAAATGACCCTTGAATGGCTCGCCGGTCTTCGGCTTAAATCCAGTGTGTAATGCTCAGTGATGTAATATGGATCATTGTCTTGCATGAGAAAATAATGCACAGCATAAGGACATATGTGATCGTGGAGCGTAGATTTGTTTTCAAGCGAAATAGTAAATATTTGAAAATAAAGCTATAATTTAATTGGTCGTTATGGTCATCAAACCCGTTTTTTTGCAGTAACAATCTTCTTATTCAATGCCTAACATTTCATCTTTGCAGGACCGGTACCGTTTTCTTCAGCTGGTCGAGGTTGCGCAACAAAATCCATCTGTGATCTTGGCAGCCAGTCGCAAACCATAGAAAATATAACAGTGGACATGAAGTTTACCTGTACCAGTCCTACCAGTCGCGGCATAAGTGTTCAAAATTTTGTGCTGACTCCGGTCATCGTTTGTCTTCTTCTGACGAAATTGTTCTTCTAACTGTTTTAAATATTCCTTAAAAATATTTTGAATGTTTGCGGGATGAAATATTTTACATTGTTCCTTCTATTACCAACTTTTTATTTTTTTTAAGTAAATCTTAACCTCATCCAAGCATCTATTGGTGTTACTTCCCTTGTAATATTAGTCTCGCTGTTGAAACTGCTAATCCTATCTCATTTCCGTTAAAAAATATTCGTCTGTGGAAAAGAAAGCGCACATAGGGTCCTACCAGGTATGAGATTTTACAAAAAAGGGGTATTTTGCACGCTGCGACATTGCAAGCCGATGCTAGCAATGCCGAGCGCGATAGTCTCCGCCCCCATCGCACATGCGATATCTTGTAATAGCTGCCGTAGCGAATATTATCGCTACGGCAGCTTCATACAGACTTACCTGCCCTGCGACGTCGCTCTGGCCGGCGACCCGCCTCCTTACTAAGGGGGCGGGTCATGCGGCGTCACAGCGACGTCACACAGCAGGCGGCCAATAGAAGCGGAGGGGCGGAGATGAGTGGGACGTAAACATCCCGCCCACTTCCTTCCTTCTGCATAGCCGATGGACGCAGGTAAGGAGATGTTCCTCGTTCCTGCGGCTTCACACACAGCGATGTATACTGCCGCAGGAATGAGGAACAACATCGTACCTGCGGTCGACCCGACATTATGGAAATGGCCGACGCTACACAGATCGACGATTTACGACGCTTTTGCGATCGTTTATCGGCGCATCTAGGCTTTACACGTTGCAACATCGTTATTGGCGCCGGATGTGTGTCACTTTCGATTTGACCCCGACGATATCGCAGTAGCAATGTCGCAACGTGCAAAGTACCCCTAAGGTGCCAAAGGCACACTCACCTGCTGAAGTTGTGACAGGCAAAACTCCTTGATGCACATACAGTACAGACCAAAAGTTTGGACACACCTCCTCATTCAAAGAGTTTTCTTTATTTTCATGACTCTAAAAATTGTAGATTCACATTGAAGACATCAAAACTATGAATTAACACATGTGGAATGAAATACTTAAAAAAGTATGAAACAACTGAAAATATGTCTTATATTCTAGGTTCTTCAAAGTAGCCGCCTTTTGCTTTGATTACTGCTTTGCACACTCTTGGCATTCTCTTGATGAGGTTCAAGAGGTAGCCACCGGAAATGGTTTTCCAACAGTCCTGAAGCAGTTTCTAGAGATGCTTAGCACTTGTTGGCCCTTTTGCCTTCACTCTGCGGTCCAGCTCACCCCAAACCATCTCGATTGGGTTCAGGTCTGGTGACTGTGGAGGCCAGGTCATCTGGCGTAGCACCCCATCACTCTCCTTCTTAGTCAAATAGCCCTTACACAGCCTGGAGGTGTGTTTGGGGTCATTGTCCTGTTGAAAAATAAATTATGGTCCGAATAAACGCAAACCGGATGGAATAGCACGCCGCTGCAAGATGCTGTGGTAGCCATGCTGGTTCTGTATGCCTTCAATTTTAAATAAATCCCCAACAATGTAACCAGCAAAGCACCCCCACACCATCACCCCTCATCCTCCATGCTTCACGGTGGGAACCAGCCATGTAGAGTCCATCCGTTCACCTTTTCTACAAAGACACGGTGGTTGGATCCAAAGATCTCAAATTTGGATTCATCAGACCAATGCACAGATTTCCACTGGTCTAATGTCCATTCCTTGTGTTATTTACCCAAACAAGTCTCTTCTGCTTCTTTCCTGTCCTTAGCAGGGGTTTCCTAGCAGCTATTTTACCATGAAGGCCTGCTGCACAAAGTCTCCTCTTAACAGTTGTTCTAGAGATGAGAAGGTGTGTCCAAACTTTTGGTCTGTACTGTATATCAAAAAGTGGTCAGCAGCAGCCCCGAAAAAAAATTGGTGAACAATAAGGATAAAAAGAATCAGGTTCAATGCTGCACTAGAAACCAGATGGATCCAAGGATGGGTAATAAAAACCTTTTCTTTATTTCTGCAGGTCAACGCGTTTCAAAGACATATCCGTCTTCTTCATCAGGACACAAGAACAATGTTCTTGTGTCCTGATGAAGAAAACGGATATGTCTTTGAAACGCGTTGACCTACAGAAATAAAGAAAAGGTTTTTATTACCCATCCTTGGATTCATCTGGTTTCTAGCGCAGCATTGAAACTTATTCCTTTTATTCTTATTGTTCATCATTTCCATTAAAAGGAGAATCATTACCATTGTACTTAGATATAGTTTAAACTTTGTATTTGACTTAAGTGTAAACTATTTCGGGAAATTTTTTCAAAATAAAGTTTCTCTATCGGTATTTGTGGCACCCCTGGGGATCCAGTCGCCACAGAGGTACCGCCCTCCGCCAGAAGTCTGGTGTCCCGGTAAGAAGGAGCACACAGACCACAGTACACACACTCCAAGGCTGGCGTCACACGGGACGATCTATCGTGCAATCGCACGAGCGATCGTACCTGCCCCCTCAATTGTGCGTCACGTGCAATTAGTTGCCCGTGGCGCACAAAGTCGTTAACCCCCCGGTCACACGTACTTACCTCCCTGACGACATCGCTGTGAGCAGTGAACATCCTCTTCCTGAAGGGGGAGAGACGTTCGGCGTCACAGCGACGTCACACAGCGGCCGGCCAATAGAAGCGGAGGGGCGGAGATGAGCGGGACGTAACATCCCGCCCACCTCCTTCCTTCCACATTGCCGGCGGGACGCTGGTAATCTGTGTTCGTTGTTCTCGGGGTGTTACACGGAGCGATGTGTGCTGCCTCGGGAACAATGACCAACCGGAGCACAGAAGGAGGACCGACATTTTGAAAATGAATGATGTGTCACCGAGCAACGATAAGGTAAGTATTTTTGCTCGTTCACAGTCATTCGGAGGTTTCACACGGTACGATATGTCAAACGATGCCAGATGTGCGTCACTAACGACGTGACCCCGACGACATATCGCCCGATATATCGTACCGTGTGATGCCGGCATTAGTACAGCTACACTCCATCAGGCCGTGGTTAGGGCACATTGCACCTTAGGGAGAGCACATTCCCGGAGGTGGGGTTAGATAGTGGGTGGACACTTTAGAACGGAGTGCAGAAAGTGAAACTACGGCAGTTGGAGTGAGGAGAGGAACAAAGGAGGAAGCGAAGGGGAGAGGTCCTGAGGACTGGAACTAGAGGAGCTCGTCCTAAGACAAGAAAGAAAGAAAAGGAAGAAGGGGTCCTAGAATCACAGCAAGTGAGAGATACACCCGTGGGCTCGCATCCAGATCTGACACACCGGTGTGGAGGGACTTGGCCGCAAAGGGGACCGGCCTCTAGACTAGTAGAGAACTACAAGGCTCAGCTAGCAAAACCGGAGGTTGCGGTAACTTCATGCACCGAAACCACAACTACATGCAAATTCACTGAAAAGGTGACTGCAAAGGGCAAGGGAATTAGGCAGAAGAGCCTCCCAAATAGGGTCCGTGGACACCGGCTCAAGGCACGGTGTGTGAGGCGCAGGGCAGGAGGGCAATGCCAAAGTAGGAAGACAACTAGGAAAAGGACACATAAAGGTACACCGGTCTTGTGCCTCTGAATTACCTGGGGATCGACTGGATTCCATCACCGCAGGACTCATCACTCCAAGGGCAGTATTTGACCAGCCGTGATAACCTGGAACTGACAACTGTGAGTAAAGATCTTGTGACTGCATCTTGCTGTGTCCTGGACTCATTTACTACGCCGCCCACCCCGTGCTACTCAAACAGACCACTGGCTGAAAACTGTCTACGGTTGCCCTGGGGTCCCAGCTCCACCTGTGGGGAGCTGTACCATCTCAGCTGCGTCACCATCTTCCCCAGCGAGTTTGTATATCTGGTCGAATACTACAGGTGGCGTCACGAAGAATCATCCCCTGTAAATATATCTCCCCATTCAACTAAACGACACCACATGAACATATGAATCAAGAGAAATTTAGCTACTGAATTGATCAAGGCAACAGAGCCCCAACACTACGCCAAAGTATTTCTCTACGTTGGGGTCCCTAGCTTGTGTGTGTCCTCTCATGCAGTTAAAAATACTTTGGCGTAGTGTTGGGGTCTATTGCATTGATCAATTCAGTAGCTAAATTTCTCTTGATTCATATGTTCATGGCAGTAATGCAGATTCCCTTTTTCACAAATTCACTCTTGCATATACCGTGTTTCCCCGAAAGTAAGGCCCTGTCTTACATTAATTTTACCCCCAAAAGTCCCACCCTGCCTTACTTTCGGGGGAGGCCTTACATTGGAAAAAAAATGACAATCCTCCCCCCTGCAGCCTCCCCATTGTTTGAGATCTGGCATCCACCCCTTCCTCCCCCCTGCAGCCTCCCCATTGTTTGAGATCTGGCATCCACCCCTTCCTCCCCCCTGCAGCCTCCCCATTGTTTGAGATCTGGCATCCACCCCTTCCTCCCCCCTGCAGCCTCCCCATTGTTTGAGATCTGGCATCCACCCCTTCCTCCCCCCTGCAGCCTCCCCATTGTTTGAGATCTGGCATCCACCCTTTCCTCCCCCCTGCAGCCTCCCCATTGTTTGAGATCTGGCATCCACCCCTTCCTCCCCCCTGCAGCCTCCCCATTGTTTGAGATCTGGCATCCACCCCTTCCTCCCCCCTGCAGCCTCCCCATTGTTTGAGATCTGGCATCCACCCCTTCCTCCCCCCTGCAGCCTCCCCATTGTTTGAGATCTGGCATCCACCCCTTCCTCCCCCCTGCAGCCTCCCCATTGTTTGAGATCTGGCATCCACCCCATCCTCCCCCCTGCAGCCTCCCCATACAGTGGTTCTGCCCCCCACTCTGCCACCACACACACTGACACATACGGTACCGGTACAGCCCCACACGGCACCCACACACATATCGTACCGGTACCGTACACTGACACATACAGCCCCATACGGCACCCATACACATACCGTACGTACACGTACACACACACACACACACAGCCCCATACGGCACCCATACACATACCGTACGTACACACAGCCCCATACGGCACCCATACACATACCGTACGTGTACACACACACACACACACACACACACACAGAGTTTCGGAACTTACCGAAATCGGAGCGAGCCTGCAGGCGGTGACGTCGCGGCTGATTTCGGCCAATCAGCTGCGAGCCGGCTGACTGGCCAATCGCAGCTCGAGCTGAGGGCCAATCAGCTGCGAGCCGGCTGACCGGCCAATCGCAGCTCGAGCTGAGGGCCAATCAGCTGCGAGCCGGCTGACCGGCCAATCACAGCTCGAGCTGAGGGCCAATCAGCTGCGAGCCGGCTGACTGGCCAATCACAGCTCGAGCTGATGGCCAGCAGGCAGCCTTGCGGGGGCCATTCACCGGAGGCGGACCACAGGTGGCACGAGACTGGAGAAGGCCTGGATGGAGCGAGGGAACAGCGGCAGCGGTAAGTTCCTGTACTTTCCCCAGGGACCCCCACCCATATGCGGCCTTACATTCCCCGGCCCCCCCGCTACCCTGCCTTACAATCGGGGGGTGCCCTACATTGGCGGACCCCCCCGAAACCCCCACCCTGCCTTACTTTCGGGGGGGTCCTACTTTCGGGGAAACACGGTAGCTATTGGATTTTTCAAGTCAGTATTCACACAGCAGTTTCTGCTATTTCATGTATTCCCCTTACATAGTCACTGGTGTGCATACCTTATCTCCCCATAGTGATGTTTTTTTAGGTTTTTGCACCCAGTTCAGACTTAGAATGGAGTTCCAAACGTTATTCATTTGTTAGTATTTTTTCGTTTGTGAACCCGGCCCAACCACACCTATTGCCAATCCATATCATACGCATAAATAGCCTGGGTCTCAGCTTCCCATACACGGTAAGTTTTTTAACTGAGGGTACTCAATATGATTCTCCCATAGTGACTTCCTCCACAGTACCCTCCATACACACAGTATTATTCCCCCACAGTGACTTCCTCCACAGTACTCTTCATACACACAGTATGATTACCCCACAGTGACTTCCTCCACAGTACCCTCCATACACACAGTATAATTACCCCACAGTGACTTCCTCCACAGTACCCTCCATACACACAGTATAATTACCCCACAGTGACTTCCTCCACAGTACCCTCCACACACACAGTATGATTCCCCCACAGTGACTTCCTCCACAGTACCCTCCATACACACATTATTATTCCCTCACAGTGACTTCCTCCACAGTACCCTCCATACACACAGTATAATTCCCCCACAGTGACTTCCTCCACAGTACCCTCCATACACACATTATTATTCCCTCACAGTGAATTCCTCCACAGTACCCTCCATACACACAGTATGATTCCCCCCCAGTGACTTCCTCCACAGTACCCTCCATACACACATTATTATTCCCTCACAGTGAATTCCTCCACAGTACCCTCCATACACACAGTATGATTCCCCCCCAGTGACTTCCTCCACAGTACCCTCCATACACACATTATTATTCCCTCACAGTGACTTCCTCCACAGTACCCTCCATACACACAGTATAATTCCCCCACAGTGACTTCCTCCACAGTACCCTCCATACACACATTATTATTCCCTCACAGTGAATTCCTCCACAGTACCCTCCATACACACAGTATGATTCCCCCCCAGTGACTTCCTCCACAGTACCCTCCATACACACATTATTATTCCCTCACAGTGAATTCCTCCACAGTACCCTCCATACACACAGTATGATTCCCCCCCAGTGACTTCCTCCACAGTACCCACAATACACACAGTATGATTCCCCCACAGTGACTTCCTCCACAGTACCCTCCATACACACAGTATGATTACCCCACAGTGACTTCCTCCACAGTACCCTCCACACGCACAGTATGATTCCCCCACAGTGACTTCCTCCACAGTACCCTCCATACACACATTATTATTCCCTCACAGTGAATTCCTCCACAGTACCCTCCACACACACAGTATGATTCCCCCACAGTGACTTCCTCCACAGTACCCTCCATACACACATTATTATTCCCTCACAGTGACTTCCTCCACAGTACCCTCCATACACACAGTATAATTCCCCCACAGTGACTTCCTCCACAGTACCCTCCATACACACATTATTATTCCCTCACAGTGAATTCCTCCACAGTACCCTCCATACACACAGTATGATTCCCCCCCAGTGACTTCCTCCACAGTACCCTCCATACACACATTATTATTCCCTCACAGTGAATTCCTCCACAGTACCCTCCATACACACAGTATGATTCCCCCCCAGTGACTTCCTCCACAGTACCCTCCATACACACAGTATAATTCCCCCACAGTGAATTCCTCCACAGTACCCTCCATACACACATTATTATTCCCTCACAGTGAATTCCTCCACAGTACCCTCCATACACACAGTATGATTCCCCCCCAGTGACTTCCTCCACAGTACCCTCCATACACACATTATTATTCCCTCACAGTGAATTCCTCCACAGTACCCTCCATACACACAGTATGATTCCCCCCCAGTGACTTCCTCCACAGTACCCACAATACACACAGTATGATTCCCCCACAGTGACTTCCTCCACAGTACCCTCCATACACACATTATGATTACCCCACAGTGACTTCCTCCACAGTACCCTCCACACACACAGTATGATTCCCCCACAGTGACTTCCTCCACAGTACCCTCCATACACACATTATTATTCCCTCACAGTGAATTCCTCCACAGTACCCTCCACACACACAGTATGATTACCCCACAGTGACTTCCTCCACAGTACCCTCCATACACACATTATTATTCCCTCACAGTGAATTCCTCCACAGTACCCTCCATACACACAGTATAATTCCCCCACAGTGACTTCCTCCACAGTACCCTCCATACACACAGTATGATTCCCCCACAGTGACTTCCTCCACAGTACCCTCCATACACACAGTATGATTCCCCCACAGTGACTTCCTCCACAGTACCCTCCATACACACAGTATGATTACCGCACAGTGAATTCCTCCACAGTACCCTCCATACACACATTATGATTACCCCACAGTGACTTCCTCCACAGTACCCTCCATACACACAGTATGATTCCCCCACAGTGACTTCCTCCACAGTACCCTCTACACACACAGTATGATTCCCCCACAGTGACTTCCTCCACAGTACCCTCCATACACACATTATTATTCCCTCACAGTGAATTCCTCCACAGTACCCTCCATACACACAGTATGATTCCCCCCCCAGTGACTTCCTCCACAGTACCCTCCATACACACAGTATGATTCCCCCACAGTGACTTCCTCCACAGTACCCTCCATACACACAGTATGATTACCGCACAGTGAATTCCTCCACAGTACCCTCCATACACACATTATGATTACCCCACAGTGACTTCCTCCACAGTACCCTCCATACACACAGTATGATTCCCCCACAGTGAATTCCTCCACAGTACCCTCCATACACACAGTATGATTCCCCCACAGTGACTTCCTTCACGGTACCCTCCACACACACAGTATGATTACCCCACAGTGACTTCCTCCACAGTACCCTCCATACACACATTATTATTCCCCCACAGTGACTTCCTCCACAGTACCCTCCATACACACATTATGATTACCCCACAGTGACTTCCTCCACAGTACCCTCCATACACACAGTATGATTACCCCACAGTGACTTCCTCCACAGTACCCTCCATACACACATTATTATTCCCCCACAGTGACTTCCTCCACAGTACCCTCCATACACACATTATTATTCCCCCACAGTGACTTCCTCCACAGTACCCTCCATACACACAGTATGATTCCCCAACAGTGACTTCCTTCACAGTACCGTCCACACGCACAGTATGATTCCCCCACAGTGACTTCCTCCACAGTACCCTCCATACACACAGTATGATTCCCCAACAGTGACTTCCTCCACGGTACCCTCCATACACACAGTATGATTCCTCCACAGTGACTTCCTCCACAGTACCCTCCATACACACAGTATGATTCCCCCACAGTGACTTCCTCCACGGTACCCTCCATACACACAGTATGATTCCCCCACAGTGACTTCCTCCACAGTACCCTCCATACACACAGTATGATTCCCCCCAGTGACTTCCTCCACAGTACCCTCCATACACACATTATGATTACCGCACAGTGACTTCCTCCACAGTACCCTCCATACACACAGTATGATTACCCCACAGTGACTTCCTCCACAGTACCCTCCATACACACAGTATGATTCCCCCACAGTGACTTCCTCCACGGTACCCTCCATACACACAGTATGATTCCCCCACAGTGACTTCCTCCACAGTACCCTCCATACACACAGTATGATTCCCCCACAGTGACTTCCTCCACAGTACCCTCCATACACACAGTATGATTCCCCCACAGTGACTTCCTCCACAGTACCCTCCACACGCACAGTATGATTCCCCCACAGTGACTTCCTCCACAGTACCCTCCATACACACAGTATAATTACCCCACAGTGACTTCCTCCACAGTACCCTCCATACACACAGTATAATTACCCCACAGTGACTTCCTCCACAGTACCCTCCACACACACAGTATGATTCCCCCACAGTGACTTCCTCCACAGTACCCTCCATACACACATTATTATTCCCTCACAGTGACTTCCTCCACAGTACCCTCCATACACACAGTATAATTCCCCCACAGTGACTTCCTCCACAGTACCCTCCATACACACATTATTATTCCCTCACAGTGAATTCCTCCACAGTACCCTCCATACACACAGTATGATTCCCCCCCAGTGACTTCCTCCACAGTACCCTCCATACACACATTATTATTCCCTCACAGTGAATTCCTCCACAGTACCCTCCATACACACAGTATGATTCCCCCCCAGTGACTTCCTCCACAGTACCCTCCATACACACATTATTATTCCCTCACAGTGACTTCCTCCACAGTACCCTCCATACACACAGTATAATTCCCCCACAGTGACTTCCTCCACAGTACCCTCCATACACACATTATTATTCCCTCACAGTGAATTCCTCCACAGTACCCTCCATACACACAGTATGATTCCCCCCCAGTGACTTCCTCCACAGTACCCTCCATACACACATTATTATTCCCTCACAGTGAATTCCTCCACAGTACCCTCCATACACACAGTATGATTCCCCCCCAGTGACTTCCTCCACAGTACCCACAATACACACAGTATGATTCCCCCACAGTGACTTCCTCCACAGTACCCTCCATACACACAGTATGATTACCCCACAGTGACTTCCTCCACAGTACCCTCCACACGCACAGTATGATTCCCCCACAGTGACTTCCTCCACAGTACCCTCCATACACACATTATTATTCCCTCACAGTGAATTCCTCCACAGTACCCTCCACACACACAGTATGATTCCCCCACAGTGACTTCCTCCACAGTACCCTCCATACACACATTATTATTCCCTCACAGTGACTTCCTCCACAGTACCCTCCATACACACAGTATAATTCCCCCACAGTGACTTCCTCCACAGTACCCTCCATACACACATTATTATTCCCTCACAGTGAATTCCTCCACAGTACCCTCCATACACACAGTATGATTCCCCCCCAGTGACTTCCTCCACAGTACCCTCCATACACACATTATTATTCCCTCACAGTGAATTCCTCCACAGTACCCTCCATACACACAGTATGATTCCCCCCCAGTGACTTCCTCCACAGTACCCTCCATACACACAGTATAATTCCCCCACAGTGAATTCCTCCACAGTACCCTCCATACACACATTATTATTCCCTCACAGTGAATTCCTCCACAGTACCCTCCATACACACAGTATGATTCCCCCCCAGTGACTTCCTCCACAGTACCCTCCATACACACATTATTATTCCCTCACAGTGAATTCCTCCACAGTACCCTCCATACACACAGTATGATTCCCCCCCAGTGACTTCCTCCACAGTACCCACAATACACACAGTATGATTCCCCCACAGTGACTTCCTCCACAGTACCCTCCATACACACATTATGATTACCCCACAGTGACTTCCTCCACAGTACCCTCCACACACACAGTATGATTCCCCCACAGTGACTTCCTCCACAGTACCCTCCATACACACATTATTATTCCCTCACAGTGAATTCCTCCACAGTACCCTCCACACACACAGTATGATTACCCCACAGTGACTTCCTCCACAGTACCCTCCATACACACATTATTATTCCCTCACAGTGAATTCCTCCACAGTACCCTCCATACACACAGTATAATTCCCCCACAGTGACTTCCTCCACAGTACCCTCCATACACACAGTATGATTCCCCCACAGTGACTTCCTCCACAGTACCCTCCATACACACAGTATGATTACCGCACAGTGAATTCCTCCACAGTACCCTCCATACACACATTATGATTACCCCACAGTGACTTCCTCCACAGTACCCTCCATACACACAGTATGATTCCCCCACAGTGACTTCCTCCACAGTACCCTCTACACACACAGTATGATTCCCCCACAGTGACTTCCTCCACAGTACCCTCCATACACACATTATTATTCCCTCACAGTGAATTCCTCCACAGTACCCTCCATACACACAGTATGATTCCCCCCCCAGTGACTTCCTCCACAGTACCCTCCATACACACAGTATGATTCCCCCACAGTGACTTCCTCCACAGTACCCTCCATACACACAGTATGATTACCGCACAGTGAATTCCTCCACAGTACCCTCCATACACACATTATGATTACCCCACAGTGACTTCCTCCACAGTACCCTCCATACACACAGTATGATTCCCCCACAGTGAATTCCTCCACAGTACCCTCCATACACACAGTATGATTCCCCCACAGTGACTTCCTTCACGGTACCCTCCACACACACAGTATGATTACCCCACAGTGACTTCCTCCACAGTACCCTCCATACACACATTATTATTCCCCCACAGTGACTTCCTCCACAGTACCCTCCATACACACATTATGATTACCCCACAGTGACTTCCTCCACAGTACCCTCCATACACACAGTATGATTACCCCACAGTGACTTCCTCCACAGTACCCTCCATACACACATTATTATTCCCCCACAGTGACTTCCTCCACAGTACCCTCCATACACACATTATTATTCCCCCACAGTGACTTCCTCCACAGTACCCTCCATACACACAGTATGATTCCCCAACAGTGACTTCCTTCACAGTACCCTCCACACGCACAGTATGATTCCCCCACAGTGACTTCCTCCACAGTACCCTCCATACACACAGTATGATTCCCCAACAGTGACTTCCTCCACGGTACCCTCCATACACACAGTATGATTCCTCCACAGTGACTTCCTCCACAGTACCCTCCATACACACAGTATGATTCCCCCACAGTGACTTCCTCCACGGTACCCTCCATACACACAGTATGATTCCCCCACAGTGACTTCCTCCACAGTACCCTCCATACACACAGTATGATTCCCCCCAGTGACTTCCTCCACAGTACCCTCCATACACACATTATGATTACCGCACAGTGACTTCCTCCACAGTACCCTCCATACACACAGTATGATTACCCCACAGTGACTTCCTCCACAGTACCCTCCATACACACAGTATGATTCCCCCACAGTGACTTCCTCCACGGTACCCTCCATACACACAGTATGATTCCCCCACAGTGACTTCCTCCACAGTACCCTCCATACACACAGTATGATTCCCCCACAGTGACTTCCTCCACAGTACCCTCCATACACACAGTATGATTCCCCCACAGTGACTTCCTCCACAGTACCCTCCATACACACATTATGATTACCGCACAGTGACTTCCTCCACAGTACCCTCCATACACACATTATGATTACCGCACAGTGATCTCCTCCACAGTACCCTCCATACACACAGTATGATTCCCCCACAGTGACTTCCTCCACAGTACCCACCACACACACAGTATGATTCCCCCACAGTGACTTCCTCCACAACGTCCTCCACACATACAATATGTTGACAATACTGTACCCTCCTCAATTACCCCGGCAAAGTATGGTGACCCTAACAACGTATGATCCCCAACTGTGACCCCCACACAGCCCTCCATGGAGTACAATGGGCCTAATAGGCATGACCATCCCTGAAAACAGTAAAATGGCCCTCTAAGCAGCCCTCCACACAGTATTATGGATCAGACACAAACCTTCACATTGTATAATTGTTTGCATTAGTAAAATGGCCTCAAATAGCCCTCCATTAAGTATAAAAGGCTTCCTCGTAGCCCTCTAAATATTATAATGGCCCCACATAGCCCTACAAATAGTATAGCCGCCTCCACAAGCCCTACAGATACTATAATAACCCCACATAGCTTTCCATATAGTAAAATTGGCCACACATCTTATTATGCACCTGCCTTAATCCTCAATATACTATAATGATTCATTGCATCTCGAGTACTCGTGCACCCCAATGCTCAATTGAGTAACGAGCAGTGCCAAGCATGCTTGACCATCATTATTTATAACTAGAGTTGAGCGCGGTTCGTGGTTCGAGGTTCTCCAGTTCGCGGCTCGAGTGATTTTGGGGCATGTTCTAGATCGAACTAGAACTCGAGCTTTTTGCAAAAGCTCGATAGTTCTAGAAACGTTCGAGAACGGTTCTAGCAGCCAAAAAACAGCTAAATCATAGCTTGGTTTCTGCTGTAATAGTGTAAGTCACTCTGTGAATCAAACTATTATCACATTTCAGTGTATAGTGTGCGTGAACAGCGCCTTCAGATCACTGCTGTTTCTATAATGGCGATCGCCATTTTTTTTTTTTTTTTCTTGTCTTCCTTCCCTAAGCGCGCGCGTCTTGTGGGGCGGGCCAGCATGTCAGCCAATCCCAGACACACACACAGCTAAGTGGACTTTGAGCCAGAGAAGCAACGGCATGTGTGATAGGATCTGCATGTCACATGTCCCTGCATTATAAAACCGGACATTTTCTTCACGGACGCCATTATCTGCCTTCTGCGTCTTTGGTGTCAGACATCAGTGTCGCAGCTCCGTCCTCCTGAGTCCTATAGCCGATACAGCTGTATGCGCTCCATACACAGCGCTGGACAGCTTAGGGAGAGCACTTTATAGCAGTCCTTTTAAGGGCTCGTACCGGCAGGGTCAGAGAGCCATAGGTGACAGGTCCTGAAAACAGCGCCAGCGTCTGTGCAGCCAAGGTCAGGGATTTCCTCCCTGCATTTCACCATTAGGAGGGAATAGAAAGACAGGCTTCCATTCCTCTACCCAGAGCACCACAATCCTGCCACTGTACCCTCTTGTCCTCTGCACACTCCAACTCATTCTAACTAAGCCATTATACTAGCAAACACTCAGTGTACCTAGTGGCATCCTATACGTGGCTATTGGACTTTGCTATAGTCCCACTAGTGCCAAGACATTTGCAGAGCGCATCTGCCTGCATTGCACACTCCAACTAATTATAACGAAGCCATTATACTAGCAAACACTCAGTGTACCTAGTGGCATCCTAAACGTGGCTATTGGACTTTGCTTTAGTCCCACTAGTGCCAAGACATTTGCAGAGCGCATCTGCCTGCGTTGCACACTCCAACTAATTATAACTAAGCCATTATACTAGCAAACACTCAGTGTACCTAGTGGCATCCTATACGTGGCTATTGGACTTTGCTATAGTCCCACTAGTGCCAAGACATTTGCAGAGCGCATCTGCCTGCGTTGCACACTCCAACTAATTATAACTAAGCCATTATACTAGCAAACACTCAGTGTACCTAGTGGCATCCTATACGTGGCTATTGGACTTTGCTATAGTCCCACTAGTGCCAAGACATTTGCAGCGCGCATCTGCCTGCGTTGCACACTCCAACAAATTATAACTAAGCCATTATACTAGCAAACACTCAGTGTACCTAGTGGCATCCTATACGTGGCTATTGGACTTTGCTATAGTCCCACTAGTGCCAAGACATTTGCAGCACGTCTGCCTGCGTTGCACACTCCAACTAATTATAACTAAGCCATTATACTAGCAAACACTCAGTGTACCTAGTGGCATCCTATACGTGGCTATTGGACTTTGCTATAGTCCCACTAGTGCCAAGACATTTGCAGCGCGCATCTGCCTGCGTTGCACACTCCAACTAATTATAACTAAGCCATTATACTAGCAAACACTCAGTGTACCTAGTGGCATCCTATACGTGGCTATTGGACTTTGCTATAGTCCCACTAGTGCCAAGACATTTGCAGCGCGCATCTGCCTGCGTTGCTCACTCCAACAAATTATAACTAAGCCATTATACTAGCAAACACTCAGTGTACCTAGTGGCATCCTATACGTGGCTATTGGACTTTGCTATAGTCCCACTAGTGCCAAGACATTTGCAGCGCGCATCTGCCTGCGTTGCACACTCCAACTAATTATAACTAAGCCATTATACTAGCAAACACTCAGTGTACCTAGTGGCATCCTATACGTGGCTATTGGACTTTGCTATAGTCCCACTAGTGCCAAGACATTTGCAGCGCGCATCTCCCTGCATTGCACACTCCAACTAATTATAACTAAGCCATTATACTAGCAAACACTCAGTGTACCTAGTGGCATCCTATACGTGGCTATTGGACTTTGCTATAGTCCCACTAGTGCCAAGACATTTGCAGCGCGCATCTGCCTACGTTGCACACTCCAACTAATTATAACTAAGCCATTATACTAGCAAACACTCAGTGTACCTAGTGGCATCCTATACGTGGCTATTGGACTTTGCTATAGTCCCACTAGTGCCAAGACATTTGCAGCACGTCTGCCTGCGTTGCACACTCCAACTAATTATAACTAAGCCATTATACTAGCAAACAGTCAGTGTACCTAGTGGCATCCTATACGTGGCTATTGGACTTTGCTATAGTCCCACTAGTGCCAAGACATTTGCAGCGCGCATCTGCCTGCGTTGCACACTCCAACAAATTATAACTAAGCCATTATACTAGCAAACACTCAGTGTACCTAGTGGCATCCTATACGTGGCTACTGGACTTTGCTATAGTCCCACTAGTGCCAAGACATTTGCAGCGCGCATCTGCCTGCGTTGCACACTCCAACTAATTATAACTAAGCCATTATACTAGCAAACACTCAGTGTACCTAGTGGCATCCTATACGTGGCTATTGGACTTTGCTATAGTCCCACTAGTGCCAAGACATTTGCAGCGCGCATCTCCCTGCGTTGCACACTCCAACTAATTATAACTAAGCCATTATACTAGCAAACACTCAGTGTACCTAGTGGCATCCTATACGTGGCTATTGGACTTTGCTATAGTCCCACTAGTGCCAAGACATTTGCAGCGCGCATCTGCCTGCGTTGCACACTCCAACTAATTATAACTAAGCCATTATACTAGCAAACACTCAGTGTACCTAGTGGCATCCTATACGTGGCTATTGGACTTTGCTATAGTCCCACTAGTGCCAAGACATTTGCAGCACGTCTGCCTGCGTTGCACACTCCAACTAATTATAACTAAGTTGCATTGTCAGGGATATTTATTCTTTATTATTCTGCTGTTAATAAAGCTAGACCACCACTGCAATCTTCACTACCTCTCAATTTTTACTACCACATTTTCAGTCCACAATCTTGTCGCAATCAACATGAGTGGCAAAATGACAGATGCTGGTGGAAAGGGGAAGAGGCGTGGTGGAAAAGGCAAAAAAGGTTTTGTCCGTGGGGAAGGTGGCAAAGCTCCATTATCATCTGCTGAAGATAGACCATCTACCAGCAAAAGTAAGATGTCTACTACTTACCGTGGACAATCCGATGTGCTCCCTTTTTTACGGACACGAACAACAGGAAGAAAGGTAGATGATGGGCAAAAAAGGAAAATGCTTGAATGGATCTCAAGTGGTCCAACAAGTGCCCTCTCAGCCACTTCAAGTACCGCATCCAAAAAACACCAGTCCTCTGAGTTGTCATCCCAATCACACTTGATTTCTCCCAGCTCTGAAGTCTCCATCAGCCCTGCACAGTATGGTGGAACTGAGATGGCTGAGTCTGCAGAGCTGTTCAGTCACACTATAGCCTGGGAATCAGAGGTCTGCTCCCAAGCTACAGTGAGTACAGAACAGGAAATGGTCTGCAGTGATGCCCAGAACCTTTGTGACTCTGATTCAGGCCGTGAGGACCAAGTTTCTGAGCATAATGTTGACCCTTTGTCACAAACTGTAACACCTGTGGTTATAGACAATGAGGAACATACTGATGAAGATGAGACGCAGATACCCGATTGGGATGACAACTTAAATATTCGGTCAGGGCAAGAAGAGGCTCGGTCTGAGGGGGAGGGGAGTGCAAACACAACAATTGATGATGACGTTCTAGATCCCACCTACTGTCAACCCACAGTCAGGCACTCGAGGAGGTCAACAGAGGCGGTGGAGGAGGATGCAACCGACGACGAAGTTACCTTGCGCCTTCCTGGACAGAGTCGGAGCACTGGTAGCACGTCTACAACTGCATCCTCAGCCACCACTCTGCCTATGAGCATTATTCGGGGTGGATCAACAGGTCGCATGGCCTCTAAGCCTTGCCTAGCCTGGTCTTTTTTTGACATCGAAAAAGATCGCCCAACTCATGTGATATGTAACATTTGTCATGATTCTCTTAGTAGAGGTCAAAACCTCAGCAGTTTGACAACTTCTTCCATGAATCGTCACATGAATAAATATCATAAGTCCCGGTGGGAAGCTCACCGTGCTGCAATGCGGCCTAGCGGAGCGAACCATCCACCGCCCGCCCCTTCCAGTGCATCCGCGCGCTCTTCATCTTCTAGGACTGTGGGGACAGCTGTCACACCTGTTTTTCCACGCAAAACTTCCACCACTGTAACCGCAACAGGCAGTTTGCTTGGTAGGTCGTCAGTTGGTTTGGAAGGGGAAACAAGTGAGTGTGTACAGCTCTCTCAGACATCGATAGCACCAACGTTGGATCAAGGCAACATCATGTCTCCGCCTGCACTTTCCTCACAAACCTGCATTTTTCCAGGGACACCCTACTCAACACCGTCTACACACAGCAGCCAGATCTCTGTCCCTCAGATGTGGTCAAATAAAAGGCCACTTCCTCCGACCCATGACAAAGCTAAGAGGTTGACTCTATCCCTCTGTAAGCTGTTGGCTACCGAAATGCTGCCTTTCCGCCTAGTGGACACACAGGATTTTAGAGACCTTATGTCTGTCGCTGTGCCCCAGTACCAGATGCCTAGTCGCCACTACTTCTCTAAGAAAGGTGTGCCCGCGCTACACCAGCATGTCGCACACAACATCACCGCTTCCTTGAGAAACTCTGTGTGTGAACGGGTGCATTTCACCACCGATACTTGGACCAGTAAGCATGGACAGGGACGTTACATGTCGCTGACTGGGTACTGGGTAACTATGGTGATAGATGGTGAAGGGTCTGCTGCACAAGTCTTGCCGTCCCCACGACTTGTGTGTCAATCCTCTGTCTGTCCAAGTTCCGCCACAGCTTCTGCATCCTCCACCTCATCTGGGTCCTCCACCTCCGCCCCAAGCCTGCCTGGTCAGGCCACCAGCGTTCTCACTGCGCAGAAGGAATCACGCAGCCCTCATTACTATGCTGGCAGCAGAGCGCAACGGCATCAGGCGGTCTTTAGCTTGACATGTCTTGGGAATAAGAGTCACACAGCTGAGGAGTTGTGGTCAGCTCTGCGGTCCGAGTTTAATAAATGGTTGTCTCCACTCAAACTGCAGCCTGGTAAGGCCGTGTGCGACAATGCTGCAAACCTGGGTGCGGCACTTCGCCAGGGCAAGGTGACACACGTACCTTGTATGGCTCACGTGTTGAACCTTGTCGTCCAGCAATTTTTAACACACTATCCCGGCCTAGATGGCCTTCTGAACAGGGCACGAAAACTGTCAGCTCACTTCCGCCGTTCAAGCGCCGCAGCAGAGCGACTTGCATCGCTCCAGAAGTCTTTCGGCCTGCCGGTTCATCGCCTGAAATGCGATGTGGCGACACGCTGGAATTCAACTCTCCACATGTTACAGCGACTGTGGCAGCACCGCAGAGCCCTGGTGCAATACGTCATGACGTATAGCCTGGGCCAACGAGATGCAGAGGTGGGGCAGATCACCCTGATGGAGTGGTCTCAGATCAAGGACCTATGCACCCTTCTGCACAGTTTCGACATGGCGACGAATATGTTTAGCTCTGACAATGCCATTATCAGCATGACGATTCCAGTCATTTACATGCTGGAGCACACGCTAAACACTATTCGGAGTCAGGGGGTGGGACAACATGAAGGGGAGGAACTACAGGAGGATTCATATGCGCAAGGGACAACAACATCACCAAGGTCCAGACGTTCATCATCACCAACGCAGCAGGCATGGGACCATGGGGGACAGGGATCGACAAGGGCGCATAGTAGCAGGCGAAATGTTGAGCAAGGTGCAGGAGAACATGAAGAAATGGAGGACGAACTGTCCATGGACATGGAAGACTCAGCGGATGAGGGAGACCTTGGTCAAATTTCAGTTGAAAGAGGTTGGGGGGAGATGTCAGAGGAAGAAAGAACGGGTAGCACCTCTATGCCACAAACACAGCGTGGACCTGGTCCGCATGGCTGCGCAAGACACATGAGTGCCTTTTTGTTGCACTACCTCCAACATGACAGTCGTATTGTCAAAATTAGAAGTGATGATGACTACTGAATTGCCACACTATTAGATCCCCGGTACAAGTCCAAATTTTGTGACATAATTCCAGCCATAGAAAGGGACGCACGTATGCAGGAGTATCAGCAGAAGCTGTTACTAGATCTTAGCTCGGCTTTTCCACCAAACAACCGTGCAGGTGCAGGGAGTGAATCTCCCAGTTGTAACTTGACAAACATGGGACGGTCTCGTCATCTTCAACAGTCTACCCGTACCAGTAGGACCGTATCTGGTGCCGGTAACAGCAATTTTATGGAATCTTTTCATAATTTTTTTAGACCCTCTTTTGCAAGGCCACCAGAGACAACAAGTCTGACACATAGTCAACGGCTGGAGAGGATGATACAGGAGTATCTCCAAATGAACATCGATGCCATGACTGTGCAACTGGAGCCTTGCTCCTTTTGGGCTTCAAACCTAGAAAAATGGCCAGAGCTCGCAACTTACGCCTTGGAGATTTTGTCGTGTCCAGCTGCCAGCGTTGTCTCTGAACGTGTCTTCAGTGCTGCTGGGTGTGTGCTGACAGATAAGCGCATGCGTCTGTCCAGTGACAATGTGGACAGACTGACGTTCATCAAAATGAACAAGTCATGGATCCAGAAGGAATTTACTACCCCTGTGTCATCCTGGGGAGAGTAAATGCTTGTGGATTTGGAATGTGCTTGATGCAAATCAAAACATCCTGTTTGCAACTAGGGCACAACTGCTGCCACTGATAAGGTGTCTGTGTGGGGCCCAATTTTTGGAAAAAAGGGAGACTCCGCTTGGAGTAACCCTTGCTTGCTGTGTTTTTAAAAGAAGCCAAGATGAACAGAGCTGGGATCAGGAAAGACTTTGCTACCTACCCCGGTGTCATCCTGGGGACGGATAAGAATGGCGTATTTTGGAATGTGCTTGATGCAAATCTAGCTGTGAAGTGTACAACTAGGGCACAAGTGCTGCCACTGAATGGGTGGGTGTGTGTGGGGCACAATTTTTGGAAAAAAAGGGAGACTCCGCTTGGAGTAACCCTTGCTTACATTGTTTTTAAAAGAAGCCAAGATGAACAAGTCATGGGTCAGCAAAGACTTTATCTACCTACCCCGGTGTCATCCTGGGGACGGATAAGAATGGCGTATTTTTGAATGTGCTTGATGCAAATCTAGCTGTGAAGTGTACAACTAGGGCACAAGTGCTGCCACTGAAGGGGTGGGTGTGTGTGGGGCACAATTGTTGGAAAAAAAGGGAGACTCCGCTTGGAGTAACCCTTGCTTGCTGTGTTTTTAAAAGAAGCCAAGATGAACAGAGCTGGGATCAGGAAAGACTTTGCTACCTACCCCGGTGTCATCCTGGGGACGGATAAGAATGGCGTATTTTGGAATGTGCTTGATGCAAATGTAGCTGTGAAGTGTACAACTAAGGCACAAGTGCTGCCACTGAATGGGTGGGTGTGTGTGGGGCCCAATTTTTGGAAAAAAAGGGAGACTCCGCTTGGAGTAACCCTTGCTTGCTGTGTTTTTAAAAGAAGCCAAGATGAACAGAGCTGGGATCAGGAAAGACTTTGCTACCTACCCCGGTGTCATCCTGGGGACGGTTAAGAATGGCGTATTTTTGAATGTGCTTGCTGCAAATCTAGCTGTGAATTGTACAACTGGGGCCCAACTGCTGCCACTGAATGGGTGGGTGGGTGTGGGGCCCAATTTTTGGAAAAAAAGGGAGACTATGCTTGGAGTCACCTTGCGGTGTTTTACATGATTTTAGAATGGCGTGCCATGCCTATATCTGTGTGTCCTCCTCTTTTTCCTTGTCCAGCTGTTTTGTTTTCGCATGAGTATATGTCCTTGTCACTTTCCAATGTGTTTGAGTTGTTTGTCACCTTTTGGATACCTTTGAGGGTGTTTTCTAGGTGTTTTACTGTGTTTGTGATTGCCTGCCATTGTTTCCTATTGGCTCGAGTTCGGCTCGTCGAACGTTCGACGAGCCGAACTCGAACGGGAGGTCCGTTCGGAGAACCGACCTCGAGCCGAACCGGGACCGGTTCGCTCATCTCTATTTATAACCTAAGGGACCACTAAATCAGAATATACCATTAACCTATGCACATGGAACATTTGTCCTGTCCTTGACCTTTTTGGCTAATGTGCTTACCCTGATTATAGCTGTACCAATCAGGATAATTCCTTCCAAAAAAAATAAGAAAAGCTGGAAGTGTAAAGCAATAAAACTATCACAAAAAAATGTGATCCAAATTTGCTTATTTCAGTGGGACCACGCACTCATTCAAAGGAAATTTTTCAGCAGGATTAAGCTGTGTACTTTAGTTTCCATACAATCAGTGTTTTATCAGAAGGAGATTATTACTTAAGGACTAGGTGTTCCATGTAAGGTAGTCAGACTAACTTCTATAACCACTGATTTACAACTTGTTGACAATGAAGTATTTAAAACCTGTGAGGATTACGTCCTCACACTTGCCAGTGTGCAGAGTTACTTTGTCGGCGGAGTAAGCGCACAATGCACTCTCATACCACAGAAGAGGAGCAGCTGCCCCAGCGTCCTCAGGTTTGTTTGTGCTCCCATGCTTGTCTGAGCCTCTCCAGCATCCCCACAGCAGCCTGTACCCCTGCGGCCTCCCCAGAGCAGCCTGTGCCCCTGTGGCCTCCCTAGGGCTGCCTGTGCCCTCCCCAGGGCTGCCTGTGCCCCTGTGGCTTCCCCAGAGCAGCCTGTGCCCCTGTGGCCTCCCCAGGGCTGCCTGTGCCCTCCCCAGGGCTGCCTGTGCCCTCCCCAGGGCTGCCTGTGCTCCTGTGGCTTCCCCAGAGCAGCCTGTGCCCCTGTGGCCTCCCCAGGGCTGCCTGTGCCCCTCTGATATATATATACACCCTGATATTTGTGACGCCCTGGACCCCAGGGGTCACAGGTAACACCATCACCACACTTCACACACACACCCCCACCTCCTGTGAGGACACAACAGTCACCCGAAAGGGAGACCTGATGCCTCCACCCTAAGGGGAAGTAGAGCACAACAGGTGGGCGGAGTCAGGCGGAAAGACACGCCCACCGAGGAGACTACTGTCTTGAGGCAGGAAGTTCAAACAGTTTAGTGGAGAGTAAGTTCAAAGACAGACAGTGAAAGTGGAAGGAGGGAAAGTGTGGAGCAGAAAACGTCAGGCAGACAGGCGATGGTGGCCGTCTGCAGTCGGACCGGTATTCTACCGGCAGAATGGTAGGGACCGGCTGAGGGTTGGAGCCCGCCGGACATGATCCGGGGAGTCAAACGTTTTACCGGAGCACCAGAGAGCGGGTACTCAGACCACTCACCGAGTGAGCGCCACCGCCAAGGGCCAAACACCCGACGGGCCAGCGCCTGTGGGTAACTGAGGGCTCCTCCGGCAGCCAAAACGCTGAGGAGCGGGCTTCCATTGCTCAGGCAGGGGAGCCAAACACACAACACAGGTGCAAGGGGAAAGGGGCCACCACCAACCACACAGGGGACACCGGCAGCCGGCTGCGGGACCCGACCATCACCGAACTTTGGTTTACTATTGACTCTGAGTCTGGTTAATCGTGAGTACATCAGTGCCACCCGGGCACAGCCCCACAGCGCGGCCCCTTGAACCGCGACCCCTCCAGCAACGCCCATCCCCTCTCCACCGGGCCCCGGGACACACCGCTCCTGCCCACGGAGGGGCTAACACCAAGGCTGCGCCACAACACCGTCCTCCGGGAGCCCCACCATCATCCGCATTAGTGGTGCACCATATCACCACGAACCGTGGGTGGCGTCACAACTCACCCAGCATCCGCGCGGCCTTCCCGGCTGCGCACCCCTGCCCGACACCGCCAGTCCGGCTAACAGAGTGACGTGGCCCCCGGTCTGGAGGCGCTCGAGCCACCGACAACTCGAGCCCGGACCCGAGCGTCTCGGCCAGCGGAGCAGCCGAGCCCCCAGGGCGGTACACATCGACTCTTCTGTCGTCACGAACAGGATTCGGACAGTCCACTTACCTGTGGAAGTGCACCTTAGATAATCCCGCCAGCGGCGTCCTGGCGAAAAATCTGAAGATCCGCCATCTTGGCGCCAAAGTTTCCCGCTCGAGACGTCTTCCCGAGCAGTGAAGGCACGAAGTGAGAAGCCACGCCCCCGGGTAGGAGGAGTGAAAGAGAAAACTAAGGGGGAGCGGAGGTGAAGGACGCTCCTCATGTAACCTCCAAGACCTTGCATCCGTCCCGTTCGTGGACCCCATTGGAGAAGCAGCAGAATGGCAACTCCCGTGCAGAGTCCCGAGATCCCGGAGCCCGCGCCAGGAACAGCGGCGTGGGTGAAGGCCCGGACCGAGGAGATGTGCCGCCGCCTCCAGCACCAGGTAAGCTTCCTCGTGGAGCACTGGGTGGCGGAGATGGGGGTGATAGTGGCAGCCGTGCGGGACCGCGAAAGGATGACGGTTTTGGCAGGGTGGGAAGGCGACCCATGTCCCTTTTCCCTTGAGGGGTCGGCCATCGCGGCTGAGGGGCCCGGTCTGCTGCTGCCCGCAATACCGCCTCCACCACTGCCCACAGCGGTTGTCGCTGCTCCTCCACCCGTATCCCCACCCCCAACACTGGTGGTGGAGTCCATCTCGGACGCTTACGAGAAGCTGCTTGGGGAGGCTGGCGCAGACCTGCTATGGGGTTCCCCCGTGCTGTGCCCATCGCCCAAGGAAGCCCGTTCCCAGCCAGCACCCGAACCCGAAGCAGCGCCGGCTGCGCAGGAGATGACCGCACCCGCCAGAATACCCGCCCCAGCAGTCCGCCCGGCCAAGAAGGCCCCGAAGGTGAAGCAGGCCGTTCCAGGGTCGCGGGCCTCGGCTGCGGTTCCGTGGGGAGGCAGCTGCAAAGCAGCCGAGCCGGCCATGACACAGCGGGGCTCCCCTCAGAGAGTGCCGATCGTGGTCGACACCTGGGAGCGCCGGCTGGGCCAGACCCCCACTGATGCAGACCCCGGGTGTGCAAGTCCCCCGTATTGGGAGCGGAAGCCAAGCCAGCTAAACCAGGAGATGGCGGCCCGTGAAAAGAAGCGGGCGGAAGTCCTTGCCAGAACCATCGAGGGGAACGAAAGACTCCGGAGGGCCGGCTCCTGGGTGCGGGGCCCGATTCATCAAAGCCAGGTCCGGAGGTTCAACAAAGACCAAGGGTGGGGAATCTTATACGACCCCACCATGGACATGGAGATCTTCTTTTCCCGGCGGGACGTGAATGAGCACCTCCCGTTTGGGCACCCAGACCGGGACCTCCTGCCTTGCGACCTCGTCCGCTACACCCGGCACCATGAGGAGAGGGGTTGGTTTGCCCTGGATGTCCGTAGCGGCAGGCAGCCCCTTCCCCCGCCGTACAGTCCCGAAGTGGAGGTGGAGAGGGAACCCTCCACTCTGGAGTAAAGTTAAGTGTTCTAGGGAGAAGTACCGTCCCCGTTGGGACTTATGTTTTGACCCCCATTTAACCCCTGTTGCATGAGGGATTTCTCATGGACAAGGCCGTGACTTGCTGGCCACCCAAAAACTATTGGGCTTGTAAATATTGTCCCAACCTGCCCCTTTGACATGCCTTCCCGTTCCGTTAACCTCCAGAGAGGCAGATTGGAGGAAGGACCCGCAGCAGAGTTGGCTGGGGTCCGGTCACCATCAGGACCGGAGACCATCCTCCGGGGAGCCCTTGACAACTGCCGGGTGCGCCGCACAGTAGCCGTTCCCGCCTGGATGATCTGACCGTGTTCCTGTTTCCGGACTGGGGAAAAGGGGTGCTGCCCCTTTCTTAGGGGCAGCATCAAGGCTAGGTTGTTTGGGTGGGAAAGGCGGAAGGACATGGACCCTTTCCCGTTAACCGTTATTAAAAGTGTTTTACCATTATGCAACGTTTAAGTGAATGCCTCCCGTTACGGGAAGTCCTAAAGTAACCATGTGATTGTAAAAATGTTAGTATACTTGTACATGTTTTCCTTTACCGTTTCAGAAAAGCAGAAAAATAAACCGGAGTTGGTCGGGCAGCCCGCGGACGGTCTGCATTAAACTAAGGGGAAATGTGACGCCCTGGACCACAGGGGTCACAGGTAACACCATCACCACACTTCACACACACACCCCCACACCCTGTGAGGACACAACAGTCACCCAAAAGGGAGACCTGATGCCTCCCTCTGGGCAAGTAGAGCACACAAGGTAGGCAGAGTCAGGCGGAAAGACACGTCCACCGAGGAGACTACTGTATGGAGGGTGGAAGTTCAAACAGTTTAGTGGAGAGTAAGTTCAAGGACAGAAAGTGAAAGTGAAAGGAGGGAAAGTGTGGAGCAGAAAACGTCAGGCAGACAGACGATGGTGACCGTCTGCAGTCGGACCGGTACACAACCGGCAGAACCGTAGGGACCGGCGGAGGGTTGTAGCCCGCCGGACCTGAACCGGGGAGTCAAACGTTTTACCGGAGCACCAGAGAGCGGGTACTCAGACCCCGACCTAGCTCTGAAGCCACCGAGCTTAGGCAAATTGACTGATTGCTGTCTGGACTTCACGGGTTCACCCACACCTAAGTCCCGACAGAAGGCAAAAGCCCACTGTCACCGAGTGAGCGCCACCGCCAAGGGCCAAACACTCAACGGGCCAGCGCCTGCGGGCAACCGAGGGCTCCTCCGGCAGCCAAAACGCCGAGGAGCGGGCTACCACTGCTCAGGCAGGGGAGCCAAACACACAACACAGGTGCAAGGGGAAAGGGGCCACCACCAACCCCACAGGGGACACCGGCAGCCGGCTGCGGGACCCGATCATCACCGAACTTTGGTTTACTATTGACTCTGAGTCTGGTTAATCATGAGTACCTCAGTGCCACCCGGGCACAGCCCCGCAGCGCAGCCCCTTGCACCGCAACCCCTCCAGCAATTGCCCGTCCCCTCTCCACCGGGCCCAGGGACACACCGCCCTTCCCACGGAGGGGCTAACACCAAGGCTGCGCCACAACACCGTCCTCCGGGAGCCCCACCATCATCCGCATTGGTGGTGCACCATATCACCACTAACCGTGGGTGGTGTCACGACTCACTCAGCAACCGCGCAGCCTTCTTGGCTGTGCACCCCTGCCCGACACCGCCAGTCTAGCTAACAGAGCGACGTGGCCCCCGGTCCGGAGGCGCTCGAGCCACCGACAACCCGAGCCCGGACCCGAGCGTCTCGGCCAGTGGAGCAGCCGAGCCCCCAGGGCAATACATATGTCTGTACCCCAGACCTGCCCAGTGATATACAGTGCTCCAACCCTCCACAGTTATGTATATTTTTCCACTGTCTCCTGTGATGTATATTCCTCCCAGCCCTCCCCAGTGATGTATAGTCCTCCCAGCCCTCTCCAGTGATGTATAGTCATCCAAGATCTCCCCAGTGATGTAAAGTCCTCCCAGCACTCACTTGTGATGTGTAGTACTCCCAGCCCTCCCTAATGATGTATAGCCCTCCCAGCCCTCCCAGTGATGTATATTCCCCCAGTGTCTCTTGTGCTGTATAGTCCTCCCAGCCCTCCCCAGTGATGTATATTCCCCCAGTGTCTCTTGTGCTGTATAGTCCTCCCAGCCCTCCCCAGTTATGTATATTCTCCCTGTGTCTCCTGTGCTGTATAGTCCTCCTAGCACTCACCAGTGAGTTATAGTCTTTCCAGCCCTCCCCAATTAGGTGTAGACTTTCCAGCCCTCCCCAGTGATGTATAGTCCTTGCAGCCCTCCCAAGTAACGAATAGTCCTCCCAGCCCTCCCCAGTGAAGTATAGTCCTCCCAGCCCTCCTCTATAATGAATAGTCCTCCCAGCCCTCCCCAGTGATGTATAGTCCTCCCAGCCATCCCCAGAGATGTATAGTCCTCCCAGCCCACCCCAGTGATGTATAGTCCTCCCAGCCCTCCCCAGAGATGTATAGTCCTCCCAGCCCTCCCCAGTGATGTATAGTCCTCCCAGCCCTCCCCAGTGATGTATAGTCCTCTCAGCCGTCCCCAGTGATGTATAGTCCTCCCAGCCTTCCCCAGTGATGTATAGTCACCCCAGCCCTCCCCAGTGATGTATAGTCCTCCCAGTCCTCTCCGGTGATGTATAGTCCTCCCAGCCCTTCCCAGTGATGTATAGTCCTCCCAGCCCTTCCCAGTGATGTATAGTCCTCCTAGCACTCTCCAGTGATTTATAGTCCTCCCAGCCCTCCCCAGTGATGTATAGTCCTCTCAGCCCTCCCCAGTGATGTATAGACCTCCCAGCCCTCCCCAATGATGTATAGTCCTCCCAGCCCTCCTCAGTGATGTATAGTCCTCCCAGCCCTCCCCAGTGATGTATAGTCCTCCCAGTCCTGCCCAGTGATGTATAGTCCTCACAGCCCTTCCCAGTGATGTATAGTCCTCCCAGCCCTCCCCAGTGATGTATAGTCCTCTCAGCCCTCCCCAGTGATGTATAGTCCTCCCAGCCCTCCCCAGTGATGTATAGTCCTCTCAGCTCTCCCCAGTGATGTATAGTCCTCCCAGCCCTCCCCAGTGATGTATAGTCCTCCCACCCCTCCCTAGTGATGTATGGTCCTCCCAGCCCTCCCCAGTCATGTATAGTCCTCTCAGCTCTCCCCAGTGATGTTTAGTCTTCCCAGCCCTCCCCAGTGATGTATAGTCCTCCCAGTCCTTCCCAGTGATGCATAGTCCTCCCAGCCCTCCCCAGTGATGTATTTTCCTCCCAGCCCTCCCCAGTGATGTATAGTCCTCCCAGCCCTCCCCAGTGATGTATAGTCCTCCCAGCCCTCCCCAGTGATGTATAGTCCTCCCAGCCCTCCCCAGTGATGTATAGTCCTCCCAGCCCTCCCCAGTGATGTATAGTCCTCCCAGCCCTCCCCAGTGATGTATAGTCCTCCCAGCCCTCCCCAGTGATGTATAGTCCTCCCAGCCCTCCCCAGTGATGTATAGTCCCCCCAGCCTTTCCCAGTGATGTATAGTCCTCCCAGCCCTCCCCAGTGATGTATAGTCCTCCCAGCCCTCCCCAGTGATGTATAGTCCTCCCAGCCCTCCCCAGTGATGTATAGTCCTCCCAGCCCTCCCCAGTGATGTATAGTCCTCCCAGCCCTCCCCAGTGATGTATAGTCCTCCCAGCCCTCTCCAGTGATGTATAGCCCTCTCAGCCCTCCCCAGTGATGTATAGCCCTTTCAGCCCTTCCCAGTGATGTATAGTCCTCTCAGCCCTCCCCAGTGATGTATAGTCCTCTCAGCCCTCCCCAGTGATGTATAGTCCTCTCAGCCTTCCCCAGTGATGTATAGTCCTACCAGCCCTCCCCAGTGATGTATAGTCCTCCCAGCCCTCCCCAGTGATGTATAGTCCTCTCAGCCCTCCCCAGTGATGTATAGTCCTCCCAGCCCTCCCCAGTGATGTATAGTCCTCCCAGCCCTCCCCAGTGATGTATAGTCCTCCCAGCCCTCCCCAGTGATGTATAGTCCTCCCAGCCCTCCCCAGTGATGTATAGTCCTCCCAGCCCTCCCCAGTGATGTATAGTCCTCCAAGCTCTTGATAATTTTGTGTGGCCCCCGATTGATGGTAGAAATTTCCAAATGGCCCCTGGCAGGAAAAAGGTTTCTCACCCCTGCATTAGAGAAACAAGAAAGAAAAAGAGTTACACTGCTCAAAAAATATATTGTATTACATAACACCAGCAAAAAAAATAAATTACATGAAAAATATATTACATAAGAAAAGGCACAAGCAAGGGAGCTAGATGGATAGAAAGACAGCACAGGGCCAAGAATGTTAAGAAAAGCCTATTGCATCATCACAGAAAGATTTATAACAAAATCCAAATGGTAATTGAAAAAAAATTACACTTTACTAAAATCCCATTAACAGGGATACAAGGGAAATACATACACATTGAATTAAAGTGCTAAGTGCTGGAAGCATGTCCGAATTGAGATACAAATAAAATTCTGAATTAACGGAGAAAGTAGTAAATCTTTAAATAATAATAATAATAATATTTATTCATTTATATAGCGCTATTAATTCTACAGCGCTTTACATACATCAGCGACACTGTCCCCACTGGGGCTCACAATCTAAGGTCCCCATCAGTATATTTTTTTTTAATTAAACATTAAATACACATAGCTCTCCCATACATAATTGACCTATAACACACATGCAAAGAAACCAGTCTATGAGACTTTGTAAACAGATATAAAGTCAAAACTCATATCTGTGAAAGTGTCATAAGATGCAGGCAGTTGTCCAGGTAATATAAGGGGCTGCTGATAAGTCTTTGGTTTTACCCAGAAAGAAACGAGATAAAACTTTCCATGTATTCCACATACTCTCCACCGATGTTCGCACACTTCTTACATCAGTATTCCAAGTTCTGGAAGCCTAGCAAAAAGAAGGATTTCGGTTGTGCCTCAAACCAGGCATCCGTAGCAGCCATGGCATTAGAAATGGTGTGAAATTTGGTCCATTGAGGTGTTTCTTCAGGTTTGGAAACAGATGATAGTTGGAGAGAGCTAGATCTGGTGAATAAGGTGAGTGGTCAACGAGCTAGAAGCCCAGCTCTGCCAGTTTTGCTGTGGTCGCTTGTGCAGTGTGAGCGGAGGCATTGTCTTGCAGGAACAAGATTCCTTTGGACAGCTTGCCGCACCTTTTGGACTTCAGAGTTGTCTTCAATTGGTCCGAAAGTTCAATGTAATACCTTGCATTGATGGAGGAACCCTTTTGAAGGTAGTCCACTAACAGCACACCCTCCTTATCCCAGAACACAGACACCATCACCTTAGTGGCTGATTTTTGCACCCTGAACTTCTTTGGACGAGGAGAACCACTGTGCCTCCACTCTTTTGTCTGCTCCTTGTTTTCAGGGTCATACAAATAAATCCAGGTCTCATCCATAATGACCGATCGATCCAGGAAGTTCTTATCAGTCCGGAAACGCTGACAAATGGACAGGGAGGTTTTTACTCGCTGTTTCACTGATCTGTTGTCAAACATTTGGGGACCCACTTTGCAGATCGCTCCCTCTTGTCCAAATGTTCATGGATAATGACACAAGCACGTTCACGGGAAATCCCCATTATGTCTGCTATTGCTTTAGCTGAAATTCGTGGATTCTCCAGTATGAGGTTGTGTGCAACATCGCTGATCTTCGGAACAACAACCACTCTCGGGCATCAAAGACGTTCCTCATCATTGGGGCTGAAGTGGCCCATTTTACATTCCGCAACCATATATTAGAAACATAAGGCTTTCATTTGATGTAACATTCATAACTATAGAAACAAAAAAAGATCACAAACCCAAAAACTTATCAACAGTCCTCGTAATAGGCATTTATTGAAATTACATTAACATTTCTATAAAGAAAAAAAGGGAAGTTGAAGTAAAGTTTAGATTTAGTTTCCCTCTGATAACATAGTTGCAATTGAGGGAAATCCAAAAAAAAAAAATGTTTTCCGTCTCAATGACTTCCCTAATTAAATTTCATTTATCATGATGTTAAAAAAAATAAGAGGTGGATGGGTCCTTTTCTATCACTCATGGTGTCAGATGAACCATTGAATATCTTACTTAGATCAATAGATATTACGGTAGTGGTCACAGGCGAGCGGCTTCTCAGGTGCCCTCCTTAACCGATTTCAACAGCTGACATGTGTGCCTGCAAGTTACAAGTGGAATCGCTTTCAACTTGCAACGTTTACCCCTTTACATCTCACTGCAAAAATCTGGCAGCGAGATGTATATGCTATCGGCCATTACTTTTACTTACCACCGCCCCCACCGGAAGTCACATGCGTGATCATGTTACTTCCGGTAGTTGCCATGGTAGCATAGGGTCATGTGAGGACTCCTGCAGCTAACATGAGTCACTTTCTCTCAGTGCCAGCATTGAGAGTAAAGCAGCATATTTGCAGATCTCGGATCTGTAGCTGAGATCTACAGATAAGGTAGAGCAATCAGATTGCTCATCCATATAGTCCCCTAGGGGTACTAGTAAAATAAAAAAAGTTAAAAAAAGTTTTAAAAAATAAAAAAACAAAAAAAACCTAAAAGTTCAAATCACCCCCCTTTCGGCCCATTGAAAATTAAAGGGTTAAAAAAATAAAAAAAATATATACATATTTGGTATCGCCGCATTCAGAAATGCCTGATCTATCAAAATGTGAAATCAATTAATCTGATTGGTAAACGACGTAGCGGCAAAAAAATTCCAAATGCCAAAATTACGTTTTTTGGTTGCTGAAAGGTTTGCGCAAAATGCAGTAACAGGCGATCAAAATGTAGCATCTGTACAAAAATCATGCCATTAGAAACGTCAGCTCGAGACGCAAAAAATAAGCTATCCCTGAGCCATAGATCCTGAAAAATGAGAACGCTACGGGTTTTGGAAAATGGCACAAAACGTGCACCACTTTTATTGGACAAACTTGTGAATTTTTTTAACCCCTTAGATACAAGTAAACCTATACTTGTTTGGTGTCTGCAAACTCGCACCGACCTCAGACATCACAACAACACATCAGTTTTACCATATAGGGAACATGGTGAATAAAATATCCTAAAAACTATTGTGCGATCACATTTTTTTTGCAGTTTTTGCTGTTTTCTGGTTCACTATATGGTAAAACTTATGGTTTCATTTAAAAGTACAACTCGTCCTACAAAAAACAAGCCCTGATATGGCAAGATTGACAGAAAAACAAAAAAATTACGGCTCTCGGAAGAAGGGGAGCAAAAAACAAAACAGAAAAACAGAAAACGCCCCGGGGGCTGAAGGGGTTAAAGCCATATAGTCCTCATTGGTCAGGGTCATGTCTCACCAACAGGGTTCCAATCCCTATAACAGTATCAACCACCTTTGGACCTGCCTCATCTACTGTGGTTTCAGTGCCGACCTGTTTGCCCAAATCTATGCCAAGCTTTCACTTAAAGACTGGTTCACTGATGAGGAAACCCGTCTAGAGTTCGGACCTGGTACTCACAATTTCGGAACGGAGGTGACCTTCTACCCATATCTGACTGGAGCCCTTCCCGTGTGCTCTGTTGCTGGTCTGACCTTGAGGGTCAGGTCTTAAATGCCAAAGACACCCACTTTTTTTGGCCTAAGATATTTGGCGGGTTTTCACACTTCTCGTACTCGCTATACTACCCACTAGTACCGCTTTCCACACTCTACCTACTTCAGACTAAACTCGGACAGGGTCAGGCTGTATCCGGCAGCTGGCTCCCCCTCCTGTGAGTGACCCACCAAAATTCACTGTTCCCTGCCTTATTTTATACACAGCATGCTAACCTGCTGTATATAAGAGCCCAGGCCGCTGTGTAGGATGTAAAAATAACTTTATAATACTCAACAAAGGGGCGGTGCGGTGCAGACTGGTCATATGGGTGTCTCTGTTCTCCAGTAACGGCACCTCCTCTTTCAGCCATCTTTGTCCTTCTTCTTCTGAAGTCGGGGTGCATGACGCATCCTACGTCATCCCCACTCACCGACACTGAGGTCCCGTGCATGCGCACTACAATACTTTGATCTTCCCTGCCCAGGGCAGATCACAGTGCGCCTGCGCAGGACCACAATGTCGTCATGTGTGTATGACGTAGGACGTGTCATGCACCCCGGCTTCAGAAGAAGAAGGAAAAAGAAAGTGACTGAACTAATCAAGATTTTCTGCAAGATACAACACTCATTAAAATGTATTTGTTGGAAGCCAACATGGCCAATGTATGTATCATAAGGAATGACCGGACTCCATATTGTATCTATGAGCTACCAATATTACCAGGACTTTACATTGAAGGAATCAGCCATGTACAGTGAGGAGTTTCATAACCTGTGAGGCAAGAAGGCCATTGTGTGATCTGCCATGATCTGGCCTTTGTTCTATCAGCAGGATAAAGGTCCCATCTCCTTGTGAATTGAACATGGTGCCTTTAGCCTCTTGGAAGATCCACAACTCCTGTTGTGTTCATGAATGGAAGGTCCTGTTTATGGCCTATTACAATGTTTTGGGAAAAATACCCCGGTTGAAGTGGAATGCAAGCCATTGTACTGGAGATGGCCATCAAGTCTCCAACCTGAATGGAGTGTAAATCTGTCCTCAGGCTTTGTAATATGAAGGACCTTTGCTATATACCAGGACATTATCCACAGGATCCACAGGTTTTTAGAAATATACAATTCATCAAGCACCAATATATCAGGGCCAGAGTAATACAAAAGGTACAGCACCAAATAATTAAATGTTTCTCCTACTACTCCCACAGATCATGATCAAAACATAGAAAAATTGAAGTAACACATCCAATATTAATATTATTATTATTATTTTTATTATTATTAAACAGTGGTAATTATTATTATTATTATTATTATTATTATTATTATTAATAATATATTAATATTGTTATTATTCAACAGTAATTATTATTATTATTATTATTATTATTATTAGTATGCATTATTATTATTATTATTATTATTATTATTATTATTATTATTATTATTATTATTATTATTATCACACATACCTATTATTATTATTATTATTATTATTATTATTATTATTATTATTATTTGTCGTAGTAGTAGTAGTAGTAGTAGTATTACTACACATTATTGTTATTTTTATTATTATTATTATTATTATACATTATTATTGCTATTATTATTATCACACATTATTATTACTACACATATTATTTTATTATTATTATTATCATCACACATACGTAGTATTATTATTATTATTATTATTATTATTATTTTATATAGGAGAGAGAATATCCAATTTCCTTGTCTGAAAAAAGCAGGACATGTTGTATCTTCCTTTACAACGGAAATAGAAAAAAAATGGTTGAACTCCATTGATTATTAATTGCTATTAGGGATGATTGAATAGCCTATTATTCGCTTCGACGGATATCCGGCGAATACCTCACCGCTATTCGAGTATTTGCGAATATTCGCCCCTCAATGTAAGTCTATGGGAAACCAGAATCAATTTTCATCGGACCTCTCGCTGACCTGTGGTGACTGAGGAGAAGGCTGAAATGGATGGGAAAAGGCTGCACAGTATGGGCACAGCCTGTAGAAGGTGCCTGACTGCAATTCTGGTGTCTTTGAATAACGTGGTCAGAGCAGCACGCGGCGTTTGCGTAGTTGCCAGAACAGCTCTCAAACCAAATTAAAAGAGGGGAAACTGCTAAGAAACAGTTTCTAGTGCCTAATAACTGTAATAAAACGTCAAATCAAGCCCCGACCTCCAAAAAAGAACACTTTAGCATATGTTCACATGTATCGTTTTTTTACATTTTTCGATTAGAAAGGGCTGTAACTTATACACATATTGGGGTCTGTCTCACACCTCCTTTTTGGGGACATATTTGACAGCACTTTAAAAGGTCGGCTACAATGTGCCCGTTGGGATGTTGATCTTGCCCTCCTCCTCCTCCACCAGCACCATCGGCTCCAGTGGCCCTCTAAGGGCCAGTGGCTGTCTTCAAATCTCAGACTTCTTAGGGCTCTCAGGTGGGCCCTGTAACATACATTGGGGAGTGACGGCAGTCATTTGTAGTTTTCTGCATCCCCTATGTCATTAGTGTGAAAGTTGGAATACGTACTCCATAACAATTTACAGTGCTATTGACAATGTGGCCATTTGGATGTTGGCCTTGCCCTCCTCCTCCTCCTCCTCCACCAACACCACAAGCTCCAACAGCACCGACCCTCTATTCAAATTCTTTTCAAGTGATTCAGAAATGTATGTTTTATGGAGAAACGAACGCCACGCTGGGACATCGAAGCTGATGTCGTTGATGATGATTGTGTGACGCCCTGGCCTATCAGGTCGGCACAGGTTATTGTGCAATCTGCCCTTCTGTGCAATATCCACCTCCTCCTTGGTTATGGGACCCCAACTTATGGTGTTGCCAAAACCAGCTAATGAAAAATCCCAGGAACACTCTGCACCACACCCACCAGACACACCAGTGGACGGCCTGAGTGGAATAGGGTCGCCCACTTGGAGGGTTGGTAAGGGAGAGGTCAGTAGTGTTATGAGTAAGCCAGTGTAGTGATGGAGGTGAAGGAGAGAGGAGATCAGGACCCGGGCTCCTTGGAAGTAACTAGGTGGCAGACGGTGGTCTGGGCATAATAGGAGCTGGACCCCCGGTCGCAGAGGATCGTGGCAAGGGGCACGGAACTGTCGAGGAGGACAGCCGGCGGCCTTGTACTATCACCGGGCTGGGACCAGGGCACAACGGGGTACGTGGTCCCTAGGTCAGGGAGTAGCTTCAGGCAACCTGACAAGTCACCCGACGAGAACGGAGCCTTAAAGAGCTCGTCTCCCCCCGCTCCAAAAACGGGGTACTAGCACAACAAGGAGGATAGGACTTTCCACTCAAACGGTCCAGAAAATCCCAAGTGTGAACCGTGAGAGCAAGCTCCCTCAGTTAGCCAAACTGGGGAGCGGGACCGGATTAGTTTTACGCTACCGGAGCCAACTAAGAAGTAGACAAAGTGCCAGTAAGTGTCCACAACTTTTGTTTACCAAGTTGTCGGTGTCAGCTTTATGAACTGTGTGAGTACTCAATTGACCCTTTCGTCCCCAACGGCACTCCCCAATCCCATCACCGAGTCCCAGGGCATCCCGCCCTACCCATGGAGGGTTGCAACACCTGGCTGCCCCCGTCATCACCCCGGGTACTCCCCAGCAGCAGCGGTGGTACTCCACCTTACCACAACCACGGGTGGCATCACGAACTTTAAATAGACCATCCCCTGTAAATACCCCCTTCATTTGAGTGGCCGCACAACACCCGAGTCTGGATGCACCTCAAGCCACCGCGGATCCGGATCCGAGCAGCCCAGCTGCTGACCAGGGGGCGGCACAATTGCATCTGACCAAAAGCAGGAGGCATCAAAATATTTCAAAAAATTCCGTTTCCGCAGTGTGTAGTGGTTCAGACATCATGTAGCTAAGCATCACAAGGTACTCCCAACAGCTTTTTATTAAAAAATGGTAGCATAAGCAACATGACATAACATGCCAAGGAGTTTAATACATTAATTTTCTCACACCGCCAAAAGGTCGCAGAAAGCCTCTGTTCCCACAAGCCGATACGGTAAAATCTGAAGGGCTATCATGTGTGCAGTTATGTTTTCTGCCCTTGGTGCATAACGGGGTATTTTTGCTTCTTTTTGAAGGTCTGTGGTATGGACAACTGAACGGAACGCTGGGACATCGAAGCTGATGTGGAAGTTGATGATTGAGTTTGGCCAACATCAGGTTGGGAGAAGGAGGCATCAGCGCCACCTTCTTGCACATCACTTTGGGAAGCAGGCAGCCAAGGGGAAGTGGCAGAGTTTTGAGTCTGGAAATCGTGTTTTTCACCTAGAGCTGTCAACCACCTAGTGGTGTGCTTGGCTAACATATGGTTTCTCATGCTAGAGGTGCCCAAACAGGAAGTATTTCTGCCTCTGCTAAGCTTGGTCTGACAGATTTGAAAAAAGGCAACCGTTTGGTCCGAAGGACTCTTGGAAAAAACTCCCACACAATCGCACCACGGACCCTTGGACTCTGAGATGTCTGAGGTGGTTCACGGACCCTTGGACTCTGAGATGGCACAGGTGGTGCATGGACCCTTGGACTCTGAGATGCCACAGGTGGTGGTGTCATGTGCATAGTCGATTGACCTCTGGCAGTGGTCGAAACCCTATGTCTTACAGCCTTTTTGCGGTCTATGGGCACATGCTCCTCTGCACTGCTGCTCTCGCAATCCATGACACCCGTCCATGTTGGATCAGTCACCTCATCATCAACCATGTCGTCTTCATATTCCTGAAGGTCAATATCTTTGGTAATGGAGGTTTCAGGCTGACCTGAGGGCAACTGTGTCCCATCATCCTCCAACACTTCCACCTGACTGCCCAGCATGTCACGGCCAACAACATGGCTTTCTTCTGGCCTTGGGTGCCACCCATTGGGGGGTTGGTAGGGAAGGAGTGATAGGAGTGTGAGCGGTGAAGTTGAGGAGAGAGGAGGTGAGGAGCAGGGCTCCCCGTAGAATACTAGGGGGCAGATGTTGATCTGGACCTGGTAGGAGCTGGAACCCCGGTCGCAGGGGATCGTGTCAAGGGGCACAGATCTGCCCAGGAGGGCAGCCGGCGGCCTTGAGCCATCTCTGGGCAGGGGCCAGGGCACGACGGGGTACGTGGACCCTAGGCCGGGAAGTAGCTTCATGCGTCCTGGTAATATACCTGACGACGGTGAAGTCTTCAAGATTTATCCTCCACCCACTCCAAAATTGAGGTACTAGCGCAACGAGGGGGATAGGACTTTCCCAAACCATAGTCAGAAAATCTCAAGCGTGAACCCTGAGAGCAAGCTCACTCCGTTAGCCATACGGGTGAGCAGGACCCGACTAGTTCCACACTACAGAGTCCAAATAGTGAAGAAAGTGCCATGGAAAAGGTCTCAGGCTTACAAGCAACACCAAGGGCACGGATCCACGCATGGTCCCTCTGTTACGGGGGGGGGGGAACGGCAGATTAGGACCAGGGGTATATATCCCAATCGCCAGTCGGTGCCCACCATGCTCCAGATGGTAATGGAGCTTCTGGCACTCTGTGGGTTAGGCGGAGACTATAGAGCTGGATGGCTCTGAGATAACTCAAGGAACCGGTCACGTGTGTAGGAACACGTCAGACCGTACGACAACCCAGTTAGCGTTTCGGTGGAGCGGACGCTACTTCGACCACGTGTGTAGGGAACACGTCAGGCCGGATGGTAACCAGTTAGCGTTGACCGAGAAGACCGCTGCAAAAGCACCCTGTCGGCCACGTGTGTAAGACACGTCAGGCCGAGCGGTCCTCCGATTAGCGTTTCTGGTCACCACTCGACTGGCCACGTGTGTAAAGGACACATCAGACCAGGTAGTCACACCAGTAGCATTTGACTGGGAAGCCGAGGAGGATAATAGGGTTCACACACCCAATCCAGTAACACCCTGTTAACTTCACAGGGGTTCTAGGGTGCGCTGTCCGTGCGCGTAGAGGACACAACCGGACAGGTGGCAGAGTAGGTACGCTGTCCGTGTGCGTAGAGGGCACTCTCGGACAGGTGACGCAGCAGGTATGCTGTCCGTGTGCGTAGAGGGCACAACCGGACAAGTAACGCAGCAGCCGTAGTCCAGTTAACACCACTGGACTGCAATAGCACAACTGGAATGGCAGCAAGGAAGCACGGCGCCTGACCCTAATGTGCTGAGCCACGAATCTTGGCGTGACAGGCACCGTTCGTCTAGCCCTACCTACCGCTTCCAACAAAGCTTATGCCACCATAAATTCTAAGTGAATATGAGTGAAGACTGCGCCCCTCCATGCTCCAGCCCCTTTTATAACCTGGGGCCACCCCAAACCCAAGGTGGAACCACCAAGATCCAATAGCAGAGTGCCATGTCATCAGTGACGTCACCAGCGGCCTATCCGGAACCGCCACGTCATAGATGACCTCATGGCAGCCACGCCCCAAACACTTCACCAGTCATCGTCTGACGACCAATGGTGAGGTGCAGTTCATAGGGGCGGGCCTCTGCGAGCCAGTCCGGAGTTGCCACGTCATCAGGACACCTGACACCCTCTGCCCTATCAGGGCCTGCCACCTCACGGACATGCTCAGTGAGGTCCTTACTGGACCTAGCCTCTGATGCACTAAGTGCCTGAGCATGCTCAGTAGCCTGAGCAACAGACTCAGAAAGCAGACTATCTGCTTGAGCATGCTCAGTAGGCCCATCCCAGAACTTAGACACAGCACGAAGTCCAAGTACCTGTGCAAAGAGGCTGTTAGGATTAATTGTGGGAGCATGCTCAGTAGCCTGAACTGAGGACTTAGTCTCAGAAATAACACAATCAGGCTGAGCATGCTCACTATGCAAAACACCGGGCTTAGACTCTGGCTGGGGTAAATCGGCGCGCGCAAGCGCACTAGCCGCCTCTCCACACTTAGATGTGGTGGAAGAAGCAGCCAACTGCACGATCCGAGGCAAGGCCAAGAATGGCAGCCGGCACCTGGGCGCAACAGGGACCGCAGCAGGCTGCTTGCGGCTATGGCGGCGCCGGTTCGTAACAGTACCCCCCCCCTCTAGCAGCCCTCCCACTCGAATGGTCTATAGTCGCCACAGATACCACTGAGCGACGGGCGCAAGCGCACTAGCCGCCTCTCCACACTTAGATGTGGTGGAAGAAGCAGCCAACTGCACGATCCAAGGCAAGGCCAAGAATGGCAGCCGGCGCCTGGGCGCAACAGGGACCGCAGCAGGCTGCTTGTGGCTATGGCTGCGCCGGTTCGTAACAGTACCCCCACCCCCTAGCAGCCCTCCCACTCGAATGGTCTATAGTCGCCACAGATACCACTGAGCGACGGGCGGAAGATGGAGACATGCAGTGGGAGCTACAAGACTCACTCCACCACGTAATCACCCCAGACGACCAGTCGATATGTGGGGAATGCCGCTTTAACCAAGGAATACCCAGCAGAATATCATCTGCACCCTTAGGGAGAACCAGAAATGAAATGGTCTCCCTATGCCCAGATGACATGGCAAGGGTAATGGGCACTGTCCGCTGGTGAATTACCTTGGGCAACAAAGACCCATCAACCACAAGGACTCTCACTGGCCTTGGCATTTGCACCAGCGTGATGGCATGCCGCTGGGCAAAAGAGGAGGAAATGAAATTATCCCCAACACCTGTGCCCACACTTGCCCTTGTGGACCATGTTGACCCCTTAGAGGAAATGGATGCAGGAAACGTCACCCTAATGGATGACGCCGAGTCCAGTCTACCTCCAGCTATGGTCACCAATCGCGGTTGCTTACCCTGGCGCTTTGGGCAACGGTTGGCATAATGACCATACTGCCCACAAGCAAAACAGGAAATGCCCTTGTGACTCGATGACCTAGCAGCACCAACCCTAGAGATGTCCATGGGGACAGAGATGTCCTCTAAGGGAGGTGCAGTAGGAGAGACCACTACAGTGGCTGAACGACCCTCTGACCTGCGCTCCAGCTGACATTCGGAGGTCCGCAGGTCAATGCGGGTAGCCAGATTCATGAGGCCCTCAAGGGTAGTTGGTACCTCACGCGACGCTAATGTGTCCTTCACGTGCGAGGCTAATCCCTTCCAGAACAGTGGAATGAGAGTCCTCTCTGACCACCCCAGTTCTGCAGCAAGTATCCTGAAATTCACAGCATATTGACTTGAGGAGGTACGCCCCTGCTCCAAAGTCAGTAGCTGTAGGGCCGAGTCGTGAGTGGCCTGAGGCCCCAGGAACACTTGCCGCAAGGACTCCAAAAACTCCTTAGAGTCCTGTACTACGGGGTCATTCCTCTCCCACAATGGTGTAGCCCACTCCAATGCTCTATCAGAGAGCAAGGAGATGATAAACCCCACCTTCGACCTCTCAGTAGGAAACCGTGCAGCCAGCAGCACTAGATGGACTGAGCACTGGTTCACGAATCCCCTACATGCCTTGCTGTTCCCCGTAAACTTGTTGGGCAGCGAGAGGTGAGGGAGGGTTGGAGTAGGCTTGGTGGCAGACACCATTGCAGCCGCTTGAGCCACCACATCATCCATATCAGCAGCAAGAGCAGACTTCTCCAGAGACCTCACTCTGGCATCAAGCTGCAGCATGAACTGACATAGCTGCTCCATCTCCGCCATGCCAGCCAGACCCGGGCGCAGTCTTACTGTTACGGGGGCTGTCTAATTATAAAAACCAAAGGGATATCAGACAGTCAGGGTCCACCATGCAAAGTCTCTGCTGCAGACTATGGCAGAAGATAAGGGGTATCTTGTACTATGGAAGCAGTACTGACACTGATACGCCTCAGTGACACTAGAACCAATCACGGCGTGTACTGTTAAAGTCACAGCGACTACCGTATTTAGCATTAACGTAAAAGGGATAGGTTAATGAGTGAGGAAGAGTATATAAGTGTGCCGCTGTAAATAGTAGTAGCACAAGTGCAGAGTGCAATACCTCTGTTAAACTCACAGAGGCATATAGTTAGGAAATAAAGCAATTCCTCCCTTACTCGGAGGGTGTGTGGAATGGTCTCTGTTAATGATCACAGAGACAAAAGCAGTGAGTGTGAAATGGCACCTACCTAGGTCCGTTCCTCTAGTGGTGCCAGGAGACGGACAGCAGCGTAAGCCGCACAAAGCTCCTACCTGCGTTCGCTCCACTAGTGTGCGAGGACACGAACCACTAGATATGGCACCTGCCTAGGTCCGCTCCACTAGTGGTGCAAAAGAGACGGACAGCAGCACAAGCCGCACAAAGCTCCTGCCTATGTCCGCTCCACTAAGATGTAAGGATACGGACCGCAGCTGAAGCTGTAAGGTATAAGAACGCTACCCTGCCGGTAGCGCTCACCTGCAAATCAGAGTGAAGAGGGGGTTAATGCCGCGCATCAGCCAAAATGAAGATGTAGCACGTTGATGTAAACCCCCTACCCCCGGAGGGGTTAAACACCTTGCTGCCATACAACCGCACACCGTGGGTAGCGTCACAAACTTCTAATGCCCCTGTACATATCCCCCCTTTTAAATTCGAGTATCCGCACGACCCCTCCTCGGGTCCGGAGACCCCTCGAGCCACCACGGTTCCGGACCCGAGCGGCACGGCCGCTGACACGGGGGCAGTACACTAGTATAACAGAGGGATGTAGCAGTGCTGAGATTGTTGATTATTAGTAGCAGATGTCAGGGCATCTTTAAATCTCTCCCTGTCTGTGAGTAAGCTGTCCCTAGCTGTCCCTATATCACACACTGCAGGAACAGACCGTATGAAGCACTAAGAAGAGGTTTTTTTTTGCAGCAGCAGCAGTTCTATGATGTACACAGCTGCTAGCACACAGTGGTCACTGTCTTTAGCCCTTATGTCGCGAGCGGGGGTCTGATCACAACTGGGGGGCCGCTCGAGGCACTCGGATCCGTGCGGTGGCTGTGGCTCGAGTGGCAGTCGGATCCAGGGCTCGTGCAGCCATCCGTTGGCCACGAGTAAAAAAAGGGGTTATTTACAAGGGAAATGGTCTGTGACGCCACCCGTGGGTTGCGGTGACGGATGGTAACACTGCTTCTGAATTGTATGTGGGTGCCCGGGGCTGATGGAGCAAGGCAGCAAGGTGGGATCCCCTCCACGGGTAGGGGAGGTGTAGTCCCGGGTCCAGGGTAATGTGAGAGGAATTGCAGTGAGCAGGAAACTCACAGTTCGGTTGTCGTTGTGCTGGATGAGGCTGTACTGATGTGGAGGGTCAGTAAACACAGAGTCTGTATTGTAAACCAAATTGCCAATGGCCGGTCAACTTTGGCGGGTGCTTTCGGATCCCACACCCAGATATACTGTACAGCCAGGGCCCTTTCTTCCACACTCTCTGTCTGTCTCTTTCTTGTCTGGACTAGTCTGCTTGAACGGCCTCCAGACCGGATCCCGTCTCTCGGAACCGGTGGGCTACAACCCTGCCCCAGTCAGCCTCAGCTTCCCCGCGACCGGATCTCCGTCACCTGTGGCCCTCACTGTCACCTAGTCCGGTAGTCCAGGGCTCCAACCTCAACTACCACCTTCTCCAGAGAGCTCCAACTCCCTCCTGTCAGCTCTTCACCGACTACAGCACAATCTGAAAACTTAAGTCCTCTCTGCTCTTCCTAATCTCTTCTCAATCCCTCTCATTTCCTTGGGGAGGGGTAAGTAGGGCCTAATTGGCTTGTGTATATCTGTGTGGGGACTGTGTTGGTGCCAAGGAGGATTAACTCTTTTGTGACTACCTGGTTTGCCAGGGCGTCACACTTATAAGGACTATTTTGGATTCTGCAGAAGGAACACTATCTCATAGAACTCACTGCACTGCCCCTATACCTGTTTCTATGATTTACACTGTTGCTAACAGGTAATACTAAATATCTTCAGCCCTTAGAAGGACTAGTATTAGTTGGCTGGAAAAACGCTGTACCGCACACAGTACAGTCTATCTACACCTGCAGCTCAGGAATGAATGCGTGCACACAAAATGGCGACTGCCTTATATAGCTCCTATGACGCCATGCGGCCAAGCCAATCACAGTAATACCACAACAAAGATGGCTGTGGCGTTACTGTGAGGGCAAGCAATGTCACATGTATTCATTGGCTGGAAAAAGGCGCCAAGGAGTCCAGAAACGAAAATGAAAGTACCGGAGCAAGGACTAGAGATGAGCGTTGTTCGAATCGAACCGTTCGCCAATTTCAAATTCAAGTTGTTTTTGGCGATGTTCAAGTCGTTCGATCATCTCGTACGATTTGCTTCACGTTCGAGAGATCGAGGTTAAGTTCTATAACGGTTCGATCACCAAAAGTGTAACTGTAGCTTTTTACAGCTACGTGTGCAGGGAGCCAGCGCTGGCAGCCTGCGGTAAGTTGGTAACCAGGGTACATATCGGGTATCCAAGCAAAGCGCTTTGCTTAGTAACCCAATGTGTTCCCTGGCTACGTGTGCAGGGAGCCAGCGCTGGCAGGCTGAGAGCGGCGTACGCTGGAAACCAGGGTACATTTCGAGTATCCAAGCAAAGCGCTTTGCTTAGTAACCCGATGTGTACCCTGGCTACGTGTGCAGGAAGCCAGCGCTGGCAGCCTGAGAGCACCGTACGCTGGTAAGCAGAGTACATATCGAGTATCCAAGCAAAGAGCTTTGCTTAGTATCCCGATGTGTATACTGGTTACCAAGCACAGCGTAGTTACACGGGTCGCTGGTGGCTGGTCGCTGGTCGCTATGGTGATCTGCCTGATTGACAGCTCACCAGCAACCAAGTAGCGAAGTACCAACGATCCCTGCCAGGTCGGATCGCTGGTCGGATCCTTGGTGCGTTGCTATGTGTGACGGGACCCTAAGCATTTCTATGACTATAAACACAGCTATAAACGCAAGGTTTCCGTAGTACAATCACGTGTACAAGAAGAGGATTCCTTGTGTTGGTAAACAGAAGCGTGAATCCTCCCGGTACCGACACCGCTGCTTCCATATCCCGTCCGGCACCATGTCTGCTCCCGTTCTGCGCCATGGCCGGGCTGGAGGTGGAAGCAGCTGCGAAATCAAAAGTGAACAGTAGAAAAAAATATATCATATTCACTTGTCTGCAGACTCTCGACATGTCTGCTCCCAGCTCCTCTTCCCGGTACCGCCACCCCTGCTCCGGCTGTGTGCAAACTCCCTCCGATGGCTGCAGGACCTGGCGATGATCAGCTGATGTGGTCACCTGACGGAATCAGCTGACAGTATAAGTCTCGCGGTGAGGCTGGCTTTTTACCGCCCGGCCAACTTAAATTATCAGCTGATGCCATCAGGAGACTTCATCAGATGATTACCGCCGGGTCCTGGAGCGATCGGACAGGAGTAGAGTTGAGCGCGGTTCGTGGTTCGTGGTTCTCCAGTTCGCGGCTCGAGTGATTTTGGGGCATGTTCTAGATCGAACTAGAACTCGAGCTTTTTGCAAAAGCTCGGTAGTTCTAGAAACGTTCGAGAACGGTTCTAGCAGCCAAAAAACAGCTAAATCATAGCTTGGTTTCTGCTGTAATAGTGTAAGTCACTCTGTGAATCAAACTATTATCACATTTCAGTGTATAGTGTGCGTGAACAGCGCCTTCAGATCACTGCTGTTTCTATAATGGCGATCGCCATTTTTTTTTTTTTTTTTTCTTGTCTTCCTTCCCTAAGTGCGCGCGTCTTGTGGGGCGGGCCAGCATGTCAGCCAATCCCAGACACACACACAGCTAAGTGGACTTTGAGCCAGAGAAGCAACGGCATGTGTGATAGGATCTGCATGTCACATGTCCCTGCATTATAAAACCGGACATTTTCTTCACGGACGCCATTATCTGCCTTCTGCGTCTTTGGTGTCAGACATCACTGTCGCAGCTCCGTCTTCCTGAGTCCTATAGCCGATACAGCTGTATGCGCTGCATACACAGCGTTAGACAGCTTAGGGAGAGCACTTTATAGCAGTCCTTTTAAGGGCTCCAACCGGCAGGGTCAGAGAGCCATAGGTGACAGGTCCTGCAAACAGCAACAGCGTCTGTGTAGCCCAGGTCAGGGATTTCCTACCTGCATTTCACCATTAGGAGGGAATAGAAAGGCAGTCTTCCATTCCTCTACCCAGAGCACCACAATCCTGCCACTGTACCCTCTTGTCCTCTGCACACTCCAACTGATAACTAAGCCATTATACTAGCAAACACTCAGTGTACCTAGTGGCATCCTATACGTGGCTATTGGACTTTGCTATAGTCCCACTAGTGCAAAGACATTTGCAGAGCGCGTCTGCCTGCATTGCACACTACAACTCATTCTAACCAAGCCATTATACTAGCAAACACTCAGTGTACCTAGTGGCATCCTATACGTGGCTATTGGACTTTGCTATAGTCCCACTAGTGCAAAGACATTTGCAGAGCGCGTCTGACTGCGTTGCACACTACAACTCATTCTAACCAAGCCATTATACTAGCAAACACTCAGTGTACCTAGTGGCATCCTATACGTGGCTATTGGACTTTGCTATAGTCCCACTAGTGCAAAGACATTTGCAGAGCGCGTCTGCCTGCGTTGCACACTACAACTCATTCTAACCAAGCCATTATACTAGCAAACACTCAGTGTACCTAGTGGCATCCTATACGTGGCTATTGGACTTTGCTATAGTCCCACTAGTGCAAAGACATTTGCAGAGCGCGTCTGCCTGCGTTGCACACTACAACTCATTCTAACCAAGCCATTATACTAGCAAACACTCAGTGTACCTAGTGGCATCCTATACGTGGCTATTGGACTTTGCTATAGTCCCACTAGTGCAAAGACATTTGCAGAGCGCGTCTGCCTGCGTTGCACACTACAACTCATTCTAACCAAGCCATTATACTAGCAAACACTCAGTGTACCTAGTGGCATCCTATACGTGGCTATTGGACTTTGCTATAGTCCCACTAGTGCAAAGACATTTGCAGAGCGCGTCTGCCTGCGTTGCACACTACAACTCATTCTAACCAAGCCATTATACTAGCAAACACTCAGTGTACCTAGTGGCATCCTATACGTGGCTATTGGACTTTGCTATAGTCCCACTAGTGCAAAGACATTTGCAGAGCGCGCCTGCCTGCGTTGCACACTACAACTCATTCTAACCAAGCCATTATACTAGCAAACACTCAGTGTACCTAGTGGCATCCTATACGTGGCTATTGGACTTTGCTATAGTCCCACTAGTGCAAAGACATTTGCAGAGCGCGTCTGCCTGCGTTGCACACTACAACTCATTCTAACCAAGCCATTATACTAGCAAACACTCAGTGTACCTAGTGGCATCCTATACGTGGCTATTGGACTTTGCTATAGTCCCACTAGTGCAAAGACATTTGCAGAGCGCGTCTGCCTGCGTTGCACACTACAACTCATTCTAACCAAGCCATTATACTAGCAAACACTCAGTGTACCTAGTGGCATCCTATACGTGGCTATTGGACTTTGCTATAGTCCCACTAGTGCAAAGACATTTGCAGAGCGCGTCTGCCTGCGTTGCACACTACAACTCATTCTAACCAAGCCATTATACTAGCAAACACTCAGTGTACCTAGTGGCATCCTATACGTGGCTATTGGACTTTGCTATAGTCCCACTAGTGCAAAGACATTTGCAGAGCGCGTCTGCCTGCGTTGCACACTACAACTCATTCTAACCAAGCCATTATACTAGCAAACACTCAGTGTACCTAGTGGCATCCTATACGTGGCTATTGGACTTTGCTATAGTCCCACTAGTGCAAAGACATTTGCAGAGCGCGTCTGCCTGCGTTGCACACTACAACTCATTCTAACCAAGCCATTATACTAGCAAACACTCAGTGTACCTAGTGGCATCCTATACGTGGCTATTGGACTTTGCTATAGTCCCACTAGTGCAAAGACATTTGCAGAGCGCGTCTGCCTGCGTTGCACACTACAACTCATTCTAACCAAGCCATTATACTAGCAAACACTCAGTGTACCTAGTGGCATCCTATACGTGGCTATTGGACTTTGCTATAGTCCCACTAGTGCAAAGACATTTGCAGAGCGCGTCTGCCTGCGTTGCACACTACAACTCATTCTAACCAAGCCATTATACTAGCAAACACTCAGTGTACCTAGTGGCATCCTATACGTGGCTATTGGACTTTGCTATAGTCCCACTAGTGCAAAGACATTTGCAGAGCGCGTCTGCCTGCGTTGCACACTACAACTCATTCTAACCAAGCCATTATACTAGCAAACACTCAGTGTACCTAGTGGCATCCTATACGTGGCTATTGGACTTTGCTATAGTCCCACTAGTGCAAAGACATTTGCAGCACGTCTGCCTGCGTTGCACACTCCAACTAATTATAACTAAGTTGCATTGTCAGGGATATTTATTCTTTATTATTCTGCTGTTAATAAAGCTAGACCACCACTGCAATCTTCACCACCTCTCAATTTTTACTACCACATTTTCAGTCCACAATCTTGTCGCAATCAACATGAGTGGCAAAATGACAGATGCTGGTGGAAAGGGGAAGAGGCGTGGTGGAAAAGGCAAAAAAGGTTTTGTCCGTGGGGAAGGTGGCAAAGCTCCATTATCATCTGCTGAAGATAGACCATCTACCAGCAAAAGTAAGATGTCTACTACTTACCGTGGACAATCCGATGTGCTCCCTTTTTTACGGACACGAACAACAGGAAGAAAGGTAGATGATGGGCAAAAAAGGAAAATGCTTGAATGGATCTCAAGTGGTCCAACAAGTGCCCTCTCAGCCACTTCAAGTACCGCATCCAAAAAACACCAGTCCTCTGAGTTGTCATCCCAATCACACTTGATTTCTCCCAGCTCTGAAGTCTCCATCAGCCCTGCACAGTATGGTGGAACTGAGATGGCTGAGTCTGCAGAGCTGTTCAGTCACACTATAGCCTGGGAATCAGAGGTCTGCTCCCAAGCTACAGTGAGTACAGAACAGGAAATGGTCTGCAGTGATGCCCAGAACCTTTGTGACTCAGATTCAGGCCGTGAGGACCAAGTTTCTGAGCATAATGTTGACCCTTTGTCACAAACTGTAACACCTGTGGTTATAGACAATGAGGAACATACTGATGAAGATGAGACGCAGATACCCGATTGGGATGACAACTTAAATATTCCGTCAGGGCAAGAAGAGGCTCGGTCTGAGGGGGAGGGGAGTGCAAACACAACAATTGATGATGACGTTCTAGATCCCACCTACTGTCAACCCCCAGTCAGGCACTCGAGGAGGTCAACAGAGGCGGTGGAGGAGGATGCAACCGACGACGAAGTTACCTTGCGCCTTCCTGGACAGAGTCGGAGCACTGGTAGCACGTCTACAACTGCATCCTCAGCCACCACTCTGCCTATGAGCATTATTCGGGGTGGATCAACAGGTCGCATGGCCTCTAAGCCTTGCCTAGCCTGGTCCTTTTTTCACATCGAAAAAGATCGCCCAACTCATGTGATATGTAACATTTGTCATGATTCTCTTAGTAGAGGTCAAAAGCTCAGCAGTTTGACAACTTCTTCCATGAATCGTCACATGAATAAATATCATAAGTCCCGGTGGGAAGCTCACCGTGCTGCAATGCGGCCTAGCGGAGCGAACCATCCACCGCCCGCCCCTTCCACTGCATCCGCGCGCTCTTCATCTTCTAGGACTGTGGGGACAGCTGCCACACCTGTTTTTCCACGCAAAACTTCCACCACTGTAACCGCAACAGGCAGTTTGCTTGTAAGGTCGTCAGTTGGTTTGGAAGGGGAAACAAGTGAGTGTGTACAGCTCTCTCAGACATCGATAGCACCAACGTTGGATGAAGGCAACATCATGTCTCCGCCTGCACTTTCCTCACAAACCTGCATTTTTCCAGGGACACCCTACTCAACACCGTCTACACACAGCAGCCAGATCTCTGTCCCTCAGATGTGGTCAAATAAAAGGCCACTTCCTCCGACCCATGACAAAGCTAAGAGGTTGACTCTATCCCTCTGTAAGCTGTTGGCTACCGAAATGCTGCCTTTCCGCCTAGTGGACACACAGGATTTTAGAGACCTTATGTCTGTCGCTGTGCCCCAGTACCAGATGCCTAGTCGCCACTACTTCTCTAAGAAAGGTGTGCCCGCGCTACACCAGCATGTCGCACACAACATCACCGCTTCCTTGAGAAACTCTGTGTGTGAACGGGTGCATTTCACCACCGATACTTGGACCAGTAAGCATGGACAGGGACGTTACATGTCGCTGACTGGGCACTGGGTAACTATGGTGATAGATGGTGAAGGGTCTGCTGCACAAGTCTTGCCGTCCCCACGACTTGTGTGTCAATCCTCTGTCTGTCCAAGTTCCGCCACTGCTTCTGCATCCTCCACCTCATCTGGGTCCTCCACCTCCGCCCCAAGCCTGCCTGGTCAGGCCACCAGCGTTCTCACTGCGCAGAAGGAATCACGCACCCCTCATTACTATGCTGGCAGCAGAGCGCAACGGCATCAGGCGGTCTTTAGCTTGACATGTCTTGGTAATAAGAGTCACACAGCTGAGGAGTTGTGGTCAGCTTTGCGGTCCGAGTTTAATAAATGGTTGTCTCCACTCAAACTGCAGCCTGGTAAGGCCGTGTGCGACAATGCTGCAAACCTGGGTGCGGCACTTCGCCTGGGCAAGGTGACACACGTACCTTGTATGGCTCACGTGTTGAACCTTGTCGTGCAGCAATTTTTAACACACTATCCCGGCCTAGATGGCCTTCTGAACAGGGCACGAAAACTGTCAGCTCACTTCCGCCGTTCAAGCGCCGCAGCAGAGCGACTTGCATCGCTCCAGAAGTCTTTCGGCCTGCCGGTTCATCGCCTGAAATGCGATGTGGCGACACGCTGGAATTCAACTCTCCACATGTTACAGCGACTGTGGCAGCACCGCAGAGCCCTGGTGCAATACGTCATGACGTATAGCCTGGGCCAACGAGATGCAGAGGTGGGGCAGATCACCCTGATGGAGTGGTCTCAGATCAAGGACCTATGCACCCTTCTGCACAGTTTCGACATGGCGACGAATATGTTTAGCTCTGACAATGCCATTATCAGCATGACGATTCCAGTCATTTACATGCTGGAGCACACGCTAAACACTATTCGGAGTCAGGGGGTGGGACAACATGAAGGGGAGGAACTACAGGAGGATTCATATGCGCAAGGGACAACAACATCACGAAGGTCCAGACGTTCATCATCACCAACGCAGCAGGCATGGGACCATGGGGGACAGGGATCGACAAGGGCGCATAGTAGCAGGCGAAATGTTGAGCAAGGTGCAGGAGAACATGAAAAATGGAGGACGAACTGTCCATGGACATGGAAGACTCAGCGGATGAGGGAGACCTTGGTCAAATTTCAGTTGAAAGAGGTTGGGGTCAGATGTCAGAGGAAGAAAGAACGGGTAGCACCTCTATGCCACAAACACAGCATGGACTTGGTCCGCATGGCTGCGCAAGACACATGAGTGCCTTTTTGTTGCACTACCTCCAACATGACAGTCGTATTGTCAAAATTAGAAGTGATGATGACTACTGGATTGCCACACTATTAGATCCCCGGTACAAGTCCAAATTTTGTGACATAATTCCAGCCATAGAAAGGGACGCACGTATGCAGGAGTATCAGCAGAAGCTGTTACTAGATCTTAGCTCGGCTTTTCCACCAAACAACCGTGCAGGTGCAGGGAGTGAATCTCCCAGTTGTAACTTGACAAACATGGGACGGTCTCGTCATCTTCAACAGTCTACCCGTACCAGTAGGACCTTTTCTGGTGCCGGTAAGAGCAATTTTATGGAATCTTTTCATAATTTTTTTAGACCCTCTTTTGCAAGGCCACCAGAGACAACAAGTCTGACACATAGTCAACGGCTGGAGAGGATGATACAGGAGTATCTCCAAATGAACATCGATGCCATGACTGTGCAACTGGAGCCTTGCTCCTTTTGGGCTTCAAACCTACAAAAATGGCCAGAGCTCGCAACTTACGCCTTGGAGATTTTGTCGTGTCCAGCTGCCAGCGTTGTCTCTGAACGTGTATTCAGTGCTGCTGGGTGTGTGCTGACAGATAAGCGCACGCGTCTGTCCAGTGACAATGTGGACAGACTGACGTTCATCAAAATGAACAAGTCATGGATCCAGAAGGAATTTACTACCCCTGTGTCATCCTGGGGAGAGTAAATGCTTGTGGATTTGGAATGTGCTTGATGCAAATCAAAACATCCTGTTTGCAACTAGGGCCCAAGTGCTGCCACTGATGGGGTGGGTGTCTGTGTGGCCCAATTTTTGGAAAAAAGGGAGACTCCGCTTGGAGTAACCCTTGCTTGCTGTGTTTTTAAAAGAAGCCAAGATGAACAGAGCTGGGATCAGGAAAGACTTTGCTACCTACCCCGGTGTCATCCTGGGGACGGCTAAGAATAGCGTATTTTTGAATGTGCTTGATGCAAATCAAAACATCCTGTTTGCAACTAGGGCCCAAGTGCTGCCACTGATGGGGTGGGTGTCTGTGTGGCCCAATTTTTGGAAAAAAGGGAGACTCCGCTTGGAGTAACCCTTGCTTGCTGTGTTTTTAAAAGAAGCCAAGATGAACAGAGCTGGGATCAGGAAAGACTTTGCTACCTACCCCGGTGTCATCCTGTGGACGGCTAAGAATAGCGTATTTTTGAATGTGCTTGATGCAAATCAAAACATCCTGTTTGCAACTAGGGCCCAAGTGCTGCCACTGATGGGGTGGGTGTCTGTGTGGCCCAATTTTTGGAAAAAAGGGAGACTCCGCTTGGAGTAACCCTTGCTTGCTGTGTTTTTAAAAGAAGCCAAGATGAACAGAGCTGGGATCAGGAAAGACTTTGCTACCTACCCCGGTGTCATCCTGGGGACGGTTAAGAATAGCGTATTTTTGAATGTGCTTGATGCAAATCAAAACATCCTGTTTGCAACTAGGGCCCAAGTGCTGCCACTGATGGGGTGGGTGTCTGTGTGGCCCAATTTTTGGAAAAAAGGGAGACTCCGCTTGGAGTAACCCTTGCTTACATTGTTTTTAAAAGAAGCCAAGATGAACAAGTCATGGGTCAGCAAAGACTTTGCTACCTACCCCGGTGTCATCCTGGGGACGGCTAAGAATAGCGTATTTTTGAATGTGCTTGATGCAAATCAAAACATCCTGTTTGCAACTAGGGCCCAAGTGCTGCCACTGATGGGGTGGGTGTCTGTGTGGCCCAATTTTTGGAAAAAAGGGAGACTCCGCTTGGAGTAACCCTTGCTTGCTGTGTTTTTAAAAGAAGCCAAGATGAACAGAGCTGGGATCAGGAAAGACTTTGCTACCTACCCCGGTGTCATCCTGGGGACGGATAAGAATGGCGTATTTTTGAATGTGCTTGATGCAAATCTAGCTGTGAAGTGTACAACTGGGGCACAACTGCTGCCACTGAATGGGTGGGTGTGTGTGGGGCCCAATTTTTGGAAAAAAGGGGAGACTCCGCTTGGAGTAACCCTTGCTTACATTGTTTTTAAAAGAAGCCAAGATGAACAAGTCATGGGTCAGCAAAGACTTTGCTACCTACCCCGGTGTCATCCTGGGGACGGCTAAGAATAGCGTATTTTTGAATGTGCTTGATGCAAATCAAAACATCCTGTTTGCAACTAGGGCCCAAGTGCTGCCACTGATGGGGTGGGTGTCTGTGTGGCCCAATTTTTGGAAAAAAGGGAGACTCCGCTTGGAGTAACCCTTGCTTGCTGTGTTTTTAAAAGAAGCCAAGATGAACAGAGCTGGGATCAGGAAAGACTTTGCTACCTACCCCGGTGTCATCCTGGGGACGGATAAGAATGGCGTATTTTTGAATGTGCTTGATGCAAATCTAGCTGTGAAGTGTACAACTGGGGCACAACTGCTGCCACTGAATGGGTGGGTGTGTGTGGGGCCCAATTTTTGGAAAAAAGGGGAGACTCCGCTTGGAGTAACCCTTGCTTACATTGTTTTTAAAAGAAGCCAAGATGAACAAGTCATGGGTCAGCAAAGACTTTGCTACCTACCCCAGTGTCATCCTGGGGACGGCTAAGAATAGCGTATTTTTGAATGTGCTTGATGCAAATCAAAACATCCTGTTTGCAACTAGGGCCCAAGTGCTGCCACTGATGGGGTGGGTGTCTGTGTGGCCCAATTTTTGGAAAAAAAGGGAGACTCCGCTTGGAGTAACCCTTGCTTACATTGTTTTTAAAAGAAGCCAAGATGAACAGAGCTGGGATCAGGAAAGACTTTGCTACCTACCCCGGTGTCATCCTGGGGACGGATAAGAATGGCGTATTTTGGAATGTGCTTGATGCAAATCTAGCTGTGAAGTGTACAACTGGGGCACAACTGCTGCCACTGAATGGGTGGGTGTGTGGGGCCCAATTTTGGGAAAAAAAGGGAGACTCCGCTTGGAGTAACCCTTGCTTGCTGTGTTTTTAAAAGAAGCCAAGATGAACAGAGCTGGGATCAGGAAAGACTTTATCTACCTACCCCGGTGTCATACTGGGGACGGATAAGAATGGCGTATTTTGGAATGTGCTTGATGCAAATCTAGCTGTGAAGTGTACAACTGGGGCACAACTGCTGCCACTGAATGGGTGGGTGTGTGGGGCCCAATTTTTGGAAAAAAAGGGAGACTCCGCTTGGAGTAACCCTTGCTTGCTGTGTTTTTAAAAGAAGCCAAGATGAACAGAGCTGGGATCAGGAAAGACTTTGCTACCTACCCCGGTGTCATCCTGGGGACGGATAAGAATGGCGTATTTTTGAATGTGCTTGATGCAAATCTAGCTGTGAAGTGTACAACTGGGGCACAACTGCTGCCACTGAATGGGTGGGTGTGTGTGGGGCCCAATTTTTGGAAAAAAGGGGAGACTCCGCTTGGAGTAACCCTTGCTTACATTGTTTTTAAAAGAAGCCAAGATGAACAAGTCATGGGTCAGCAAAGACTTTGCTACCTACCCCAGTGTCATCCTGGGGACGGCTAAGAATAGCGTATTTTTGAATGTGCTTGATGCAAATCAAAACATCCTGTTTGCAACTAGGGCCCAAGTGCTGCCACTGATGGGGTGGGTGTCTGTGTGGCCCAATTTTTGGAAAAAAAGGGAGACTCCGCTTGGAGTAACCCTTGCTTACATTGTTTTTAAAAGAAGCCAAGATGAACAGAGCTGGGATCAGGAAAGACTTTGCTACCTACCCCGGTGTCATCCTGGGGACGGATAAGAATGGCGTATTTTGGAATGTGCTTGATGCAAATCTAGCTGTGAAGTGTACAACTGGGGCACAACTGCTGCCACTGAATGGGTGGGTGTGTGGGGCCCAATTTTGGGAAAAAAAGGGAGACTCCGCTTGGAGTAACCCTTGCTTGCTGTGTTTTTAAAAGAAGCCAAGATGAACAGAGCTGGGATCAGGAAAGACTTTATCTACCTACCCCGGTGTCATACTGGGGACGGATAAGAATGGCGTATTTTGGAATGTGCTTGATGCAAATCTAGCTGTGAAGTGTACAACTGGGGCACAACTGCTGCCACTGAATGGGTGGGTGTGTGGGGCCCAATTTTTGGAAAAAAAGGGAGACTCCGCTTGGAGTAACCCTTGCTTGCTGTGTTTTTAAAAGAAGCCAAGATGAACAGAGCTGGGATCAGGAAAGACTTTGCTACCTACCCCGGTGTCATCCTGGGGACGGCTAAGAATAGCGTATTTTTGAATGTGCTTGATGCAAATCAAAACATCCTGTTTGCAACTAGGGCCCAAGTGCTGCCACTGATGGGGTGGGTGTCTGTGTGGCCCAATTTTTGGAAAAAAGGGAGACTCCGCTTGGAGTAACCCTTGCTTGCTGTGTTTTTAAAAGAAGCCAAGATGAACAGAGCTGGGATCAGGAAAGACTTTGCTACCTACCCCGGTGTCATCCTGGGGACGGTTAAGAATAGCGTATTTTTGAATGTGCTTGATGCAAATCTAGCTGTGAAGTGTACAACTGGGGCACAACTGCTGCCACTGAAGGGGTGGGTGTGTGTGGGGCCCAATTTTTGGAAAAAAGGGAGACTCCGCTTGGAGTAACCCTTGCTTGCTGTGTTTTTAAAAGAAGCCAAGATGAACAGAGCTGGGATCAGGAAAGACTTTGCTACCTACCCCGGTGTCATCCTGGGGACGGATAAGAATGGCGTATTTTTGAATGTGCTTGATGCAAATCTAGCTGTGAAGTGTACAACTGGGGCACAACTGCTGCCACTGAAGGGGTGGGTGTGTGGGGCCCAATTTTTGGAAAAAAGGGAGACTCCGCTTGGAGTCACCTTGCGGTGTTTTACATGACTTTAGAAGGGCGTGCCATGCCTATATCTGTGTGTCCTCCTCTTTTTCCTTGTCCAGCTGTTTTGTTTTCGCATGAGTACATGTCCTTGTCACTTTCCCATGTGTTTGTGTTGTGTTGTGAGTTGTTTGTCACCTTTTGGACACCTTTGAGGGTGTTTTCTAGGTGTTTTACTGTGTTTGTGATTGCCTGCCATTGTTTCCTATGGGCTCGAGTTCGGTTCGTCGAACATTCGACGAGCCGAACTCGAGCCAGACCCCCCGTTCGGCGAACCGCCTCGAGCCGAACCGGGACCGGTTCGCTCATCTCTAGACAGGAGTCTGCACAGAAGTGAGTAGGTTGGGTTTTTTTTGTTTTTTTTCCTGCACTGATGCATCAGCTGATTGTTTAAACGGCTTTTATACAATCAGCTGATGTGTCATGTGATTAAGGCCCTTGAATCTGACACATCATCTGATCGCTTTGCCTTCATTCCAGCAAACCGATCAGTTATATTGGATCCGGATTGGACGGCGCAGGACCCATGTTTTTCATGTCAGTACTCACACAGCAGTTTTTGCTATTACATGTATTCCCCTTGCATAGTCACAGGTGTGCATACCTTATCTCCATATAGTGATTTTTTTTTAGTTTTTTTGCACCCAGTTCAGACTTAGAATGTTGTTCCAAACGTTATTCCTTATTGTTAGTAGTTTTTTGTTTGTGAACCCGGCCCCACCCACACCTGCCACACTATACGCATAAATAGCCTGGGTCTCAGCTAGAGATGAGCGAACCGGTCGTGGTTCGGCTCGAGGTCGGCTCGCCGAACGGGGGTCCCGTTCGAGTTCGGTTCGTCGAACGTTCGAGGAACTGAACTCGAGCCAATAGGCTATAATGGGAGGCAATCACAAACACATAAAAATGCATGATAAATGTACACAAACAGTTAATAAACATTGCCATAACACTTACCGGTCCTCGCGATCCCTTCTGCACTCTGTCTCCTGCCGCTATTCCATCCGATGATCGCTGAATCCTCCCGTGACCGGCACTGCCAGCAGAGATGCAGGACCTGTCGTGACGTCAAAATAGCCATGTGACCAGTCACGTGGCTATTATCTCATTGGCTACAGACTGGTCACATGACTATGACACGTCATGTAGGACCTGCGAGTGCATCTCTCCGGTACACGGTGCACATTTGTGTATCGCCGTGTACCGGCGATATGCTCTAGCACACGGTCGACTCCCCGTTCCGTTAGGGACCGGCTGACACAGCCGGTCATTAACGGAGATCACCGTTGCCATAGCAACGCAGTTAGCGGTGACATCACCGCTAACCGCGGCTCCGGGAGCACCGTTGCTATGGTAACGCGTCTGTCAGCGTTACCGCTGTTACCGCTAGCAGCACTGATCACTCACGGAGTGAAGGCTGCAGCTGCTTCCCGATTGTAGTGAGGATTGTACTGAGGATGAGGTTCCCCAGCCCCAAATGATGGGCTGGTGCACCTCATCCTCACTACAATCGTCACTACTACTACACTAGTGAGGATTGTACTGAGGATGAGGTTCCCCAGCCCCAAGTGATGGGCTGGTGAACCTCATCCTCACTACAATCGTCACTACTACTATACTAGAAAGAAAGAAGACAGAAGAGCAGGATCGTGGAGGGCTGACAGGGGGTAATAAAGATGGAGTCTCTAATGTGTCTGTGTATTTATTTCTATTAAAGTATTTTTTCTCTGTGTGGTGTTTTTTTTTTAACCCTTTATTGGAGATTCTTAATGGCCGGGTCAAACGTGCCTGACATTAAGAATCTCTGGCTTAATACTGGCTAGTAAAACAAAGCCAGTATTAACTCATGATTACCCAACAAGCCACCCGGCTCCAGGGCTGTTGGAAGAGTTGGATACAGCGCCAGATGATGGCGCTTCTATGAGAGCGCCATTTTCTGGGACGGCTGCGGACTGAAATCCGCAGCAGAGGCGCCCAGAAACCTCGGGCTAACCTGTGCTGCGGATTCCAATCCCCAGCTGCCTAGTTGTACCCGGCTGGACACAAAAATGGGGCGAAGCCCACGTCATTTGTTTTTTAATTATTTCATGAAATAAGTGAAATAATTAAAAAAAATGGGCTTCCCTATATTTTTGGTTCCCAGCCGGGTACAAATAGGCAACTGGGGGTTGGAGGCAGCCCGTGGCTGCCTGCTGTACCTGGCTAGAATACAAAAATATGGCGAAGCCCACGTCATTTTTTTGGTGGGCAAAAAACTTCTGCATACAGTCCTGGATGGAGTATGCTGAGCCTTGTAGTTCTGCAGCTGCTGTCTGCTCTTCTCCATACAGACAGACAGCAGCTGCAGAACTACAAGGCTCAGCATACTCCATCCAGGACTGTATGCAGAAGTTTTTTGCCCCCTGAAAAAATTATGTGGGCTTCGCCATATTTTTGTATGCTAGCCAGGTACAGCAGGCAGGTACGGCTGCCCCCAACCCCCAGTTGCCTATTTGTACCCGGCTGGGAACCAAAAATAAAGGGAAGCCCTTTTTTTATTATTTCATGAATTTCATGAAATAATTAGAAAACAAATGACGTAAGCTTCGCCCCATTTTTGTGTCCAGCCAGGTACAACTAGGCAGCTGGGGATTGGAATCCGCAGCACAGGTTGGCCTGAGCTTTCTGGGCCCCACTGCTGCGAATTGCAGTCTGCAGCCGCCTCAGAAAATTGCACTTTCATAGAAGCGCCATCTTCTGGCGCTGTATCCAACTCTTCCAGCACCTGCCTGCTATACCTGGCTAGCATACAAAAATATGGCGAAGCTCACGTCCTTTTTTTGTAGTTTTTTGGCAAAAAAAATAAAAAATGCTTCCCTGGATTTTTCATTGCCAGTGAAGGTAACACCAAACAGTGGGGGTTAGCAGCCAGTAGCTGCTTGGATTACCCTTAGCTAGCAATACAAAAAATGCAGCGGGAGCCCATATATATTTTTTTTAATTATTTATTTAAATAACTAAAAATAAAATGGGCTTCCCTGTATGTTGTTGCTGGACATCACAGTGCTGTAAAAATAAATCTTTAAAAAAATGACGTAGCGCTCCGCGGTATTTTTGATTCTCAGCGCAGATAAAGCAGACAGCTATGGGTTGCCACTGCCATCTGCCTGCCGTTACCTTGGTTTGCAATCAAAATACAGGGAAGCCCATTAATTTTTTCTATTTAAAAAATAGTTAAAAAAAAAATGACGTTGGGTCCCCCCATTTTTGATAGCCAGCTAGGGTAAAGCAGACGGCTGTAGCCTGAAAACCACAGCTGGCAGCTTTACCGTGGTTGGGGATCCAATGTGGAGGTCCCCTCAGGCTCTTTTTTATAATTATTTTATAAATATTAATAATTACACAATAAAAGTAGGGTCCCCCCCAAATTGGATCACCAGCCAAGGTAAAGCGGACAGCTGTGGTCTGGTATTCTCAGGGTGGGAAGGTCCATAGTTATTGGGCCTTCACAGCCTAAAAATAGCAGGCCGCAGGCACCCCAGACGTGGCGCATCCACTAGATGCGCCAATCCTGGCGCTTCACCCCAGCTCATCCCGTGCCCTGGTGCAGTGGCAAACGGGGTAATAAATCGGGTTGATACTAGCTGTAAAGTCACCTGAGATCAAGCCCAGCAGTTTGTGAGGTCATGGCGTCTATTAGATACCCAACATCATAAACTGTCAGTACTAACAAAAAAAAAAAAAAAAAAATCGACAAAAGAAATTTATTTGAAAAAATAGTCCCCAAAACATTTCCTCTTTCACCAATTTATTGTAAGAAAAAAAATAAAGGGGTCCCACGACGACTCTGGACCATCTAGAATATGGGGGGGAGACACTCAGGGAACGTATCCCCCATTTTCTAGGAGTGCAGACCCTTCATGTGAGGAGTGTGGGTGCAATGAATCTGCACTCACTCTCCCCGGGTCCACAGCAGCAGAGTCCATGTCGTAATGGTTGCTACCAAAGCTGCAATGCCCTGCTCATGAGGTAAGGGCATGCCTAATCAGGAGAACTACTGTAGAGGAAGCTCTGCTCACTGGTATATAGCTGCTCAGAGGTAATAATAGATAAAATTAGTGAGTAACCTCGGCACTCTAAATCTCCCAGACTAAGTCAGTAAGTCACAACGGATAGTAATGCAAAATCACTCTTTATTGGTCTGTATTAAGAAAAAAAATTTTTCATAAGCATATATGTTTTTGTCCAAAACAAGTTACAAATGACGTTTCGGCCTGAGCCTTCGTCAGATTGGACTTATCTGCTTGTAATCATGAAAAATGAGAATAATCAGTATCACATAAGAGTGAGAGAACAATAACATAAACTCGAACAATGTAGAGGTACAATTGGGATGCAGCAAAAAAATTGCAACACAGCAAGAAATGAAACACATGATACAAATGTCATAATACAGTACAAGGACAATATAGTAATGACAAATATGGGGTCAGAGTAGGCTTAGACAGCTCTGGTACGAAAGAGATGTCAATCATAAAGTAACATGTGCAGTAGGTGTAGAGCTACAGTATGCATGGCAGAGCTAATGGGTAGACTGACCATAGAAAAAGAACGGAGAAAAAGTGGAGAAAAAGTGGAGAAAAAGTGGAGAAAAAATGGATAAAAAGTGAAGAAAAAGTGGAGAAAAAGTGGAGAAAAAGTGGAGAAAAAAGTGGAGAAAAAGTGGAGAAAAAAGTGGAGAAAAAGTGAAGTAAAAATGGAGAAAAAGTGGAGAAAAAGTGGAGAAAATGTGCAGTAAAAATGGAGAAAAAGTGGAGAAAAAGTGGAGAAAAAGTGGAGTAAAAATGGAGAAGAAGTGGAGAAAAAGTGGAGAAAAAAGTGGAGAAAAAGTGGAGAAAAAGTGGAGAAAAAAGTGGAGAAAAAGTGGAGAAAAAAATGTAGAAAAAGTGGAGAAAAAGTGGAGTAAAAATGGAGAAAAAGTGGAGAAAAAGTGGAGAAAAAGTGGAGAAAAAGTGGAGAAAAAAATGGAGAAAAAGTGGAGAAAAAGTGGAGAAAAAGTGGAGAAAAAGTGGAGAAAAAAATGGAGAAAAAGTGGAGAAAAAGTGGAGAAAAAATGGATAAAAAGTGAAGAAAAAGTGGAGAAAAAGTGGAGAAAAAGTGGAGAAAAAAGTGGAGAAAAAGTGGAGAAAAAAATGGAGAAAAAGTGGAGAAAAGTGGAGTAAAAATGGAGAAAAAGTGAAGAAAAAGTGGAGTAAAAATGGAGAAAAAGTGGAGAAAAAGTGGAGAAAAAAATGGAGAAAAAGTGGAGAAAAAGTGGAGAAAAAGTGGAGAAAAAGTGGAGAAAAAAATGGAGAAAAAGTGGAGAAAAAGTGGAGGAAAAGTGGAGAAAAAGTGGAGAAAAAAATGGAGAAAAAGTGGAGAAAAAGTGGAGAAAAAGTGGAGAAAAGATGGAGAAAAAGTGGAGAAAAAGTGGAGAAAAAGTGGAGAAAAAAGTGGAGAAAAAGTGGAGTAAAAATGGAGAAAAAGTGGAGAAAAAGTGGAGAAAAAGTGGAGAAAAAGTTGAGTAAAAGTGGAGAAAAAAATGGAGAAAAAGTGGAGAAAAAGTGGAGAAAAAGTGGAGTAAAAATGGAGAAAAAGTGGAGAAGAAGTGGAGAAAAAGTGGAGAAAAAAGTGGAGAGAAAAGTGGAGAAAAAAATGGAGAAAAAGTGGAGAAAAAGTGGAGTAAAAATGGAGAAAAAGTGGAGAAAAAGTGGAGTAAAAATGGAGAAAAAGTGGAGAAAAAGTGGAGAAAAAGTGGAGCACCCTTTGGTGCCTTTCATGTGGCACTAAGGGGTGCTTAGCTTTGTATTTAGCCAAAAAAAATGAAAAAAAAAATGACGTAGGGTTCCCTCTAGTTTTGTAGCCAGCTAGGGTAAAGCAGACGGCTGCAGCCTGCAGACCACAGCTGGCAACCTCACCTTGGCTGGTAATCCAAAACTGAGGGCACCCCACGCTGTTATTTTAAATTAAATAAATAATTAAAAAAAAAACACGTAGGGGTCCCCCAAAATTGGATCACCAGCCAAGGTAAAGCAGACAGCTGGGGCCTGATATTCTCAGACTAGGGAGGTCCATGGTTATTGGACTCTCCCCAGCCTAAAAATAGCAGGCCGCAGCCGCCCCAGAAGTGGCGCATCCATTAGATGCGCCAATCCTGGTGCTTCGCCCCAGCTCATCCCGCGCCCTGGTGTGGTGGCAAACGGGGTAATATATGGGGTTAATACCAGATGTGTAATGTCACCTTGCATCAAGCCCTGGGGTTGGTGAGGTCAGGCGTCTATCAGATACCCGACATCACCAACCCAGTCAGTAATAAAAAAAATAGACGACAAACACATTTTTATTTGAAAAAACACTCCCCAAAACATTCCCTCTTTAACCAATTTATTAGAATGAAAAACAAATCCAGGTCTGGTGTAATCCAAGGGGTTGCCATGACGATCCATCACTGTCCCAGTCAATGAAGAGCAGGATGTTCCCCATTGGCTGGGAGAGCAGTGCAGTGACCTGAGCTAACATCAATGGGTCAGCCCAGGTCACTGCAGGGCATGACAAGTGCTGCTGTCAGCGAGGTACATTACCTGCGTTGATCTCCAGCACACTGACAGCCCCTGTCACTGAGTTCAATGACCGGCGTCTTCACACCAAGTATCGCGAGAGGCCCGTGACGTCACCGCTAGTCAGTCTCGGGTCGGAAGCGAGAGGTGATGTGACAAGCGGCGGCCATGGAGGACAGTGACAGCGCTGAGGTCGGGATGGCGGGACTTCATCACCGCAGGTAAGCCGAGCGGGACCATGTGTGTGTGTGTGTGTGTGTGTGTGTGTCTGTGTGTGTGTGTGTGTGTACATGTGTACATGCCGCGGGCAGGAGGGGGCGGAGCGAGCTGAGCGGGGAAGTGTGGGCTTCCTGCACGTAACTATGATAAACATCGGGTTACTAACCAAAGCGCTTTGGTTGGATACCCGATGTTTATCTTGGTTACCAGCTTGTGGCAGGCTGCCAGCGATGGCTCCTGCACACTGTAGCTGTAAAAAGCCCTGCTTTTTGCTGCTAGAACCGTTCTCGAACGTATCTAGAACTATCGAGCTTTTGCAAAAAAGCTCGAGTTCTAGTTCGATCTAGAACAGCCCCAAAATCACTCGAGCCTAGAACTGGAGAACCACGAACCGCGAACTGCGCTCAACTCTAGAGTTGAGCGCGGTTCGTGGTTCGTGGTTCTCCAGTTCTAGGCTCGAGTGATTTTGGGGCATGTTCTAGATCGAACTAGAACTCGAGCTTTTTGCAAAAGCTCGATAGTTCTAGAAACGTTCGAGAACGGTTCTAGCAGCCAAAAAACAGCTAAATCCTAGCTTGGTTTCTGCTGTAATAGTGTAAGTCACTCTGTGAATCAAACTATTATCACATTTCAGTGTATAGTGTGCGTGAACAGCGCCTTCAGATCACTGCTGTTTCTATAATGGCGATCGCCATTTTTTTTTTTTTTTTCTTGTCTTCCTTCCCTAAGCGCACGCGTCTTGTGGGGCGGGCCAGCATGTCAGCCAATCACAGACACACACACAGCTAAGTGGACTTTGAGCCAGAGAAGCAACGGCATGTGTGATAGGATGTCCATGTCACATGTCCCTGCATTATAAAACCGGACATTTTCTTCACGGACGCCATTATCTGCCTTCTGCGTCTTTGGTGTCAGACATCACTGTCGCAGCTCCGTCCTCCTGAGTCCTATAGCCGATACAGCTGTATGCGCTCCATACACAGCGTTAGACAGCATAGGGAGAGCACTTTATAGCAGTCCTTTTAAGGGCTCAAACCGGCAGGGTCAGAGTTAAGGTGACAGGTCCTGAAAACAGCGCCAGCGTCTGTGCAGCCAAGGTCAGGGATTTCCTCCCTGCATTTTACCATTAGGAGGGAATAGAAAGGCAGGCTTCCATTCCTCTACCCAGAGCACCACAATCCTGCCACTGTACCCTCTTGTCCTCTGCACACTCCAACTCATTCTAAGTAAGCCATTATACTAGCAAACATTCAGTGTACCTAGTGGCATCCTATACGTGGCTATTGGACTTTGCTATAGTCCCACTAGTGCAAAGACATTTGCAGAGCACGTCTGCCTGCATTGCACACTCCAACTCATTATAACGAAGCCATTATACTAGCAAACACTCAGTGTACCTAGTGGCATCCTATACGTGGCTATTGGACTTTGCTTTAGTCCCACTAGTGCCAAGACATTGGCAGAGCGCATCTGCCTGCGTTGCACACTCCAACTAATTATAACTAAGCCATTATACTAGCAAACACTCAGTGTACCTAGTGGCATCCTATACGTGGCTATTGGACTTTGCTATAGTCCCACTAGTGCCAAGACATTTGCAGAGCGCATCTGCCTGCGTTGCACACTCCAACTAATTATAACTAAGCCATTATACTAGCAAACACTCAGTGTACCTAGTGGCATCCTATACGTGGCTATTGGACTTTGCTATAGTCCCACTAGTGCCAAGACATTTCCAGAGCGCATCTGCCTGCGTTGCACACTCTAACTAATTATAACTAAGCCATTATACTAGCAAACACTCAGTGTACCTAGTGGCATCCTATACGTGGCTATTGGACTTTGCTTTAGTCCCACTAGTGCCAAGACATTTGCAGAGCGCATCTGCCTGCGTTGCACACTCCAACTAATTATAACTAAGCCATTATACTAGCAAACACTCAGTGTACCTAGTGGCATCCTATACGTGGCTATTGGACTTTCCTATAGTCCCACTAGTGCCAAGACATTTGCAGAGCGCATCTGCCTGCGTTGCACACTCCAACTAATTATAACTAAGCCATTATACTAGCAAACACTCAGTGTACCTAGTGGCATCCTATACGTGGCTATTGGACTTTGCTATAGTCCCACTAGTGCCAAGACATTTGCAGAGCGCATCTGCCTGCGTTGCACACTCCAACTAATTATAACTAAGCCATTATACTAGCAAACACTCAGTGTACCTAGTGGCATCCTATACGTGGCTATTGGACTTTGCTATAGTCCCACTAGTGCCAAGACGATTGCAGCACGTCTACCTGCGTTGCACACTCCAACTAATTATAACTAAGCCATTATACTAGCAAACACTCAGTGTACCTAGTGGCATCCTATACGTGGCTATTGGACTTTGCTATAGTCCCACTAGTGCCAAGACATTTGCAGAGCGCAACTGCCTGCGTTGCACACTCCAACTAATTATAACTAAGCCATTATACTAGCAAACACTCAGTGTACCTAGTGGCATCCTATACGTGGCTATTGGACTTTGCTATAGTCCCACTAGTGCCAAGACATTTGCAGAGCGCATCTGCCTGCGTTGCACACTCCAACTAATTATAACTAAGCCATTATACTAGCAAACACTCAGTGTACCTAGTGGCATCCTATACGTGGCTATTGGACTTTGCTATAGTCCCACTAGTGCCAAGACATTTGCAGAGCGCATCTGCCTGCGTTGCACACTCCAACTAATTATAACTAAGCCATTATACTAGCAAACACTCAGTGTACCTAGTGGCATCCTATACGTGGCTATTGGACTTTGCTATAGTCCCACTAGTGCCAAGACATTTGCAGCACGTCTGCCTGCGTTGCACACTCCAACTAATTATAACTAAGCCATTATACTAGCAAACACTCAGTGTACCTAGTGGCATCCTATACGTGGCTATTGGACTTTGCTATAGTCCCACTAGTGCCAAGACATTTGCAGAGCGCATCTGCCTGCGTTGCACACTCCAACTAATTATAACTAAGCCATTATACTAGCAAACACTCAGTGTACCTAGTGGCATCCTATACGTGGCTATTGGACTTTGCTATAGTCCCACTAGTGCCAAGACATTTGCAGAGCGCATCTGCCTGCGTTGCACACTCCAACTAATTATAACTAAGCCATTATACTAGCACACACTCAGTGTACCTAGTGGCATCCTATACGTGGCTATTGGACTTTGCTATAGTCCCACTAGTGCCAAGACATTTGCAGAGCGCATCTGCCTGCGTTGCACACTCCAACTAATTATAACTAAGCCATTATACTAGCAAACACTCAGTGTACCTAGTGGCATCCTATACGTGGCTATTGGACTTTGCTATAGTCCCACTAGTGCCAAGACATTTGCAGAGCGCATCTGCCTGCGTTGCACACTCCAACTAATTATAACTAAGTTGCATTGTCAGGGATATTTATTCTTTATTATTCTGCTGTTAATAAAGCTAGACCACCACTGCAATCTTCACCACCTCTCAATTTTTACTACCACATTTTCAGTCCACAATCTTGTCGCAATCAACATGAGTGGCAAAATGACAGATGCTGGTGGAAAGGGGAAGAGGCGTGGTGGAAAAGGCAAAAAAGGTTTTGTCCGTGGGGAAGGTGGCAAAGCTCCATTATCATCTGCTGAAGATAGACCATCTACCAGCAAAAGTAAGATGTCTACTACTTACCGTGGACAATCCGATGTGCTCCCTTTTTTACGGACACGAACAACAGGAAGAAAGGTAGATGATGGGCAAAAAAGGAAAATGCTTGAATGGATCTCAAGTGGTCCAACAAGTGCCCTCTCAGCCACTTCAAGTACCGCATCCAAAAAACACCAGTCCTCTGAGTTGTCATCCCAATCACACTTGATTTCTCCTAGCTCTGAAGTCTCCATCAGCCCTGCACAGTATGGTGGAACTGAGATGGCTGAGTCTGCAGAGCTGTTCAGTCACACTATAGCCTGGGAATCAGAGGTCTGCTCCCAAGCTACAGTGAGTACAGAACAGGAAATGGTCTGCAGTGATGCCCAGAACCTTTGTGACTCTGATTCAGGCCGTGAGGACCAAGTTTCTGAGCATAATGTTGACCCTTTGTCACAAACTGTAACACCTGTGGTTATAGACAATGAGGAACATACTGATGAAGATGAGACGCAGATACCCGACTGGGATGACAACTTAAATATTCGGTCAGGGCAAGAAGAGGCTCGGTCTGAGGGGGAGGGGAGTGCAAACACAACAATTGATGATGACGTTCTAGATCCCACCTACTGTCAACCCCCAGTCAGGCACTCGAGGAGGTCAACAGAGGCGGTGGAGGAGGATGCAACCGACGACGAAGTTACCTTGCGCCTTCCTGGACAGAGTCGGAGCACTGGTAGCACGTCTACAACTGCATCCTCAGCCACCACTCTGCCTATGAGCATTATTCGGGGTGGATCAACAGGTCGCATGGCCTCTAAGCCTTGCCTAGCCTGGTCCTTTTTTGACATCGAAAAAGATCGCCCAAATCATGTGATATGTAACATTTGTCATGATTCTCTTAGTAGAGGTCAAAACCTCAGCAGTTTGACAACTTCTTCCATGAATCGTCACATGAATAAATATCATAAGTCCCGGTGGGAAGCTCACCGTGCTGCAATGCGGCCTAGCGGAGCGAACCATCCACCGCCCGCCCCTTCCAGTGCATCCGCGCGCTCTTCATCTTCTAGGACTGTGGGGACAGCTGTCACACCTGTTTTTCCACGCAAAACTTCCACCACTGTAACCGCAACAGGCAGTTTGCTTGTAAGGTCGTCAGTTGGTTTGGAAGGGGAAACAAGTGAGTGTGTACAGCTCTCTCAGACATCGATAGCACCAACGTTGGATCAAGGCAACATCATGTCTCCGCCTGCACTTTCCTCACAAACCTGCATTTTTCCAGGGACACCCTACTCAACACCGTCTACACACAGCAGCCAGATCTCTGTCCCTCAGATGTGGTCAAATAAAAGGCCACTTCCTCCGACCCATGACAAAGCTAAGAGGTTGACTCTATCCCTCTGTAAGCTGTTGGCTACCGAAATGCTGCCTTTCCGCCTAGTGGACACACAGGATTTTAGAGACCTTATGTCTGTCGCTGTGCCCCAGTACCAGATGCCTAGTCGCCACTACTTCTTTAAGAAAGGTGTGCCCGCGCTACACCAGCATGTCGCACACAACATCACCGCTTCCTTGAGAAACTCTGTGTGTGAACGGGTGCATTTCACCACCGATACTTGGACCAGTAAGCATGGACAGGGACGTTACATGTCGCTGACTGGGCACTGGGTAACTATGGATGGTGAAGGGTCTGCTGCACAAGTCTTGCCGTCCCCACGACTTGTGTGTCAATCCTATGTCTGTCCAAGTTCCGCCACAGCTTCTGCATCCTCCACCTCATCTGGGTCCTCCACCTCCGCCCCAAGCCTGCCTGGTCAGGCCACCAGCGTTCTCACTGCGCAGAAGGAATCACGCACCCCTCATTACTATGCTGGCAGCAGAGCGCAACGGCATCAGGCGGTCTTTAGCTTGACATGTCTTGGGAATAAGACTCACACAGCTGAGGAGTTGTGGTCAGCTCTGCGGTCCGAGTTTAATAAATGGTTGTCTCCACTCAACCTGCAGCCTGGTAAGGCCGTGTGCGACAATGCTGCAAACCTGGGTGCGGCACTTCGCCTGGGCAAGGTGACACACGTACCTTGTATGGCTCACGTGTTGAACCTTGTCGTGCAGCAATTTTTAACACACTATCCCGGCCTAGATGGCCTTCTGAACAGGGCACGAAAACTGTCAGCTCACTTCCGCCGTTCAAGCGCCGCAGCAGAGCGACTTGCATCGCTCCAGAAGTCTTTCGGCCTGCCGGTTCATCGCCTGAAATGCGATGTGGCGACACGCTGGAATTCAACTCTCCACATGTTACAGCGACTGTGGCAGCACCGCAGAGCCCTGGTGCAATACGTCATGACGTATAGCCTGGGCCAACGAGATGCAGAGGTGGGGCAGATCACCCTGATGGAGTGGTCTCAGATCAAGGACCTATGCACCCTTCTGCACAGTTTCGACATGGCGACGAATATGTTTAGCTCTGACAATGCCTTTATCAGCATGACGATTCCAGTCATTTACATGCTGGAGCACACGCTAAACACTATTCGGAGTCAGGGGGTGGGACAACATGAAGGGGAGGAACTACAGGAGGATTCATATGCGCAAGGGACAACAACATCACCAAGGTCCAGACGTTCATCATCACCAACGCAGCAGGCATGGGACCATGGGGGACAGGGATCAACAAGGGCGCATAGTAGCAGGCGAAATGTTGAGGAAGGTGCAGGAGAACATGAAGAAATGGAGGACGAACTGTCCATGGACATGGAAGACTCAGCGGATGAGGGAGACCTTGGTCAAATTTCAGTTGAAAGAGGTTGGGGGGAGATGTCAGAGGAAGAAATAACGGGTAGCACCTCTATGCCACAAACACAGCGTGGACTTGGTCCGCATGGCTGCGCAAGACACATGAGTGCCTTCTTGTTGCACTACCTCCAACATGACTCTCGTATTGTCAAAATTAGAAGTGATGATGACTACTGGATTGCCACACTATTAGATCCCCGGTACAAGTCCAAATTTTGTGACATAATTCCAGCCATAGAAAGGGATGCACGTATGCAGGAGTATCAGCAGAAGCTGTTACTCGATCTTAGCTCGGCTTTTCCACCAAACAACCGTGCAGGTGCAGGGAGGGAATCTCCCAGTTGTAACTTGCCAAACATGGGACGGTCTCGTCATCTTCAACAGTCTACCCGTACCAGTAGGACCGTATCTGGTGCTGGTAACAGCAATTTTATGGAATCTTTTCATAATTTTTTTAGACCCTCCTTTGCAAGGCCACCAGAGACAACAAGTCTGACACATACTCAACGGCTGGAGAGGATGATACAGGAGTATCTCCAAATGAACATCGATGCCATGACTGTGCAACTGGAGCCTTGCTCCTTTTGGGCTTCAAACCTAGAAAAATGGCCAGAGCTCTCAACTTACGCCTTGGAGATTTTGTCGTGTCCAGCTGCCAGCGTTGTCTCTGAACGTGTCTTCAGTGCTGCTGGGTGTGTGCTGACAGATAAGCGCACGCGTCTGTCCAGTGACAATGTGGACAGACTGACGTTCATCAAAATGAACAAGTCATGGATCCAGAAGGAATTTACAACCCCTGTGTCATCCTGGGGAGAGTAAATGCTTGTGGATTTGGAATGTGCTTGATGCAAATCTAGCTGTGAAGTGTACAACTAGGGCACAAGTGCTGCCACTGAATGGGTGGGTGTGTGGGGCCCAATTTTTGGAAAAAAAGGGAGACTCCGCTTGGAGTAACCCTTGCTTGCTGTGTTTTTAAAAGAAGCCAAGATGAACAGAGCTGGGATCAGGAAAGACTTTGCTACCTACCCCGGTGTCATGCTGGGGACGGTTAAATATGGCGTATTTTTGAATGTGCTTGATGCAAATCTAGCTGTGAAGTGTACAACTAGGGCACAAGTGCTGCCACTGAATGGGTGGGTGTGTGTGGGGCCCAATTTTTGGAAAAAAAGGGAGACTCCGCTTGGAGTAACCCTTGCTTACATTGTTTTTAAAAGAAGCCAAGATGAACAGAGCTGGGATCAGGAAAGACTTTGCTACCTACCCCGGTGTCATCCTGGGGACGGATAAGAATGGCGTATTTTGGAATGTGCTTGATGCAAATCTAGCTGTGAAGTGTACAACTAGGGCACAAGTGCTGCCACTGAATGGGTGGGTGTGTGTGGGGCCCAATTTTTGGAAAAAAAGGGAGACTCCGCTTGGAGTAACCCTTGCTTGCTGTGTTTTTAAAAGAAGCCAAGATGAACAGAGCTGGGATCAGGAAAGACTTTGCTACCTACCCCGGTGTCATCCTGGGGACGGATAAGAATGGCGTATTTTTGAATGTGCTTGATGCAAATGTAGCTGTGAAGTGTACAACTAGGGCACAAGTGCTGCCACTGAATGGGTGGGTGTGTGGGGCCCAATTTTTGGAAAAAAAGGGAGACTCCGCTTGGAGTAACCCTTGCTTGCTGTGTTTTTAAAAGAAGCCAAGATGAACAGAGCTGGGATCAGGAAAGACTTTGCTACCTACCCCGGTGTCATGGTGGGGACGGTTAATTATGGCGTATTTTGGAATGTGCTTGATGCAAATCTAGCTGTGAAGTGTACAACAAGGGCACAAGTGCTGCCACTGAATGGGTGGGTGTGTGTGGGGCACAATTTTTGGAAAAAAAGGGAGACTCCGCTTGGAGTAACCCTTGCTTGCTGTGTTTTTAAAAGAAGCCAAGATGAACAGAGCTGGGATCAGGAAAGACTTTGCTACCTACCCCGGTGTCATGCTGGGGACGGTTAATTATGGCGTATTTTTGAATGTGCTTGATGCAAATGTAGCTGTGAAGTGTACAACTAGGGCACAAGTGCTGCCACTGAATGGGTGGGTGTGTGGGGCCCAATTTTTGGAAAAAAAGGGAGACTCCGCTTGGAGTAACCCTTGCTTGCTGTGTTTTTAAAAGAAGCCAAGATGAACAGAGCTGGGATCAGGAAAGACTTTGCTGCCTACCCCGGTGTCATGCTGGGGACGGTTAATTATGGCGTATTTTGGAATGTGCTTGATGCAAATCTAGCTGTGAAGTGTACAACAAGGGCACAAGTGCTGCCACTGAATGGGTGGGTGTGTGTGGGGCCCAATTTTTGGAAAAAAAAGGGAGACTCCGCTTGGAGTAACCCTTGCTTACATTGTTTTTAAAAGAAGCCAAGATGAACAAGTCATGGGTCAGCAAAGTCTTTATCTACCTACCCCGGTGTCATCCTGGGGACGGATAAGAATGGCGTATTTTTGAATGTGCTTGATGCAAATCTAGCTGTGAAGTGTACAACTAGGGCACAAGTGCTGCCACTGAATGGGTGGGTGTGTGTGGGGCCCAATTTTTGGAAAAAAAGGGAGACTCCGCTTGGAGTAACCCTTGCTTACATTGTTTTTAAAAGAAGCCAAGATGAACAGAGCTGGGATCAGGAAAGACTTTGCTACCTACCCCGGTGTCATGCTGGGGACGGATAAGAATGGCGTATTTTGGAATGTGCTTGATGCAAATCTAGCTGTGAAGTGTACAACTAGGGCACAAGTGCTGCCACTGAATGGGTGGGTGTGTGTGGGGCACAATTTTTGGAAAAAAAGGGAGACTCCGCTTGGAGTAACCCTTGCTTGCTGTGTTTTTAAAAGAAGCCAAGATGAACAGAGCTGGGATCAGGAAAGACTTTGCTACCTACCCCGGTGTCATCCTGGGGACGGATAAGAATGGCGTATTTTTGAATGTGCTTGATGCAAATGTAGCTGTGAAGTGTACAACTAGGGCACAAGTGCTGCCACTGAATGGGTGGGTGTGTGGGGCCCAATTTTTGGAAAAAAAGGGAGACTCCGCTTGGAGTAACCCTTGCTTGCTGTGTTTTTAAAAGAAGCCAAGATGAACAGAGCTGGGATCAGGAAAGACTTTGCTACCTACCCCGGTGTCATCCTGGGGACGGATAAGAATGGCGTATTTTTGAATGTGCTTGATGCAAATCAAAACATCCTGTTTGCAACTAGGGCCCAGGTGCTGCCACTGATGGGGTGGGTGTCTGTGTGGCCCAATTTTTGGAAAAAAGGGAGACTCCGCTTGGAGTAACCCTTGCTTGCTGTGTTTTTAAAAGAAGCCAAGATGAACAGAGCTGGGATCAGGAAAGACTTTGCTACCTACCCCGGTGTCATGCTGGGGACGGTTAATTATGGCGTATTTTGGAATGTGCTTGATGCAAATCTAGCTGTGAAGTGTACAACAAGGGCACAAGTGCTGCCACTGAATGGGTGGGTGTGTGTGGGGCCCAATTTTTGGAAAAAAAAGGGAGACTCCGCTTGGAGTAACCCTTGCTTGCTGTGTTTTTAAAAGAAGCCAAGATGAACAGAGCTGGGATCAGGAAAGACTTTGCTACCTACCCCGGTGTCATCCTGGGGACGGATAAGAATGGCGTATTTTGGAATGTGCTTGATGCAAATGTAGCTGTGAAGTGTACAACTAGGGCACAAGTGCTGCCACTGAATGGGTGGGTGTGTGTGGGGCACAATTTTTGGAAAAAAAGGGAGACTCCGCTTGGAGTAACCCTTGCTTACATTGTTTTTAAAAGAAGCCAAGATGAACAAGTCATGGGTCAGCAAAGACTTTATCTACCTACCCCGGTGTCATCCTGGGGACGGATAAGAATGGCGTATTTTTGAATGTGCTTGATGGAAATCTAGCTGTGAAGTGTACAACTAGGGCACAAGTGCTGCCACTGAATGGGTGGGTGTGTGTGGGGCCCAATTTTTGGAAAAAAAGGGAGACTCCGCTTGGAGTAACCCTTGCTTGCTGTGTTTTTAAAAGAAGCCAAGATGAACAGAGCTGGGATCAGGAAAGACTTTGCTACCTACCCCGGTGTCATCCTGGGGACGGATAAGAATGGCGTATTTTTGAATGTGCTTGCTGCAAATCTAGCTGTGAATTGTACAACTGGGGCCCAACTGCTGCCACTGAATGGGTGGGTGGGTGTGGGGCCCAATTTTTGGAAAAAAAGGGAGACTATGCTTGGAGTCACCTTGCGGTGTTTTACATGATTTTAGAATGGCGTGCCATGCCTATATCTGTGTGTCCTCCTCTTTTTCCTTGTCCAGCTGTTTTGTTTTCGCATGAGTATATGTCCTTGTCACTTTCCAATGTGTTTGAGTTGTTTGTCACCTTTTGGACACCTTTGAGGGTGTTTTCTAGGTGTTTTACTGTGTTTGTGATTGCCTGCCATTGTTTCCTATTGGCTCGAGTTCGGTTCGTCGAACGTTCGACGAGCCGAACTCGAACGGGAGGTCCGTTCGGCGAACCGACCTCGAGCCGAACCGGGACCGGTTCGCTCATCTCTACTCAACTCTAGTCTCAGCTTCCCATACACGGTAAGTTTTTTAACTGCATGAGAGGACACACACTAGCTAGGGACCCCAACGTAGAGAAATACTTTGGCGTAGTGTTGGGGCTCTATTGCTTTGATCAATTCAATAGCTAAATTTCTCTTTATTCATATGTTCATGGCAGTAATGCAGGTTCCATTTTTCACATTTTCATTCTTACACATAGCTATTGGATTTTTCATGTCAGTACTCACACAGCAGTTTCTGCTATTACATGTATTCCCCTTGCATAGTCACTGGTGTGCATACCTTATCTCCATATAGTGATGTTTTTTTAGGTTTTTTGCACCCAGTTCAGACTTAGAATGGTGTTCCAAACGTTATTCCTTATTGGCGCAGGACCCTTGACCCAGGATTACTGCGGAGGGGGGTTCTTTATGTCAATAAAGATGGAATCACTAATTGTGTTGTGTTTTATTTCTAATAAAAATATTTTTCTATGTGTTGTGTTTTTTTTATCTGTACTAGAAATTCATAGTGGCCATGTCTAATATTGGCTTGACACGATGAATTTCGGGCTTAGGAACAGCTGATAATGCACAGCTAGCCCTAACCCCATTATTACCCAGCGAGCCACCGAGCATCAGGGCAGCTGGAGAGAGTTGGCTACAGCGCCAGAAGATGGCGCTTCTATGAAAGCACCATTTTCTGGGGCAGGTGCGGACTGCAATTCACAGCGGGGGTGCCCAGAAAGCTTGGGCACCCTGCGCTGTGGATTCCAATTCCCAGCTGCCTAGTTGTAGCTGGCTGGACAAAAAAATTGGGCGAAGCCCACGTCATTTTTTTTTTAATTATTTCATGAACTTCGTGAAATAATTAAAAAAAAAAGGGCTTCCCTATATTTTTGGTTCCCAGCCGGGTAAAAATAGGCAGCTAGGGGTTGGGGGCATCCAGTACTTGCCTTCTGTACCTGGCTAGCATACAAAAATATGGCAAAGCCCACGTCATTTTTTGGAGGGCACAAATCTCCTGCATACATTCCTGGATGGAGGAAGCTGAGCCTTGTAGTTCTGCAGCTGCTGTCTGCTCTCCTGCATACACTAGTAAATGGAGCATGCTGAGCCTTGTTGGTCTGCTCCCCCTGTTTCTCCCTCCAGCATACAGTCCTGGGTGCAGCATGCTGAGCCTTGTAGTTCTGCAGCTGCTGTCTGCTCTCCTGCATACACTAGTGGATATAGTATGCTGAGCCTTGCAGTTCTACTCCCCCTGCCTCTCTCTCCAGCATACAGTCCTGGATGGAGAATGTTGAGCCTTGTAGTTCTGCAGCTGCAGTCTGCTCTCCTGCATACACTAGTGAATGGAGCATGCTGAGCCTTGTTGGTCTGCTCCCCCTATTTCTCCCTCCAGCATACCGTCCTGGATGCAGCATGCTGAGCCTTGTAGTTCTGCAGCTGCTGTCTGCTCTCCTGCATACACTAGTGGATGAAGTATGCTGAGCCTTGCAGTTCTGCTCCCCCTGCCTCTCCCTCCAGCATACAGTCTTGGATGGAGGATGCTGAGCCTTGTAGTTCTGCAGCTGCTGTCATACATTAGTGGATGAAGTATGCTGAGCCTTGTAGTTCTGCTCCCCCTGTCTCTCCCTCCAGCATACAGTCCTGGGTGCAGCATGCTGAGCCTTGAGGTTCTGCAGCTGCTGTATGCTCTCCTTCATATACTAGTGGATGAAGTATGCTGAGCCTTGCAGTTCGGCTCCCCCTGCCTCTCCCTACAGCATACAGTCCTGGATGGAGGATGCTGAGCCTTGTAGTTCTGCAGTTGCTGTCTGCTCTCCTCCATACACTAGCGGATGAAGTATGCTGAGCCTTGCAGTTCTGCTCCCCCTGCCTCTCCCTCCAGCACACAGTCTTGGATGGAGGATGCTGAGCCTTGTAGTTCTGCAGCTGCTGTCATACATTAGTGGATGACGTATGCTGAGCATTTTAGTTCTGCTCCCCCTGCCTCTTCCTCCAGCATACAGTCCTGGATGGAGCATGCTGAGCCTTGTAGTTCTGCAGCTGTCTGCTCTCCTACATATAGTAGTGGAGAAGGAAGAACATATGGAAGAAGGAAATGACATCAGACCTTTTTTTATTTTTTTTAACAATCTTTAAAAACGCATAAAATGCCGTGAGCAAACACGCAGCAAAACGCAGCCAAAAATTCAAAAAATGCATTTCCTGATGTGTTTTTTAAGATGCCGCGTTTTTGTGCGTTTTTGTGGGAAAAAATGCAAAAAAATGCAGTGTCAAAAAACAGTATGTGAACTTACTAGAGGTGAGCGATGTTTGAATCAAACCATTCGCCAATTTCAAATTCGAGTTGTTTTGGGTGGTGTTCGAGTCGTTCGACGATCTCGAATGATTTGCTTCACGTTCGACAGTTCGAGTTATCATTCGATAATGGTTCGATCCCCAAAAGCGTGGCTTTTCACAGTAAAGCCCACTTTACACGTTGCAATTAGTTGTACAATCGCATTTGCGATGTGACACGCCCAGGCTGCATACGGGATCTTATGAGATTTCACGTTGGTCGTTCATTTGCTGTCACACGTGCGTTAGTAGTCTATGTTAAATTGGTCAATTTTATGTGCGATCCTTTAGATCATGTGTTCTGTGACGTATGCATTGGGCACCTTTTTTTTTTTTTTTTTTATTTATTGACTTGACAAGCGTGTGTACTGTGTAGGGATGCGTTTTTACTATGTCATCTGCCGTTCAGCTCTGCTACATGGCCGCTAACAGCAGACACAGACAGCCATGTAGCAGAGCTGAATGGCAGATGACAGCAGACACAGACAGAGCCGCACTGTCAGAATGAACTCGGGTGAACTTCACCCGACTTCATTGTCATGCTGCGGCTCTGTCTGTGTCGCGTCCTGATTAGCGGTCACCAGTGAAGGACTCACCGGTGACCGCTAATCTCCTAAGTTACTGAAGTTAGCAGCCCTCTCTCATACTCACCAATCCCCGATCCCCGACGCTGCACGGCGTTCACACTGCTCCGGCGGCTTTTACTGTTTTGAAAAAGCCGGCCGCCCATTAAACAATCTCGTATTCCCTGCTTTCCACGCCCACCGGCGCCTGTGATTGGTTACACTGAGACACGCCCCCCACGCTGAGTGACAGGTGTCACACTGCACCCAATCACAGCAGCCGGTGGGTGTGTCTATACTGTGTAGTGAAATAAATAATTAAATAATTAAAAAAAACGGCGTGCGGTTCCCCCCAATTTTAATACCAGCCAGATAAAGCCATACGGGTGAAGGCTGGTATTCTCAGGATGGGGAGCTCCACGTTATGGGGAGCCCCCCAGCCTAACAATATCAGCCAACAGCCGCCCAGAATTGCCGCATACATTATATGCGACAGTTCTGGGACTGTACCCGGCTCTTCCCGATTTACCCTGGTGCATTGGCAAATCGGGGTAATAAGGAGTTATTGGCAGCCCATAGCTGCCAATAAGTCCTAGATTAATCATGTCAGGCGTCTATGAGACACCCTCCATGATTAATCTGTGACAGTAAATAAACACACACCCGAAAAATCATTTATTAGAAATAAAAAACACAAACATATACCCTGGTTCACCACTTTAATCAGCCCCAAAAAGCCCTCCATGTCCGGCGTAATCCAGGATGCTCCAGCGTCGCTTCCAGCGCTGCTGCATGGAGGTGACCGGAGCTGCAGAAAACACAGCCGCTCCGGTCACCTCCACACAGCTAATGAACACAGCCGCGCGATCAGCTGCTGTCACTGAGGTTACCCGCTGTCACTGGATCCAGCGGTGGCCGCGGGTAACCTCAGTGACAGCTCAGCTGATCGCGCTACTCACCGCCGCTCCTATCACCTCCACGCAGCAACTGAGGTGAGTAGCGCGATCAGCTGAGCTGTCACTGAGGTTACCCGCGGCCACCGCTGGATCCAGTAACAGCGGGTAACCTCAGTGACAGCTCAGCTGATCGCGCGGCTGTCTTCATTACCTGCGTGGAGGTGACCGGAGCGGCGGTGTTTTCTGCAGCTCCGGTCACCTCCATGCAGCAGCGCTGGAAGCGACGCTGGAGCATCCTGGATTACGCCGGACATGGAGGGCTTTTTGGGGCTGATTAAAGTGGTGAACCAGGGTATATGTTTGTGTTTTTTATTTCTAATAAAGGGTTTTTTCGGGTGTGTGTTTATTTACTGTCACTTACAGATTAATCATGGAGGGTGTCTCATAGACGCCTGACATGATTAATCTAGGACTTATTGGCAGCTATGGGCTGCCAATAACTCCTTATTACCCCGATTTGCCAACGCACCAGGGTAAATCGGGAAGAGCTGGGTACAGTCCCAGAACTGTCGCATATAATGTATGCGGCAATTCTGGGCGGCTGTTGGCTGATATTGTTAGGCTGGGGGGCTCCCCATAACGTGGAGCTCCCCATCCTGAGAATGCCAGCCTTCAGCCGTATGGCTTTATCTGGCTGGAATTAAAATTGGGGGGAACCGCACGCCGTTTTTTTTAATTATTTAATTATTTATTTCACTACACAGTATAGACACGCCCACCGGCTGCTGTGATTGGGTGCAGTGTGACACCTGTCACTCAGCGTGGGGGCGTGTCTCACTGTAACCAATCATAGGTGCCGGTGGGCGGGGAAAGCAGGGAATACGAGATTGTTTAATGGGCGGCCGGCTTTTTCAAAACAGTAAAAGCCGCTGGAGCAGTGTGAACGCCGTGCAGCGCTGGGGATCGGGGATCGGTGAGTATATGAGAGAGGGGGATAGACTGACATGGACAGAGAGTGAGGGACAGAGATAGTGACGGACTGACAGAGATTAGTGAATGACAGACATTGTGAGGCGCTTCAGAACGCAGCTTTTCAGCTGCGCTCTGAAGCAGACCTTTTATAAGCTGCGGTGCAGAGCGCACACCTGCGCACATAGCATCAGACACCAAAATCGTATGAGGGATGTCACACGTTACAATTGACTAGGTTCGTGCAACAAAACGCTCAATTCTAGAGAATGATACGATGTGTTTGCGATCAACGGTTTTGCGTTCAATCCTGATCGCACGTAGATACCTCACAAACGATGCCGGATGTGCGTCACTTACAACTTGACCCCAACGACAGATTGTGAGATATATTGAAGCGTGTGTAGCGGGCTTAAGGTTATGTGCACATGTTGTGTATTTGCATGCGTCCTGTGTCCCCAGCACAATCCCTCTCTCTTTCCTACTCACCGATCAGCTGCACGGCTGTCACAAAGCTCTGGCTACTTTTCCTCTTTTGAAAATGGCTGCAGCTAATTATTCAATCTGGTATTCCCTGCTTTCCCCGCCCACCAGCGCCCATGATTGGTTGCAGTCAGACACGCCCCCACAATGAGTGACAGCTGTCTCACTGCAACCAATCACTGCCGCCGGTGGGCGGATCTATATCGTGCAGTAAAATAAATAAATGAATAATAAAAAAAAAAAAAAAAACAACCTGCGGTTCCCCCCCAATTTTGATATCAGCCAAGATAAACCAACACGGATGGAGGCTGGTATTGTCAGGATGGGGAATGCCACCCTAACAATATCAGCCAGCAGCCGCCCGAAATTGCTGCATCCATTAGATGAGATAGTCACGGGACTCTACCCGGCTCATCTCGAATTACCCTGGTGAGGTGGCAATCGGGGTAATAAGGAGTTAAATGGCAGCAGCCCATAGCTGCCACTAAGTCCTAGGTTAATCTTGGCAGGTGTCTCCCCAAGATACCTTCCATGATTAACCTGTAAGTGAAAATAAATAAACACACACATCCAAGAAATCCTTTATTTGGAATAAAAGACAAAAAAAACCTCATTTACCACTTTATTAATCCCCAAATACCCATCCAGGTCCGAAGTAAACCACACGACGCTTGTAGCTCAGCTACATGAAGCTGACAGGGAGCGCCGTGGAACACGAGCGCTCTGTGTCAGCTCCATGCAGCAACTGAAGTGAGCTGCACTTTCATCGGAGACTTCACGCAGGTAGTGCTTGCGTGTGTGCGGGGATGATGATGAGTGCGGTAGTGCTTGTGTGTGTGGGGATGATGATGAGTGCGGTAGTGCCTGCATGTGTGCGGGGATGATGATGTGTGCGGTAGTGCCGGAATGTGAGCAGGGATGATGACATGTGCGGTAGTGCCGGGGTGTGTGCGGGGATGATGATTGGGGCGGTAGTGCTTGCGTGTCTCTGTCTCTCTCTCTCTCTCCTCTCCTCTCCTCTCCTCTCTCTTCTGTCTCTTCTCTCTCTCCTCTCTCTCTCTTCTCTCTCTCTCCTCTCTATCTCCTGTTTTTTCTCTCTCTCTTCTCTCTCTTCTCTCTTTCCTCTCTCTCTTCTCTCTCTTCTCTCTCTCCTCTCTCTCCTCTCTTTCTCCTCTCTCTCTTCTCTCTCCCTTCTCTCTCTCTCCATGTCCGATGGCTGCAGGATCTGGCGATGATCAGCTGATGCGGTTACCTGATGGAATCAGCTGACACTATAAGTCGAGCAGTGAGGCCGGCTAAACTATCAGCAGATGCCATCGGACAGGAGTCTGCACAGAAGTGTGTAGTTTTTTTTTTTCTACTGATGCATCAGCTGATTGTTTAAAAGCCATTTATACAATCAGCTGATGTGTTATGTGATTCAGGCCCTTGAACCTGACACATCATCTGATCACTTTGCCTTCCAGCAAAACGATCAGATGATATTGGATACGGATTGGACATCGCGGGACCCTCGATCCAGGACTACTGCGAGGGGGGGTTCTTTCGTTCAATAAAGATAGAGTCACTAATTGTGTTGTGTTTTATTTCTAATAAAAATATTTTTCTGTGTTGTGTTTTTTTTATCTGTACTAGAAATTCATAGTGGCCATGTCTAATATTGGCTTGACACCATGAATTTCGGGCTTAGGGACAGCTGATAATACACAGCTATCCCTGACCCCATTATTACCCAGCGAGCCACCCAGCATCAGGGCAGCTGGAAGAGTTGGATACTGCACCAGAAGATGGCGCTTCTATGAAAGCACAATTTTCTGGGGCGGCTGTGGACTGCAAATTGAAGCGGGGGGGCCCCCAGAAAGCTTGGGCACCCTGCACTGTGGATTCCAATCCCCAGCTGCCTAGTTGTACCTGGCTGGACACAAAAAATTGGGCAAAGCCCACATCATTTTATTTTTTAATTATTTCATGAACTTCGTGAAATAATTAAAAACAAAAGGGCTTCCCTATATTTTTGGTTCCCAGCTGGGGGTTGGGGGCAGCTCGTACTTGCCTTCTGTACCTGGCTAGCATACAAAAATATGGCAAAGCCCACGTCATTTTTTGGGGGGCAAAAAACTCCTGCATACAGTCCTGGATGGAGGATGCTGAGCCTTGTAGTTCTGCAGCTGCTGTCTGCTCTCCTGCATACACTAGTGGATGAAGTATGCTGAGCTTTGCAGTTCGGCTCCCCCTGCCTCTCCCTCCAGCATACAGTCCTGGATCGAGGATGCTGAGCCTTGTAGTTCTGCAGCTGCTGTCTGCCTTCCTCCATACACTAGCGAATGAAGTATGCTGAGCCTTGCAATTCTACTCCCCCTTCCTCTCCCTCCAGCATACAGTCATGGATGGAAAATGCTGAGCCTTGTAGTTCTGCAGCTGCTGTCTGCTCTCCTGCATACACTAGTGAATCGAGCATGCTGAGCCTTGTTGGTCTGCTCCCCCTGTCTCTCCCTCCAGCATACAGTCCTGGATGCAGCATGCTGAGCCTTGTAGTTCTGCAGCTGATGTCTGCTCTCCTGCATACACTAGTGGATGAAGTATGCTGAGCTTTGCAGTTCTGTTCCCCCTGCCTCTCCCTCCAGCATACAGTCCTGGATGGAGGATGCTGAGCCTTGTAGTTCTGCTCCCCCTGCCTCTCCTTCCAGCATACAGTCCTGGATGGAGCATGCTGAGCCTTGTAGCTCTGCAGCTGTCTGGTCTCCTACGTACAATAGTGGAGAATGAAGAACATATTGAAGAAGGCAATGACATCAGATCTTTTATTTTTAACAATCTTTAAAAACACATAACACGCAGCAAAACGCAGCCAAAAACGCCAAAAAATGCATTTCTTGATGCGTTTTTTAAGATGCCGCGTTTTTGTGTGTTTTTGTGGGAAAAAATGCAAAAAAATGCAGCGTCAAAAAAACACAGTGTGTGAGCTTACTAGAGATGAGCGATGTTCGAATCGAACCGTTTGACAATTTCAAATTCGAGTTGTATTGGGCGGTGATCGAGTCGTTCGACGAACTCGAACGATTTGCTTCACGTTCGACAGTTCGAGTTACCATTCGATAACGGTTCGATCACCAAAAACATGGCTTCTCATAGTAAGGTTATGTGCGCACGTTGTGTATCTGCATGAGTCCTGCATCCCCAGCACAATGCCTCTCTCTTTCGTACTCACCGATCAGCTGTACGGCTGTCATAAAGCTCTGACGGCCTTTCCTCTTTTGAAAATGACTGCCGCTCATTATTCAATCTGGTATTCCCTGCTTTCCCCGCCCACCGGCGCCCATGATTGGTTGCAGTCAGACACGCCCCCACGCTGAGTGACAGCTGTCTCACTGCAACTAATCACAGCCGCCGGCGGTTGGGTCTATATCGTGCAGTAAAATAAAAAAATACATAATAAAAAAAAAATAAAAAAAAAAAACAACCTGCGGTTCCCCCCCAATTTTGATATCAGCCCAGATAAACCACCATGTCTGGAGGCTAGTATTGTCAGGATGGGGAACGCCTTCCAGCAAACCGATCAGATGATATTGGATACGGATTGGACATCGCGGGACCCTCGACCCAGGACTACTGCACAGGGGGAGGTTCTTTAGTTCAATAAAGATGGAGTCACTAATTGTGTTGTGTTTTATTTCTAATAAAAATATTTTTCTGTGTGTTGGGTTTTTTTTATCTTTATTAGAAATTCATGGTAGCCATGTCTATTTTGGCGTGACACCATGAATTTCGGGCTTAGTACCATCTGAGAATACAAAGCTGGTATTAACCCCTTTATTACCCAACGAGCCACCACCATCATGGCCGCTGGACGAGCCGGATAAAGTGCCTGGAAATGATGTTAAGAAACAATGCGCCATTTCCGGGGTGGCTGTGGGCTGCCGAGAATCCCAGACCCCAGCTGCCTGGCTTTACCTGACTGGCGATCAAAATACGGCGGGAGCCCACGCATTTTTTTTTAAATAAAAAAAAATGAATGGGCTTCCCTGTATTTTGATTGCCAACTAAGGTAACGCCAGGCAGATGAGGGTGGCTACCTGTAGCTGTCTACTTTATCTGCGCTGAGAATCAAAAATACCGTGGAATGCTACGTCATTTTTTTTAATGATTTATTTTTACCGTATTGTGATGTCAGGCAATCAAAATACAGGGAAGACAATTTTTTTTTCTTTTCTAGTTATTTAATTAAATAATTAAAAAAAAATACATGTGCTCCCGCTGCATTTTTTTGTAATGGTAGCTACAGGTAATCCAAGCAGCTACGGGCTGCTAATCCCCACTGCTTGGTGTTACCTTCACTGGCAATGGAAAATCCAGGGAAGCATTTGTTATTTTTTTTTTAAGTTTTTTTAGCAAAAAAAAAAAAATGACGTGGGCTTCGCCATATTTTTGTATGCTAGCCACGTTTTGTATGCTAGCCATGTACAGCAGGCAGGTACGGCTGCCCCCAACCACCAGCTGCCTATTTGTACCCTGCTGGGAACTAAAAATATAAGGAAGCCCTTTTTTTTAATTATTTCATGAAATTCATGAAATAATTAAAAAAACAAACAAACATAGGCTTCGCCCCATTTTTGTGTCAAGCCAAGTACAACTAGGCAGCTGGGGATTGGAATCTTCATCACAGGTTGGCCCAAGCTTTCTGGGCCCCTCCGCCTCAAATTGCAGTCCACAGCCGTCCCAGAAAATGGCGCTTTCATAGAAGCGCCATCTTCTGGCAGGCGCTGTATCCAACTCTGCCAGCGGCCCTGATGCCGGGTGGCTCACTGGGTAATAAGGGGTTAATACTAGCTTTGTTTTACTAGCTAGTATTAAACCAGAGATTCTTAATGTCAGGCAAGTTTGACCCGGCCATTAAGAATCTCCAATAAAGGGTTAAAAAAAAGACACCACACAGAGAAAAAATACTGTAATAGAAATAAATACACAAACACACTTAGAGACTCCATGTTTATTACTCCCTCTCACCCCTCCACGATCCTGGTCTTCTGTCTTCTTTCTCCTTCAACCCATGCAGCTCTGCTACATGAGACAGTACAGGGGAGGAAGAATGCTGATGCTCCCGTGCAGTCTAATCACTCAATGAGTGAGCAAAGGCTGCGGTTTGGTAAGCGGTGACGTCATCGCTGCCACCGTTGCAATAGTAACTTGACAGGCGGGTTACTATAGCAATGGTGATCTCCAATCACCTGATTCCCGGCGCCACTATTCACCAGCTGTGGCAGCCAGTCCCTGCATGTGGGCTGACTCTTTACAGAGCGTCAACATGCAAGAACAGGGAGCCGAGCATGTGCCCGAGTATCTCGCTGGTACTCGCCGAGTATACTGAGTACGGACATGGTCGGGCGACCACCGCATAATGGCGACATGCACTGCCAGGACCTAGCATGATGTCATAGCCATGTGACCAGTCTGTAGCCAATGAGATAATACACACGTGACTGGTCACATGCTATGACATCACAAAAGGGTCCTATCATCAGTACTGGTTACTGGGAGGACACAGCGATGATCGGAAGGAGAAGCGACGGGAGACAGAGTCTGCAGGATGCGTCTTGGGACCTGGAAGTATAATGGCAGTGCTTATTATTAACTGTATGTGTATATGTATAATGTGTTTGTATGTGTTTGTGTTTGCCTGCCATTGTTTTCAATGGGGTTTGAAAGTGTTCGTCGAATGTTCGTCAAACGTTCAACGAACATACCCGCTGTTCGACAAATTGAACCGAAATCGAACACTAGGGGGGTGGCTCATCTCTAATAAGGACCTCTTGACTATACCAAGAGAATATGTTGGGGGACATAAGGATTGGGCAATTAAATTACAAATGCCCAAATGTTCCCTTAAAGGAAATAGGAACTCAATATAATGTCCCTCTTACAGAGAAGTGGGAAATGCAGTAATAAGGCTGTATACTAGGTGGCACTGGGGATACCCGGAGAATGAGGGAAGTCAGGAAGGCCAGAGTCAGAACCGAGAGAACACGGAGAGACACAGAGAGCAAACAGAAGAGAGGTCATAAGACAAGCATGAGGTCGGGTCACCAGGAGAGAAAGTATAAACACAAGGGGCAGGCAACAGAGTAGTTAGGAGAGAAGGCCGGAGTCAGGAGCCAGACGGGAATGGAGAAGTCAGAGGGGATTATACAGAGGCAAGTCAGGAGGTCAGTCCGGGGTCGAGTACCAAGATCAGTCCCTATCCAAGGAGACAAATGCTTGCAGCAACAGAGCCAGAAAATAATACAACTGGCAGAGTTCTAGAGGAGCATGCTCAATAAGGAAGACTGAGCAATTACCCAGAAGGTGGAACGCTGAGCAATCAGCACCTCCCAGAACCAACCTGGACTCCAGTATGGTAATCAAGCTGCTAGATCTGTAAGTGCCGCAAAGCATCTCCAGGAACCATGACACTCTTGGCTAACCTAAATATATGTGGAGATACCTTTTGGCCTATTGTGTATCGCCAGCCTAAAAGTCCCTGATTGGCTCTAAAGCTGTGATGTAAACAGGGTCGGGGGTCATATTTTTTACAAATGGCAAAGGACACCCTGCCATGACTGTCTTATCCAAATTACTCAGCTTACCTTTAATACAAAACCAAATTCTTGATAAAAGGATGGTTCCCAAATTACCACAACAGGCGAGGACGCTGAATTCCATCTTTCCAGAGTCTCTGCTGATCCATGGTTTGTTTGGAAAACTTGAGAACTTTGAAATTAGACTCAACTCCACGATGGTGAATAATTTGGTGGATGCAATAATTATTTTGTTTTGAAATACAGATTTATATCCACCAAAATGATTATTATTTCATATGAATGAGCGTTGAAGATTATTAAGTTTGGAGCAATTTATTTTGTGTGGTCTGAATTGCAACTTAAGAACAAATCTACAGATAGATAGAATGGGTCATTGAATTTTATTGCCATGACCAAAAATCTATGAATTATACTAATGGTAATAGTGGACATTTTGTCTACATATGCTTCTTCATGCTGCTCCATAGAATGAATATACACGTTTACAGTCAAATATATCAAATCATTAATTTGCTAGTACAAATGACACACGTTAAAACATTGACAAATATATATTTTCTATGTTTTTAGCTCATAATTTGAGCATCTCCTCATTATGTCTCTGATGGGTCGAGGGGCAGATATTTCTCTAATAGTCTTCAATGGATGACATTTAACAGAACATTTTGTTAATACAGTAAAAAAAAAAAATCACTTCCTTACCATAAATGATCACATGATCACCCAGTAAGTTCCCGTAATACTGTATGTATTGACCGCATTCCAAGCAATCAGTCAAGACTTGTGCTGACAACATAAGTGACGAGCATTACTTGAATTGTAATATATTGAAAAATAAGAACGTGTCACACCTTAAAGGGAACCAATCACCAGGATTTTCATATATAACCTAAAGCCAGTGGTATACTGGCGCTATCAGGCTGATTCTATACATACAGTGCTATACTGGCACTATCAGGCTGAGTCTATACATACACTGCTATACTGGCACTATCAGGCTGAGTCTATACATACAGTGCTATAGTGGCGCTATCAGGCTGAGTCTATACATACAGTGCTATACTGGCACTATCAGGCTGAGTCTATACATACAGTGCTATACTGGCGCTATCAGGCTGATTCTATACATACAGTGCTATACTGACACTATCAGGCTGAGTCTATACATACAGTGCTATACTGGCACTATCAGGCTGAGTCTATACATACAGTGCTATACTGGCACTATCAGGCTGAGTCTATACATACAGTGCTATACTGGCACTATCAGGCTGATTCTATACATACAGTGCTATACTGGCGCTATCAGGCTGATTCTATACATACAGTGCTATACTGGCACTATCAGGCTGATTCTATACATACAGTGCTATACTGGCACTATCAGGCTGAGTCTATACACACAGTGCTATACTGGCACTATCAGGCTGATTCTATACATACAGTGCTATACTGGCGCTATCAGGCTGATTCTATACATACAGGGCTATACTGACACTATCAGGCTGAGTCTATACACACAGTGCTATACTGGCGCTATCAGGCTGATTCTATACATACAGTGCTATACTGGCACTATCAGGCTGATTCTATACATACAGTGCTATACTGGCACTATAAGGCTGATTCTATACATACAGTGCTATACTGGCACTATCAGGCTGATTCTATACATACAGTGCTATACTGGCACTATCAGGCTGATTCTATACATACAGTGCTATACTGGCACTATCAGGCTTATTCTATACATACAGTGCTATACTGGCACTATCAGGCTGATTCTATACATACAGTGCTATACTGGCGCTATCAGGCTGATTCTATACACACAGTGCTATACTGGCACTATCAGGCTGATTCTATACATACAGAGCTGTACTGGCACTATCAGGGTGAGTCTATACATACAGTGCTATAATGGCACTATAAGGCTGAGTCTATACATACAGGGCTATACTGGCACTATCAGGCTGAGTCTATACATACAGTGCTATAATGGCACTATCAGGCTGAGTCTATACATACCTGTAGTGGTCAGCTCAGATGTTTAGGTTTTGAAATCTAAGAAAGTAAAGTTTATAAAATCAGCAGCTTCTTGAGTGACAGCAGCTGAGGATCAGATAATATCTAGGGGGAATTCATTGTTATCCCCTCCTCTTTTTAGAATTAGCATAATTGATTTACTTTGACTTGCAGGACCTGTGCTGAGGTCATACCCATGTGATCAGAAGGGGCAGGGCCTCAACCACCAGAAAAATTTTGCATCCTGGTATCAGCTATGTTGGCTGATTCTCCGCCCCTTCTGGTCACATGGGTATGACCTCACCACAGGTCCTGCAAGTCAAAGTAAATCAATTATGCTAATTCTAAAAGGAGGAGGGGATAACAATGAATTCCCCCAGATATTATCTGATTCTCAGCTGCTGTCACTCAAGAAGCTGCTTATTTTATAAACTTTACTTTCTTAGATTTCAAAACCTAAACATCTGAGCTGACCACTAAAGGTATGTATAGAATCAGCCTGATAGTGCCAGTATAGCACTGGCTTTAGCTTATATAGGAAAATCCTGGTGATTGGTTCCCTTTAAATTGTGTTCTGTAACTTTTTCTTATTTGTTTCTCGCATAAAGGAAGTACGATGTGAAAAATAAGACTAATGGAATGTCCTCTTTGGGTGAGTATAATGGAATTATTGTGTCTTCATTTATTTATTTTTTTTGTTTTGCTTCTCTTCGTACTTGAAATTGATTTAAAAAAATATAATGGGATAAATTATTCATTTGTTTTTAATTTTGCTATTTTACTTTTAATTTTAATAACTTCTCTGTGATGACCATGGAGAAGATATTTATTCCTAAACTGTTTTTTACGGTGTATAGAATGGGATGGAGTACACAGTGAGAGGGGGTGATACATTGAAAATACTGTTTATTCCACATTTTTTTTGCATTTCTCCCAGATTCCTGTTTGTTTGAGCAGAGGTCCTCAAACTATCTGTCACACACCGCTTATGGGGAACACTGAAGAAAGTTGGAGAGGCAGGTCCAAAGTGCAGTTAGAAGAAAACCCACAAGAGTGTGGAAGTGCACACAAAAGAATAGTCAAAAAGTCAACGTCTAATACCAGGATGTCTCGTCATTATCGGGGAGTAAGCAAGCCGTCAACAGGTGGTAGCAAGGGGTCGGAAGCCAGGAAGTATCGGCAGAGGCAGAAGGGCAAAACAAGGCCAAAGTGACGGGTAGTAACCAAGGTCAGTAGCTGAGAGATCATAGTACATACTGGGGAGGTGGACATACAGAACGGGACCGGAGGTCAGACAGACAGGTTCAGGAAGACAAAGGATGGAACTGGGGTCAGGATGATGGGGAGGACAAGCAATACAGGTAGGACACAAGTCATGGACCGGTAGTGGGGGGACAGGACAAAGCAGAGTCAGACTCACGGGAACGAGAATCACACTGCAGAACAGTAACTATTACTGGTGCCCTAGAGGCAGCAGCACCAAGATATGGCAGTGCAACCCCTGAAATGAGGCCAGAACAAACAGACAAAACCCTTAGAGGCAGGATACATGCACCGGCTCAGGAACAGCATAGCCATGCATGAATCATGACAGTTTCAAACCTTGAGAGCCACATTCAGCTTTGAGAGAGGGTCATGGGCCATATCCTACTCCTGGTTTCTTCGCAGTAGTGACATCCAGAGCCTGCATTTACCAGTATAATAACAGCCACAGGTTTTTTACATCACCATGAAGTGGTATACAGAGATCCAGGGGTTCCTGCATTACCCCCATCCAGATCTGCTCTGTTGTCTGGTGCTACTCACAAAAGTCACTATCTGAAGTCCCGCTCTTCACAGTTATTTACTAAACGTGCTGTTAATGCACCAAGCTGGCAGAGCCATGCATCATGGGCGTGCGAGCCACATGTGGCTCCCGATCTACAGGTTGGGGATGCCTGGTCTAGACAGTTGTGTGCTCCAGAATATTGAAAGTTCAAACAAGTAGCTATTCTGAGTTTTGCTCTCTTATACTCTGGTAGAAAAGGCAGCAAGGATTGCCCAGGACCTTCCAGAAATCCGGCCAACTGCAGACCACTGGTCTTCAAATCATAGAGATTTCAAGCCTGTGCCCTTTGCTGTGGCAACTGGCCACCAGTAGTAGACTTCAGAGGTAACCAGTAATCTAGGCAACAAGGAACTCATTATAAAATTTAAAATTCCTTCATTCTTCATAAGAGAGAGGATTTTTAGCTAGAGTTGTTTATTTGTAACTTTACCGATTTAAGAAGTTTAGGTAGGCCCAGTGTTAATGTAAAAAAAAAAAAAAAAAAGCATCCATTGGTAACGCGATCATACTATAAAGCCTTCCCTTCAGGAATAGTGAGAAGACTCTGCCAAATCTGCCATTTTAAAGTAATCAGGCAACTCTAATATCAATGCTCTACTACGGTAATAAATACTCGGTTGATGCTGCCATCTAATTGTAATAGAAATGAAGTGATGATTCATTAATTTAATGATAAAAAGCAAACTCTATTGATTCCACCCTCAGACAAAAATAAAAAGACTTAAATGATTGTGTGATGACTTGATGGATTCTGTCTTAGTCTACACAGTAAAGCTGAAAATATAAAGATCATGTGTGGGCTTATCGGGAAACATTTAATCAAATAGAAGCAATAAGAGGAACCATGATCACACTACTCATTAAAAACGCAAACCAAAAATAATCTTTTAATAATCGTTCGTGCGAGGAATGGTCAGGCGAGCCGGGTCAAGCACAGTACGGGCAGAGGGAGGACCGGAGGAAAGAGCAGAAGTGGAGTCGAGGTCAGGCCGAGGTCAGTACCCGAGGAAGCAACCGAGTGGGGAGGTAGGAGAGGGGACAGAGGAATGGGGGAACGACTAGGGGACGGAACACAGACAGGGCACTGGGTCACAGGCACAGACGGATCAGGATAACACTTACAGGACCAGCAATCACAGGAAAAGCAGCGCTAAGCTTATAGCCGGCACTGGTTCACTGGAGATGTCAGTTTTTAAAGCATCCAAGCTCCGGAAGTGAGGCTCAGGAGAAGGCTCCGCCATGTGGACAGGGAGACGGAACCGTTACAGTTATTTTTGGTGTCTGGAAGTGGAGTCAGGGTACAAGGTGCACCTTCATAGAATGCAGCCCAGGAGCTGCAGAAGGTGACACTTTTAGTTTAATAGTGAAAAATCTGGTGACAGCTTTCCTTTAATAACATAGAAGGAAAAAGAGGAATCATGATCACACTACTCATCCAAAAAAAAGTTTTAAAAATTCTATCATTTTTACTAAAATTCTCAACAAATAATGACTAAACTGTCTTAGTCTACACAGTAAAGCTGAAAATATATAGCTCGCGTGGGCTCGTCGGGAAACATTTAATCAAATAGAAGCAATAAGAGGAACCATGATCACGCTACTCATCAAAAAACGCAAAAAAAAATAATCTTTTAAAAATCTTGTTAGTATGATTTTGTACAATTTATCAACAAACCAAAAATGTTAGAATTTACTTACAATTGTATTTACAGAAAGAAAATGGGTGGTATGTAAACTTTCCAGTTCTTAGTAAGCAAGTGATAATTTCTTTGAAATTCTTCATACCCTCCCCTTCGCCCTTCCTCAAATCATAAGTATAAATATGAAGCTCAACTAAGATTTCTCAAGACCTCAAAGGAATATTTCTATTGCACAAAAAAAAGATGAGCTCCCTATTTGGAATTCTAAGTCTCCTTGCAGCTTTTTCAGCAAAAAGTAAGTTTTTAGATTTATTTTAATTGATTTTTAAGTTATTATTAATTTTGTTATTATACTGATAAAATAAAAATAAAACAATAAAATAGCAAAAAAAATCTAAATAATAAAATAATATATATCTAATACAAAAAATAATACAAATAGTTAGAACATTACGGGAAGAAATACGGTAAATAACATAATAAATATTTAATAAGTAAAATGTATAAATTAAAAATACTATTTTGTATGCATTTATTAATAATATTAGTATTTCAATGATATAACAATTTTACTATTTAAACATAAACAGTAGTAAATTAATACAGTAAAAAAAAATAAAGTAATATAATCTAAAATCCAATAAACCCAATATTACAAATAGAACATTGCATAACAATAACATTATTATCCTAAAAATTCTATAAATAGCTATATTATTAATTACAAAATGAATTAAAAAAAAAACTAAATGTAATAAAAACAATACTACTAATAACAAAAAAAAATATTACAGGTTATAAATCAAAATAATGCAGTAGAAAAATGTCTAAATGATAAAACATATATCGAATACAAAAAAATAATACAAATGCTTAGAGCATTACAGGAATAAATAAATAAAATAATAAATATTTAATAGGCAGATAATATAGTAAAGTAAAGTGTATAATAAAGTAAAAATATTTTTATGCATCTATTAATAATATTAGCATTACATTGCTATAACAGTTTTTCTTTTTAAAATTAAAACAGTAAAATTAAAAAAAATTACAGTAAAAAAATAAAGTAATATTATAATCTAAAATCCAATAAAACCAATATTACAAATAGATCATTACATAACATAATAAAATTATTTTCCTAAATATTCTATAAATGGCTATATTATTAATTACAAAATGAATACAGAAAAAAAATAAACTAAATGTAATAAAATCAATACTACTAATAACAAAAAAAAACAGTATTACAGGTTATAAATCAAAATAATAGTATATTTTGTTTTTATTGATGTATAATTTATTATTAATTCTGTTATTTTACTGATATAAAAAACATAAAACAATTAATAAAATAAAACAGCAAAAAAAATCTAAATGATAAAATAGTATATATCGAATACAAAAAAAATACAAATGCTTAGAACATTACAGGAATAAATAACATAATAAATATTTAATAAGCAGATAAGTAAAGTAAAGTGTATAATAAAGTAAAAAAAATATGCATTTATTAATATTAGTATTACCTTGATATAAGAATTTTACTATTTTAAAATAAACAGTAGTAAATTAATACAGTAAAAAAATAAAGTAGTATAATCTAAAATCCAATAATACCAATATTACAAATAGAACATTACATAACATAATAAAATTATTTTCCTAAATATTCTATAAATGGCTATATTATTAATTACAAAATGAATACAAAAAAATAAACTAAATGTAATAAAAACAATAATACTAATAACAAAAAAACAGTATTAAAGGTTATAAATCAAAATAATGCAGTAGATTTATTTTAATTGATTTTTAATTTATCATTAATGTTATTATTATATTGATATAATAAACATAAAAAAATAATAAAATAAAACAGCAAAGAAACCCTAAATGATAATATATATCTAATACTAGCAAAATAATACAAATGGTTAGAACATTACACACAAATAAATAGATAACATAATAAATATTTAATAAGCATATAATATAGTAAAGCAAAGTGTATAATAAAGTAAAAATATTATTTTTATGCATTTATTAATAATATTAGTATTACATTGACATAACAATTTTACTATTTTAAAATAAATAGCAGTAAATTAATACAGTAAAAAAATTAAAGTAATATTATAATCTAAATCCAATAAAACCAATATTACAAATAGAACATTACATAACAATAAATATTTTCCTAAAAACTCTATAAATAGCTATTTAATTAATTATAAATTTAATACAGAAAAAATAAACTAAATGTACCATAAAAAAAACAATACTACTAATAACAAAAAAACAATATTACAGGTTATAAATCAAAATAATACAGTAATATAATATTCCTAAGTATTATTACAATACAGCAGTAAACTTCATACAGCAAAATAATAATACTAATAATATTACAAAAATATAATCATTTAAATATGATAAAAACAATAATACTTTAATACAAATGGCCAGGAATGCATTGCAAAAAATTAAATAAGAATTTCAAAATAGTATAAAGGCACTATTAAATATAGCAACGATAAATACTAAAATTAACAAATAAATAATACTACTAAAAATAGCACAACAATACAATAAATAATAATCTAAATGTAATAAAAACAATATTGCCAATAATAAAAATAATGCAGGGAGTAAATAAAAATGATATAACAATATTAATGTAACAATACTGTCAGAGATAAGAAGTCCCATTGAGCTCGACCTGGAAGAAGACAAACTCTGGTGCCACCTATTGGAGGTTCAATCCTTGAACTCAAAGTGACCCTCCAACAAGTCTTGTCGTATGACTAAGGGGCACTTTGCACACTGCGACATCGCAGGCCGATGCTGCAATGCTGAGTGCGATAGTCCCCGCCCCCGTCGCAGCAGCGATATGTGGTGATAGCTGGCGTAGCGAAAATTATCGCTACGCCAGCTTCACACACACACTCACCTGCCGTGCGATGTCCCTGTGGCCGACGACCCGCCTCCTTGTTAAGGGGGTGGGTCGTGCGGCGTCACTGCGACGTCACACGGCAGGTCGCCTCGGAGCGGAGGGGCGGAGATGAGCAGGATGTAAACATCCTGCCCACCTCCTTCCTTCCACATATCCTACGGAAGGCGCGGTGACGCCGGTAGGAGATGTTCCTCGCTCCTGCGGCTTCACACACAGCGATGTGTGCTGCCGCAGGAGCGAGGAACAACATCGGACCGTCGCGTCAGCGTAATTATGAATTACGCCGACGCTGCACCGATGATACGATTACGACGCTTTTGCGCTCGTTAATCGTATCATCTAGGCTTTACACACTGCGATGTCGCATGCGATGCCGGATGTGCGTCACTTTCAATTTGACCCCACCGACATCGCACCTGCGATGTCGCAGTGTGCAAAGTGCCCCTTAAGATTTATGCCAGATCAGAACCTCAATTTGCAGGCACGGTGTTTACGGATGGTTGTTCCTCGTCAGGGATAATTATGAGATCTGATCTGGCTGTATCGGTCACTCTGACTTTTAGGATTGTTACTTCCAATAGGTGGCACCAGAGTTCATCTTCTTCCTCACTGAAGAGACAGTTTGAATATTTCCCAGAGGAGCATTACTGCTTAAGTCTCCTCACTGGAATGGTGTGTTAGCCTCCATAAGGAAAATAGCTTCCCCTTTAGACTACGTCTTAGCCTATCATACAGCCAGATCAGGTCTCACACTTTGCACTGACGAGGGACAACTATCCCGAAAAACTGTCTGCAAATTGAGGTTCTGATCTGGCATAAATCCTAAGTCATACGACAAGACTCGTTGGAGGGTCACTTTGACTTATAGGATTGCTACCTCCAATAGGTGGCACCAGATTTCATCTTCTTCCTCACTGAAGAGACAGTTTGAATATTTCCCAGAGGAGCATTACTGCTTAAGTCTCTTCACTGGAATGGTGTTTTAGTCTCTGTAAGGAGAATAGCTTCCCCTTTAGACTATGTCTTAGCCTATCATACAGCCAGATCAGATCTCACACTTTGCACTGACGAGGGACAAGTATCCCGAAAAACTGTCTGCAAATTGAGGTTCTGATCTGGCATAAATCCTAAGTGATACGACAAGACTCATTGGAGGGTCACTTTGACTTATATGATTGCTACCTTCAATAGGTGGCACCAGAGTTCGTCTTCCTTCATTTTCCATAAACACTATATGAGATAATACTCTTGTTACCCTGGGCTAAGTGTACCCGAGCACATCGATGCTCGAGCGACTGGTTAGCATACTTAAATCATCCAAACTCAAACACTGATTTTTTTTTTGTGATGTCCATTTTCAGTGTGAACACCGAACTTTACTCTTCGGGTTCGCTCATCTCTAATTTCTACCCATTCACTTCCCAAGTTAGTAATAGGGGTGTCTGATAGATGCCTCTCCATTACTAACTTCTGAGCTTGATGTCAGCTTTCAATTCACAGCTAATATGAATCTCAAAAGAATTACCCATTTGCCACTGCAGCAGGGCAATCGGGAAGAGCCTGGTAAAACACCAAATTTCTCACATCTAATGTATGTGCCACTTCTGGAGTTGCCGTCTGTCACAGGAGTGGTACTAATAGATCAGGGGATCCTCAGCTGGCCCTAAGACTGAGGCCCCTATGATCACCCTCACCCCGGGGGTATCCTTGATGGTAGAGAGGTCTTGGTCCCCGACTTGGCGCTGTCTCTTGCCAGGTCCTGATCTTACTCCCCCCAACTCTGGGAATGGGACAGAAACCAAGAAATGCAACCCCACAGAAAAGACACAGACAAGGGACCATTATCCCAACACTGCACTCACACACGAAGGGGAGACAATATAAGTGCTTGGGAATAAAGGAAAGGGCTGGGAAAAACTTACAACAAGGAAACTTTCACACTACGCAACAAAGCTACTGCTGTTCACCATGAACAGAGTGCCACAGAGACTGGGATAGCTGATGCTTTCTTCAGCAGCTTTTTACAAAACTCCCCAGCCTTAAATAGGAAGAGACCAGCTGGAGTTAAACGGGCGTCACATGAGACGATCTATCGTGCGATATGTCGTCGGGGTCATGGTTTTCGTGACGCACATCCGGCATTGATTACGATGTCGTCCCGTGTGACACCTACGAGCGACGCAAAACGTTAGCAAATCGTGTATCGTTGACACATTGTTTATTCTTAAAAAGTCGTTTATTTTTCTTTGCGCCGGTTGTTCATCGTACCCGGGGCAGCACACATCGCTCCGTGTGACACCCCGGGAACGATGAACACAGCTTCCCTGCATCCCGCGGCTCCCGCTATGCGGAAGTAAGGAGGTGGGCGGGATGTTTACGTCCCGCTGATCTGCGGCCCTCTGCTTCTATTGGCCGGCCGCTGTGTGACGTCGCTGTGATGCCGAACGTCCCACCCCCCTCAGGAAGTGGATGTTCGCCGTCCACAGCGACGTCGCTCAGCAGGTAAGTACGTGTGACGGCGGTTTAGCAACTTTGTGCGCCCTGGGCAACTAATTGCTCGTGACGCACAAACGACGGGGGCGAGCACGATCGCTCATGCATAATGTAGATCGTAACGTGTGACGCCCGCTTTAGTAATTATAAACCTGGCTCACAGAAGACTAAAATAGTGCTCCAAAAAGGAATAACTTCTGAACGGTTGGAAGCAGTGAAACAGCTCAGCCGACGCCCAGCCGAGCTGAGCACTAACAGAAACCAGGCTGAATGTCGGACTCTGCAATGTGAACAGAGTCAGACGCCATAGTAGCAATTTGCGTGTGTGGAACCGGACAGCACATGATACCTTCAGGATGCAAATTTTATGCAGGGAGGCACCAAATAAACCTGGATCTCCCCACCTTGATAATTCCAGTCCCCAGCAGTCTGCTTTACCTTGGTTGGTTATTGAAAATGGACGGTACCTCAAGTTGGTTTTCTTATTTATTTATGTAAATAATAAAAAAAAAACAGTTGGGATCCGCTCTATTTTCGACAACCAGCCAAGGTAAAGCAGACAACAGTGACCCATAGCTGCCCATAACATGTCTGTTATCAAAAATAGGGTGGCAGCCCATTTAATTTTTTTTTATTTTATTTTTTCAAGTTGTGTTGCGACCAATAAAGTAATACTTGACATGGCTGTGATTTAGCCCACACCGAAAAAGCTTGCTGCCGGCCCAGCTTTATTCAAATTACAAACCATAACAGGAACTGGGCATAAAGTTAAAAGATTGTGTCCCCGAGTTTTGCAGTTTGGTTTCGCTCATCCCTAATTATAACATCATACAATATTCTAAATAAATATAATACCTGCAAAAGAATGTAAAAATTGCAATAATAACAAAATAATTTACAGTAAGTATTTTTTATGTGTGATTATTTTAGCTATTTCAATGTAAGAGGTGACCATTGTGCTTGTTTTGCGACTTTTCTTTAGGCTACGCCCTCGACTGTACGCAATGCGTTTCTACATACACATCATGCTCAGGCATCAGTGTGACGTGTCCATCAGGCGCTTTGTGTGCATCCTCATACACAGAAACTGATGCTGGTGAGTTATATGATCATATTCCATCTTCCATTCAAAAATAATAGAAGTTAGCTTTCATCTAATACAGGGGTTGGGAACATATGGCTCGCGAGCCAGATGTGGCACGTTTGATGGCTGCATCTGGCTCGCATACAGGTCTTTAATAAAAAATACCATATTTTCCGATTTTTAAGATGCACTTTTTCCCCCCAAAACTGGGGGTGTGTCATACAAACCGCATATGGCTTACCGGACGGCAGTGCTGGTGCAAGGTTGGTGATACTACGGGCTCTTGGTGTCTCTTGGGCGGACTACGAGCTGCATTGAATCTCCCACAGTTGACGAGATCAACTTCAAGAAAATGGCCACGGAGACAGCGCGTGCAGAGATAGGACTCCGCAGCTATTTTCTTGAAGTCCATTTCGTCGATCTGCGCACGCGCCACAGTCATTTTCTTGAAGTCAATCTCGTTAACTGCCGGAGATTCAAAGCATCCCACCAGAAGATCATTGGTCCTCGTTACCACCACACTCCATGAGTGCACAGTATCGCCGACCCTCCACTGCCACACACTGAGCCATGACATCCCCTCTTCTGAGCCCACCAGCAGATCAATAATGCCCATTGCTGGGATACCCCACAAGCCCGCAGCATTATCGGCAACCCTCTGCACACTGACCCTCTTGAGCTGCGACACCCCTTCCTCCGTGCCCGCAGCATCACCTACCCTACCTTCTGAGCTGCTCCACCACTGCCGCTTCCAGCTGGTGAGTATGGGTCTCACGGAATTATGTTTTAAAATATGTGGCTATCATGGCTCTCAGCCAAAAAGATTCCCAACCCCTGATCTAATCCTTGCGTTGGGTTAAACAGGAGTAGGCAGTGATTTTATTGAAGACTGGGGGGGCAATTCAGATATGTAGGGCTGAGCTACAGAGAGAATAAAGCTTTCAACTTACAATAATTATGCAGCGACATCGCTAACGAGATATCGCTGGTGTCACGGAATTCGTGACACACATCCGGCATCGTTAGCGACGTCGTTGCGTGTGACACTTACCAGCGACCACTATTGATCCGAAATACTGCCAGAATTGTTAATTGTTGACACATCGTTCTTTTCCCAAATATCGTTGCTCATTTTGGATGCAGGTTGCTTGTTATTCCTGAGGCAGCACACATCGCTACGTGTGACACCCCGGGAACGATGAACAACAGCGTTCCTGTGTCCTCCGGCAACAAGGTGGGAGTGACGTTCATGCGGCTGCTCTCCGCCCCTCCGCTTCTATTGGTGGCTCGCTGTGTGACGTCGCTGTGATGCCGAACGATCTGCCCCCTTAAAAAAGAGTTTGTTTGGCGGCCACAGCGACATCGTTACGACGGTATGTGCATGTGACACGTACTAGCGATATTGTTCGCCACGGGCAGCGATTTGCCTTTGGTCTCAAAATATTCTTCAAATGAAATTTCATAAGAACATTTTAAGTCCCGGCGGTTGAATTTTACATGGGAAAATTCCGTAGCTCATATGATTGATTTAAAGTGACATCTGTCATTTACAAGATGGTATAAACCTTATTGTATTTGTCCTGCTGCAGATGTAGCTTTAAAAATACAAAAAACATTTCACATAAATTTGAACATTTTGAGTTTCCATTAAAAGTTCACAAAAACAAAACATTTCCCCCACTGCTGAGAGTGGGCTAATGTCTTTTTGCATTGGCATCCCATAATGCTGTGCAGCTATGAAATCTAGTGGATCATCCCTTGTGGGGAGGTGGTAAGTACTTATGACATCATAGATTAGCAATTCCCAGTGGAGCACAGTTTCTACGGCAGACTGGTTTTCCATCTCAAGAGTCACTGGATAAGTCTTTTTCTCCTTTAGAGTATAAGCTTTCAGGGTCAGCGGTGTACTCCTATAGAGTGTAAGCTCTCAAGGTCAGTGGGGTCCTTTCTATTTTCCTAGATCGTAAGACCTTATGGTTCATGGTGTCTTCTTTCTCCTGTAGAGTGTAAGATCTTACAGACAGTGAAGCCCTATCTCTCTTGTAGAGTGTAAGCTCTTATGGTCAACAGGGTTCTCTTTCTCTGTCTCCTGCAGTGTTAACTCTTATGGTCAATAGTATCCTCTCTCTCACTTCTGTAGAGTGTAAGCTCTCATGGTCAGTGGGGTCCTGTCTCTCTGCTGTGGAGTGTAAGCTAAGCTCTTATGGTCTGCAAGGTCCTCTCTCTCTTGTAGAGTATAAGCGCTTATTGTCAATGGGGTTATTTCTCTCAGTCTCCTGCAGAGTCTAAGCTCTTAGGGTAAACAGGGTCCTCTCTCTCACTTTTGCAGAGTGTAAGCTCTCATGGTCAGTGAGGTCTTGTTTTTTTCCTGTAGAGTGTAGTCTCGTATGATCAGCGGGCATCCTTTCTCTCCTGCAGACTGTAAACTCTTATGGTTAACAGGGTTCTCTCTCTCTGTCTCCAGCAGAGTATAAGTTCTTAGGGCCAACAGAGTCCTCGTCCTAGACTTTAAGCTCTCATGGTCAGTGGGGTCCTATCTTTTTCCTATAGAGTGTAACCTCTTATGGTCATCGTGGTCCTCTCTCTCCTGTAGAGTGTAAGCTCTTATGGTCAACAAAGTCTTTTCTCTCTCTGGTAGAATGTAAGCTCTTATGATCAGCGGATACTCTCTCCTCTGTTGAGTGTAAGCCCTTATGTTTAGCGGGGTCCTATCTCTCCTGTAGTGTGCATGCTCTTATGGTCAACCTACTACTCTGTAACCTGTAGAGTGTATGCTGTCATGGTTAGCAGGGTCCTCTCTCTCTGCTGTAGAGTATAAACTCTTATTGTCAACGAAGACTTCTCTCTCTCCAGTAGAGTGTAGGCTCTTATAATTACCGGATCCTCTCTCTTCTCTTGAGTGTAAGCTCTTATGGTTAGCAGGGTCCTATCTCTCCTGTAGAGTGTAAGCTCTTATGGTCAGCAGGTTCCTCTCTCTCTCCTATAGAGTGTAAGTGTGGAACCCAGGGAGGCAGGAGGTTCAGGTGCGGTACGGTACTCGTCACTGGGGTGGTGTGGAGATCTGGGATGTCACGGTGGCCTGCTCAGTTTCATGCCCCGAGGTGTCCACAATAAAAGGGGGATAGGAGGTTGGGAGTTATGTGTGTCATGACGCTACCTGCGGTACATGGCCAGGGAATAGCCGCCGCTGCTGTCTCCGTCCTTCGGGGCTGATGGTAGTAGTAGCAAGGATGGTATCGCTCCCCACAGGTGGAGCAGGCCCCAAGGAGGATGATGAGGGGAGTAGCAGTGGCGGTGGCTGTGGGCACCAAGGTGCAGGGCGCTGGCGCTGGCAATAATCCCGAGTCGGCTGCTGTGGTTCCAGGTGTCTTTACTCAGGTCTTTAAAGTAACCCGGTTGTGGCTGCTGAAGTACTGGCCACCGCTGTGATGGGCCCCATTGACCTCGGATACGTTGGAAGAAGTTTGGAAAATGTCCTTTGTAAGAGTTACCTCTCCAGTAGTGAGGAACCCGGGCTGAGCGTTCTGCTCCAAGCCTGGGCCCCATGAAGAAGGAAAAGGAAGAAGGTAGTGGTGGTGTTGTGTCACCAGAACTGATGTTCCAGTAAGACTGACTGAAGATTGCATAAAGTTGCTCCTACTTCTATGCCAAATGGAACCCGCCCTCCAGGTGGTTGTCCTAGTGACCGGGAAGTCACAAGCTTCGTGTTGGCCAATGCCCCACCTACCCTAGTCTAGCTCCCCAGTGAGAAGGCTCCTAAACTGTATGTAAAGTGTAAATGTGGAACACAGGTGATTAACCCCCTCCTTAACCGAGGCAAATACTGCACCTTAATTGAGCTTACGTGGCGACTGGAGCAGCAGGGGCGCCACATAAGCTCGTATGGTCAGCTGCGTCCTCTCCCTCGCTTGTAGAGTGTAAGCTCTTATGGTCAGCGGGTTCCTCTCTCTCCCCTCTAGAGTTTAAGCAGTTATGGTCAGGGATTTCCTCTCTCTCTCTCCTGTAGAGTGTAAGCTCTTATGGTCTCTCCTCTGCAATGTAAACTCTTTTGGTCAGTGGTTAATGTCTCTCCTGTAGAGTTTAATATTTATAAAGAGCATGGTTCTCCCTTTTGCTCTCCCCTCTCCCCTAGGAGGATTTATCTGCCGGAAATCACTGTTTTGAGGATAAATTTAGGAAGGCTGGTGAATTTTAATTTCAATAAATTTTTAGTAGCCTGGATAATTTTAATAGATAGAAAACAACATTTGTTTATTTCTAGGTGGAACGACTAAAGTATCTTTCATCAGGTCGTGCGGGAGTTCAACTGATTGTGGCTTTCAGGGCAGTCTCAGCATACCGGAAGGACAAATAAGGATGGGCATTTCCTGCTGCAGCAGCAGCGATAACTGTACTCCAGATACCCCTTCATGTAAGTCATCCAGTTCTGCTTCCTTCCTCCTATACTTGTAGTTTGAGAAATAAATGGGCTCCAAACTTGATGGCTTAGTTTTTGCATCTTGAGATAAAATTTTTAATGGTACCATGTTTGCACATATACCCGTAGAAGTGCATGGTTAGCGCAAAATGGCCGTAGTCTTGGGGGAGCTCACACCCAGCTCTGCACACTTTTTTGTACCAATAAATACTTTTTATGGACCTTGGAGTGGAGCCACTTTTTTTCTTTTGTGGAATACCAAAAATAATACAAGATAAACTCAACAAAAATTATTAACTCTGGGAAATATGAAGAGCACAAGGCCCAAATGTACCACTCTGTACCAACGTGGTCAAAGACCACCCGACACATTTCCCTTCATAATAAGAAGTTCCTCAAAAGTGGAATAGAAGGACAGATACCAAAACTGGTAAAACCCAGATTATCCAAAGTGCTGAAGTGCACTACATTATTTGAGGTGCTCAATGCTTAAGGTGCTAGCGCCTGCTCCTACTGGGACTTCCAGCGTAAACGTACGAAAAAGTCAATAGAAATGCAACAATCCCAACAGCAGGCACCAGGTTGAGAGTTCACCCCCAACAATCCCAACAGCAGGCACCAGGTTGAGAGTTCACTTCCAACAATCCCAACAGCAGGCACCAGGTTGAGAGTTCACATCCAACAATCCCTACAGCAGACAACAGATTGAGAGTTCACTCCCAACAATCCCAACAGCAGGCACCAGGTTGAGAGTTCATTTCCAACAATCCCAACAGCAGACACCAGGTTGAGAGTTCACTTCCAACAATCCCAACAGCAGATACCAGGTTGAGAGTTCACTCCCAGCAATCCCAATAGCAGGCACCCGGTTTAGAGTTCACTTCCAACAATCCCAACAGCAGATACCAGGTTGAGAGTTCACTCCCAACAATCCCAACAGCAGGCACCCGGTTGAGAGTTCACCCCCAACAATCCCAACAGCAGGCACCAGGTTGAGAGTTCACTTCCAACAATCCCAACAGCAGGCACCAGGTTGAGAGTTCACTTCCAACAATCCCTACAGCAGGCACCAGGTTGAGAGATCACTCCCAACAATCCCAACAGCAGGCACCAGGTTGAGAGTTCATTTCCAACAGTCCCAACAGCAGACACCAGGTTGAGAGTTCACTTCCAACAATCCCAACAGCAGATACCAGGTTGAGAGTTCACTCCCAACAATCCCAATAGCAGGCACCCGGTTTAGAGTTCACTTCCAACAATCCCAACAGCAGATAGCAGGTTGAGAGTTCACTCCCAACAATCCCAACAGCAGGCACCCGGTTGAGAGTTCACTCCCAACAATCCCAACAGCAGGCACCAGGTTGAGAGTTCACTCCCAACAATCCCAACAGCAGACACCAGGTTGAGAGTTCACTTCCAACAATCCCAACAGCAGACACCAGGTTGAGAGTTCACTCCCAACAATCCCAACAGCAGGCACCAGGTTGAGTTCACTTCCAACAATCCCAACAGCAGGCACCAGGTTGAGAGTTCATTTCCAACAATCCCAACAGCAGACACCAGGTTGAGAGTTCACTCTTAACAATCCCAACAGCAGGCACCAGGTTGAGAGTTCACTCCCAACAATCCCAATAGCAGGCACCAGGTTGAGAGTTCACTTCCAACAATCCCAACAGCAGGCACCAGGGTGAGACTTCACTTCCAACAATCCCAACAGCAGGCACCAGGTTGAGAGTTCCCTGTGAGGCAGCCCTATCCCCAAGTGGTCAGAGCAACAGCCTAACATATCCCCAGGTTTGGGAGACATGTATTACACCATGCTCCAGATGCGACCGTGTGATAAATGAAGGTAGGACTAAGGGAGAATGCTTAATAAAACCCATATGTAGTGTGAAACGTTGCCTGATGGAATAAAGAAAATTGAAAATACCCGTGAGATACTGTCTATGCTTTTTATCTGTGAGATGGTGACCCTATCCTTGATGAAGGCTTCCAGCTGGTGCTGCAAACAGTCTGTTTTGCGCTTATTCAATAATACGTGTCCCAAGGTATAGTGCAGCCAATCAAGAGGGACTTCATAGCCTGTATAAAAGCAGAGGTAGAGAATGCAGTTGCTGTTTTGTGGTGAATCTGGATAGTGGAGAACATCACAGTTCACAGTTCAGCAATGGAAATAGGAAAGGAAACACTGATGAACCTGTGCACATATTGCATAAGATTAGTGTGCGAATATGGTAAGATATGGTCATACATGTCTTTCAGGGCAGTTGGAGGATTTGGAGTAATTTTGATTTGTTCAGAAATGTTAATGAAGCTGTCTTTGAAAGTTTAAATCGAAGAAGGGTGATTGATAAAATTTCACGGTGTAAAGTTTATGAAGACAACTTCTTCACTTATTTTTTTTTCATCTATTTCACTTTAGTACCGGCACAAAGCTCTACCCCTAATGGACAGGTCTGCCAACACTGCGTTTCTGCTACTTCTACCTATTGTTCCAGTTCGAATACAATGCAATGCACCGGCAATGAGAATATGTGTCTTCTTGAATCAACAAAAATGTCAGGTACGAAAACAGAGCTCTTTTCTCTACATCAACATTTCTTATCAACAATGACCTACCAATCGAGAACTGATCGAGAACACTGCACTTTGTAAATAGTTCTCCGATATGCATATTGAGAGGTCAGTAAATTTATTAGGAAGAATTAATAATTACCAGGAAATATATATTACCCCTATTTTTATGTAACTGACTTACATTGAGGACATATTGTATAGAGACAATTGAGAGAAAAATTAACAAGCTATGGCAAAGAGAACCATTCTTGTAAGTGGATGCTACTTGTTTAAATAATATAAAATGAGGATGTCATGACTGTGGCCTGTCTCCTTCAGGGTTAAGTTTTGGGGGTGGAGTTTGTTCTGTGGTGCGTCACTCCGCGACTCTCTTCCAGAGCGCCGCCAGTGATAGCTCCTCTCTTACAGCGTGTGATACTGGTTCCCCTGAGTTTGCTCTGTTACATCCCGCTACCCAGCTGACATCTCCCTGACCTCCATCTACCTTGTGTTGTCTGTCTCCCATGTCTTCCTGACCCCGGTCCTGTCCTGCGTCTTGGTCCCCGACTCCTCTGCTATTCTGACTGATCTCCCAGTCTCTGACCTCTGCTACGTTTACTGACCTTGGCACGGCTTCTCTCTGTGGTTTTTACTTGTCCTTTTGGCTCCTGACCCTCGTCCTTCCACTCATTGTCGGCTTGCTTCTCCCCTCGGTTCAGACGTTACTTCCTGGTATTAGACTTCGGCTTGTTGACCATTCTTTCATGTGCACTGCTGCCCTCTTGTGGATTTGTTGCTAACTGCACATTGGTGCTGCATTTCTAACTTGCTTCTGTGTTTTCTAGAGCTTGACAGAGGATAGGGAGAAGCGAGAGGAAAAGTATATGAGTGAAGATGTAACTTTTATTAAATATATTAAAATTCTCTAATTATAAAATAGATTTGCTTTAGTTAATCATAGAAAAGCAAACAAGGTCCTCAACGGCATCGTATGCTTACAACAAAAGGTCTCAGTATCTGTATTTATTAGTAGTTAATGTCCCTTTAAAATAAATTGACTTTATTATTTGTGCCGCCCCCAGTAGACCTCTGATGTCACGGTGGTGGCTTCAAGTGACGATGTCGCCATACTGGGCATGAGCAACAGGCTTTTGGAATCAAGATTAAAATTAATATTTAAGAAAAGGGAGAAAAAATATAAAATAAATAAATAAAACAAAGAGTTTGTGCCACCAGTTGGGATGCTCGACTTTGGTATGGCCGGTCACTGCTGGAGGTCCCCAGGAGATAGGTGGCGATGCACAGTGCCAGAGGGTTGTCCTCTCATCCCCCCAACTATGGCTGGGACCTGGGGATATTGAAGTAGGGATGGCGGAGCAGAGAATAATTCAGCCTAAAGCCTGCTTTACACGTGTTGATATGTCGTGCGATCACACCCGCCCCCATCATTTGTGCGGCACGGGCAATTTCTTGCCCGTGTCGCACAAACTCGATAACCCCCGTCACACGTACTTACCTCCCCGACGACCTCGCTGTGGGCAACGAACATCCTCTTCCTGAAGGGGGAGGGACGTTCGGCGTCACAGCGACGTCACACAGCGGCCGGCCAATAGAAGTGGAGGGGCGGAGATGAGCGGGACGTAACATCCCGCCCACCTCCTTCCTTCCTCATTGCCGGCGGCGGCAGGTAAGCTGCAGTTCATCATTCCCGGGGTGTCACACGGAGCAACGTATGCTGCCTCGGGAACAATGAACAACCGGAGCACAGAAGGACGTTCGATTTTTTTAAAATGAGCGACGTGTCAACGAGCAACGGTAAGGTGAGTATTTTTGCTCGGTCACAGTCACTCATTTGTGTTACACTCTACGATATGTCAAATGAGGCCGGATGTGCATCACTAACGACATGACTCCGAAAACATATCGTTTGATATATCGTAGCGTGTTAAGCTTGCTTAAGAAAGGACAGGGAGCTTTTAACTTTTTAATGTAGCTCTGCAGAACTTTTATCACAGCATATAATGATGGGGGTACTTCCTGCCCTGATGAGAGTTGGCTTCTCTGCTGTATGGCGATAGTGTACCCTTCCTCTGCTACTATTTCCCTAGGAATAGGTATCTTGATATCCTGGGATTTTCAAGACAAGAACGCTCTGGATCTTTATTACTTTCTGGTGAGCAGGTGACAAGAATCCTGAAGGAAAACTCACAATTCCTTCTAGACATTCCCAGACTGACATGTGCCACTGTGCTCCTAGGAAATTCACTTCCCCTTGTAAAAAGGTAATAGCATTCTATCAGTTTGCCACTGACCTTGGAAGTCCTGGTGGCCTAGGGACTGATACCCTGCCCTCCAGAGGTTTAAGCAGTTACCTCAGGACAGGACCATCTCCATGTTACACTACTCTCTTCACCTCCGACTGAATTTACCTCAGACCTCAGCTCCTCGCTTTCTCCTTCTAGGGCTCAGTCTCAAGCGTTGGTTTATCTCAAGAGATTAGCCCTAGTAAGGGAGTGTGAGCAAATGTATGTTTTGTGGTTAACAGCAGAGAAAACTGCATCTCATAAAAGCTAATGTTATACAGATTGAAATATACATGTGGTTATTATCTGCGGCTACTAGGCACAGGGCACCACAAATTACTTATAGGTGTGTGCCCAGCTAAATATAATTATATTGTCCAACTGGGCTGAGTTGGACATTTGAGAGTTAATATTATCTCAGGGATCTTTGGTAATGAATGATATCATTCCTATATCACCAGATATCATTGCTCTCAGGTTCTTTGTTAATACAGATTTGAGTGCCACTGAGAAGTGGAAATATCAATAATTTGGGATGAACAAACCTGAGTTCAATGTTTGTGCCAAATACAGACTTTTTCCCCAAAAAAACAGAGTTCGGAGTTCAGGTGCTTTATGTATGCAAACCAATCGAGCATTGGGTACTCTTGGTGCTCAGCCCTTTCGAGCCGCTTGCAGTTTTTGATTGTCTCACACTGGGGGTAACAACAGCATGATCGGATGTTGTGTGCACCCAAAAGAAAGGGAAAACTTACCCACCTGCCCTCAGAAGTGATCTGTTTATGGCTGGCTACATGTGGGCGGGGATCCAAACTGCCCAATTAGTGACTTCTATTGAGGTTCAGGTCCAATGGAAGGCCAGGTCCCAAACTGAACTTTATCTAAAGTCTGGCTCAATCGGCTGAACTAAACTTCCACAGGTCCGCTCATCTCTATCAATAATGTTATCAAGTACAACATTCTTATATTAGATTGTATTGACATGCAGACTATTATATTGTATTTATTTGCTGCTGAATTTTGATTTGCTAGCACATGGATGTGAAACTTTCCGTAAGAAATATTTAGCATAAAGTACCATATTTTTCAGATTATAAGATGCACTTTTCCTCCCCCAAATTTGGGAAGAAAGTGAGGGGTGCGCCTTATAATCTGAATGTAGCTTACAGCGGTGGTGGAGAGGGTCACAAGAGCCTGGGGGAATGCTGCGGCAGCTGTCTAGGGGGCGACTGGTGCGGCTGTGCGGGGTCTCTGGCGGCTGGTGCTGGGGCAGCTCTGCGGGGTCTGTGGTGGTATTGTGGTTGTGCAAGGTCTCCAGCAGCTGTGCGGGGTGTCCGGCGGCTGGTGCTGAGTCGGTTGTGTAGGTTTTACGGCGCAGGGTCTCCGGCAGCTGGTGGTAAGGTGGGTGTCTCCGGCGGCTGGACTGGCACTGCGGGGCGGGCGGTGAGGACTTCAAATAATTCTGCCTAAAGTAGACGCATGCGCAGATGGGGCTCTCAGCTCAAGCTCTCATCTGTACACATGCCGCCTATGGCCCATTGATCAGCGGACTTCAGAAAAAAGGCACCCCGAGGTGGTGCTTGCGCAGAGGAGATGTTGGCTTGCCATTGAGCCAAGAGCTCAATCTGCATTGAGTCCGGGCACTATTTCTTTGAAGGCCTCACCACCGACAGCCGCCCGAGCCCCAGCAGTGCTGCCCACAGCACCAGCACAGCTGCCCAATTCCCAGCCTCCGCCACAGCGCTGGCCTCCGCCGCAGCCCCACCCAGCCTACAGCTTTGGAACATCCACTGTCCCTGCCTCCTGTGACTCCTCCATCACTGCTGCTGCCCCCTCTGGTACGACACTACCGGATTATAAAATGGACCCCATTTTTTTGTCACCTTTTTTTGCTCTGTATTTGGGGTGTGTCTTATAATCCAGTGAGTCTTATAAGCCAAAAAATACGGCTATATTCTGTTCCAAATCTTTGATGAAGCACACTTATCTGTCCTTGGCTTAAATCCAATGTGTGTAATGCTTAATGATATTCTATGGATCATTATCCTGCATGAAAAAAAAATGTACACCATAAGAACATATCTGATCATAGAGTGTAGATTTGTACTCAAGCAAAATAGTAAATATATGAAAATAAAGCTATAATTTAATTGGTCGTTATTAGGGATGATCGAATACCTCAAATATTCGGCTTCGCAAATATTTTCCGAATAGGTCGCCACGATTTGCGAATATTCGATGCGCAATGTAAGTCTATGGGAAACCCGAATAACAACTATTCTGAACTATTCGGGCTTCCCATAGACTTACATTGCGCATCGAATATTCGCATAGCGGCGAGTTATTCGTCGAATATTCGCGAAGCCGAATATTTGAGGTATTCGATCATCCCTAGTCGTTATGGTCATCAAACCCATTTTTTTGCATTAACAATCTTCTCATTCAATGCTTAATGTTTCATCTTTGCAGGATCGACAACGTCTTCTTCAGCCATTCGAGGTTGCGCAACAAAATCCATCTGTGATCTTGGCAGCCAGTCGCAAACCACAGGAGATCTAACAGTGGACGTGAAGTTTACCTGTAGCAATCGCAGCATAAGTGTTCAAACTTTTGTGCTGACTCCGGTCATCTTTTGTCTTCTTCTGACGAAATTGTTCTTCTAACTGGTTTTAAATATTCCTTAAAAATATTATGAATGTTTTTAGGGTGAAATATTTTACATTGTTCCTTCTATTACCAACTTTATATTTTTTTAACTAAATCTTGGCCTTATCCAAGCATCTGTTGGGTTTACTTCCCTTGTAATATTAGTCTCACTTTTTAAACTGCTAATCCTACCTCATTTCCATTAAAAGGACAATCTAGATCTAGTTTAAGCTTTGTATTTGACTTAAGTGTAAAATATTTAGAGAGATTTTCCATCTCAAAATACATTTCTCTATCTGTATTCATACTGCCAAATCCTGACTGTGTGTAATGTGCTCACTGTCAGGATCACCCTCTATTTCCAGCAAGAATGGGAATTCATGTGATCACAAGCCGAGGTATGAATAGAAGTAATGCTGCCGAATAGAAGACGTTCTAATAGGGCTTTATCTCCCCAAAAGTAAATGAAATGCATTTCTGTATCTGCCTTCATATTGCCAAATCCTGACTATGTGTAATGCGCTCACTGTCAGGATTACCCTCTATCTCCAGCAAGAGTGGGAAATCATGCGATCACAAGCGGAGGCATACACAGAAATCATGCAGCACAATAAAAAAAAAGTTCTAAGTGACCCCACCCCCCCAAAAAAATAAAAAGAAATAATAATTAATGAATTAATATTTGGCTGGATCAGATAAGAACATATTCCTCCTATTGAAGCCCCTAGATTCCCCTTTCATTGCAGCCATAAAACATGATACCAATAAAAGTGCCCCAGAAACACTGTATGATTCCCCCCACAATGAATTCCTCCACAGTACTCTCCACACGCACAGTATGATTCCACCACAGTGAATTCCTCCAGAGTACCCTCCATACACACAGTATGATTCCCCCACAGTGACTTCCTCCACAGTACCCTCCATACACACAGTATGATTCCCCAACAGTGATCTCCTCCACAGTACCCTCCATACACACAGTATGATTCCCCAACAGTGATCTCCTCCACAGTACCCTCCACACGCACAGTATGATTCCCCCCAGTGACTTCCTCCACAGTACCCTCCATACACACAGTATGATTCCCCAACAGTGACCTACTCCACAGTACCCTCCATACACACAGTATGATTCCCCCCAGTGACTTCCTCCACAGTACCCTCCATACACACAGTATGATTCCCCCCAGTGACTTCCTCCACAGTACCCTCCATACACACAGTATGATTCCCCAACAGTGACCTACTCCACAGTACCCTCCACACACACAGTATGATTCCCCAACAGTGATCTCCTCCACAGTACCCTCCATACACACAGTATGATTCCCCCCAGTGACTTCCTCCACAGTACCCTCCATACACACAGTATGATTCCCCAACAGTGACCTACTCCACAGTACCCTCCACACACACAGTATGATTCCCCAACAGTGATCTCCTCCACAGTACCCTCCATACAGACAGTATGATTCCCCAACAGTGATCTCCTCCACAGTACCCTCCACACACAAAGTATGATTCCCCAACAGTGATCTCCTCCACAGTACCCTCCATACAGACAGTATGATTCCCCAACAGTGATCTCCTCCACAGTACCCTCCATACACACAGTATGATTCCCCCACAGTGAATTCCTCCAGAGTACCCTCCATACACACAGTATGATTCCCCAACAGTGATCTCCTCCACAGTACCCTCCATACATACAGTATGATTCCCCAACAGTGATCTCCTCCACAGTACCCTCCATACACACAGTATGATTCCCCAACAGTGATCTCCTCCACAGTACCCTCCACACACACAGTATGATTCCCCAACAGTGATCTCCTCCACAGTACCCTCCATACAGACAGTATGATTCCCCAACAGTGATCTCCTCCACAGTACCCTCCATACACACAGTATGATTCCCCAACAGTGATCTCCTCCACAGTACCCTCCATACATACAGTATGATTCCCCCACAGTGATCTCCTCCACAGTACCCTCCATACACACAGTATGATTCCCCAACAGTGATCTCCTCCACAGTACCCTCCATACACACAGTATGATTCCCCCACAGTGCGTTCCTCCACAGTACCCTCCACACGCACAGTATGATTCCCCAACAGTGATCTCCTCCACAGTACCCTCCATACACACAGTATGATTCCCCCACAGTGAATTCCTCCACAGTACCCTCCATACACACAGTATGATTCCCCCACAGTGCGTTCCTCCACAGTACCCTCCACACGCACAGTATGATTCCCCAACAGTGATCTCCTCCACAGTACCCTCCATACACACAGTATGATTCCCCCACAGTGAATTCCTCCACAGTACCCTCCATACACACAGTATGATTCCCCCATAGTGACTTCCTCCACAGTACCCTCCATACACACAGTATGATTCCCCCACAGTGCGTTCCTCCACAGTACCCTCCATACACACAGTATGATTCCACCACAGTGAATTCCTCCAGAGTACCCTCCATACACACAGTATGATTCCCCAACAGTGATCTCCTCCACAGTACCCTCCATACATACAGTATGATTCCCCAACAGTGATCTCCTCCACAGTACCCTCCATACACACAGTATGATTCCCCAACAGTGATCTCCTCCACAGTACCCTCCACACACACAGTATGATTCCCCAACAGTGATCTCCTCCACAGTACCCTCCATACACACAGTATGATTCCCCAACAGTGATCTCCTCCACAGTACCCTCCACACACACAGTATGATTCCCCAACAGTGATCTCCTCCACAGTACCCTCCATACAGACAGTATGATTCCCCAACAGTGATCTCCTCCACAGTACCCTCCATACACACAGTATGATTCCCCAACAGTGATCTCCTCCACAGTACCCTCCATACATACAGTATGATTCCCCCACAGTGATCTCCTCCACAGTACCCTCCATACACACAGTATGATTCCCCAACAGTGATCTCCTCCACAGTACCCTCCATACACACAGTATGATTCCCCCACAGTGCGTTCCTCCACAGTACCCTCCACACGCACAGTATGATTCCCCAACAGTGATCTCCTCCACAGTACCCTCCATACACACAGTATGATTCCCCCACAGTGAATTCCTCCACAGTACCCTCCATACACACAGTATGATTCCCCCACAGTGCGTTCCTCCACAGTACCCTCCATACACACAGTATGATTCCCCCATAGTGACTTCCTCCACAGTACCCTCCATACACACAGTATGATTCCCCCACAGTGCGTTCCTCCACAGTACCCTCCATACACACAGTATGATTCCACCACAGTGAATTCCTCCAGAGTACCCTCCATACACACAGTATGATTCCCCAACAGTGATCTCCTCCACAGTACCCTCCATACATACAGTATGATTCCCCAACAGTGATCTCCTCCACAGTACCCTCCATACACACAGTATGATTCCCCAACAGTGATCTCCTCCACAGTACCCTCCACACACACAGTATGATTCCCCAACAGTGATCTCCTCCACAGTACCCTCCATACAGACAGTATGATTCCCCAACAGTGATCTCCTCCACAGTACCCTCCATACACACAGTATGATTCCCCAACAGTGATCTCCTCCACAGTACCCTCCATACATACAGTATGATTCCCCCACAGTGATCTCCTCCACAGTACCCTCCACACACACAGTATGATTCCCCAACAGTGATCTCCTCCACAGTACCCTCCACACGCACAGTATGATTCCCCAACAGTGATCTCCTCCACAGTACCCTCCATACACACAGTATGATTCCCCCACAGTGAATTCCTCCACAGTACCCTCCATACACACAGTATGATTCCCCCACAGTGCGTTCCTCCACAGTACCCTCCATACACACAGTATGATTCCCCCATAGTGACTTCCTCCACAGTACCCTCCATACACACAGTATGATTGCCCCACAGTGCGTTCCTCCACAGTATCCTCCACACGCACAGTATGATTCCCCAACAGTGAATTCCTCCACAGTACCCTCCATACACACAGTATGATTGCCCCACAGTGACTTCCTCCACAGTACCCTCCATACACACAGTATGATTCCCCCACAGTGACTTCCTCCACAGTACCCTCCATACACACAGTATGATTCCCCCACAGTGAATTCCTCCACAGTACCCTCCACACGCACAGTATGATTCCCCAACAGTGATCTCCTCCACAGTACCCTCCACACGCACAGTATGATTCCCCAACAGTGATCTCCTCCACAGTACCCTCCACACGCACAGTATGATTACCCAACAGTGAATTCCTCCACAGTACCCTCCATACACACAGTATGATTCCCCCACAGTGATCTCCTCCACAGTACCCTCCATACACACAGTATGATTCCCCCACAGTGCGTTCCTCCACAGTACCCTCCACACGCACAGTATGATTCCCCCACAGTGACTTCCTCCACAGTACCCTCCATACACACAGTATGATTCCCCCACAGTGACTTCCTCCACAGTACCCTCCATACACACAGTATGATTCCCCCACAGTGACTTCCTCCACAGTACCCTCCATACACACAGTATGATTCCCCCCCAGTGAAGTCCTCCACAGTATCCTCCATACACACAGTATGATTCCCCCCCAGTGAAGTCCTCCACAGTACCCTCCATACACACAGTATGATTCCCCCACAGTGACTTCCTCCACAGTACCCTCCATACACACAGTATGATTCCCCCACAGTGACTTCCTCCACAGTACCCTCCATACACACAGTATGATTCCCCCACAGTGACTTCCTCCACAGTACCCTCCATACACACAGTATGATTCCCCCACAGTGTGTTCCTCCACAGTACCCTCCATACACACAGTATGATTCCCCCACAGTGACTTCCTCCACAGTACCCTCCATACACACAGTATGATTCCCCCACAGTGACTTCCTCCACAGTACCCTCCATACACACAGTATGATTCCTCAACAGTGAATTCCTCCACAGTACCCTCCATACACACAGTATGATTTCCCCACAGTGACTTCCTCCACAGTACCCTCCATACATACAGTATGATTCCCCAACAGTGATCTCCTCCACAGTACCCTCCATACACACAGTATGATTCCCCCACAGTGACTTCCTCCACAGTACCCTCCATACACACAGTATGATTCCCCCACAGTGACTTCCTCCACAGTACCCTCCATACACACAGTATGATTCCCCCACAGTGATCTCCTCCACAGTACCCTCCATACACACAGTATGATTCCCCCACAGTGACTTCCTCCACAGTACCCTCCATACACACAGTATGATTCCCCCACAGTGACTTCCTCCACGGTACCCTCCATACACACAGTATGATTCCCCCACAGTGACTTCCTCCACGGTACCCTCCATACACACAGTATGATTCCCCCACAGTGACTTCCTCCACAGTACCCTCCACACACACAGTATGATTCCCCCACAGTGACTTCCTCCACGGTATCCTCCACACGCACAGTATGTTGACTCTACTGTACCCCCTCAACTACCCCGGTAAATTATGGTGACCCCAACAAAGTATAATCACCAGCTATGACCCCCACACAGCCCTCCATGGAGTACAATGAGCCTAATAGGCGTCACCAGCCCTGAAAACAGTAAAATGGCCCTCAAAACAGCCCTCCACACAGTATTATGGACCAGACACAAACCTTCACATTGTATAATTGTTTGCATTGGTATAATGGCTTCACATAGGGACCACTGAATCAATATATACAATGAACCTTTGCACATGTAACATTTGTCATATCCTTGTCCTTTTTGACATATTTTTTGCTTACCCTGATTATAGCTGTCATTTATGAATTGTGCCAATCAGGCGAATTCCTTCCAAAAAATAAGAAAAGCTTGAAGTGTACAACTATCACAAAAAAGGTGATCCAAATTTGCTTATTTCAGTAGGGCCACCCAAGCATTTAAAGGGAGTTTTTCAGCAGGATTAAGCTGTGACCTATAGTTTCCATACAATCAGTGTTTCATCAGCAGGAGATTATCACTTAAGGACTAGGTGTTCCATGTAAGGTAACAACTTGCTGACAATGAAAAATGCACACAAGAAGCTGCCAATCAAGCTTGTGACAGGGAATATACAAAGCTCAGCAATCTGACCACTGCTTCATGTACAACAGAGAATACAGAGACTCTATCGAAACTGCACTAAGCGATACTTTAGAGCACGGGTGGGGAATCCTCCTGTGCCCCTGTGGCCTCCCCAGGGCAGCCTGTGACCCTAAGGCCTCCCCAGGGTAACCTGTGGCCTTGCAACCTCCCTGAGGCTGCCTGTGCCCCCCTGATTTTTCTATATAACCCCTGGTATGTCTGTACCCCAGCCCTATCCAGTGATATATAGTCCTCCCAGTCCTCCCCAGTGATGTATAGCCCTCCCAGCCGTCCCCAGTGATGTATAGTCCTCCCAGCCATCCCCAGTGATATATAGTCCTCCCAGCCCTTCCCAGTGATGTATAGTCCTCCCAGTTCTCTCCAGTGATGTATAGTCCTCCCATCCCTCCCCAGTGATGTATAGTCCTCCCAGCCCTCCCCAGTGATGTATAGTCCTCCCAGTCCTCACCAGTGATGTATAGTCCTCCCAGCCCTCCCCAGTGATGTATAGTCCTCCCAGCCGTCCCCAGTGATATATAGTCCTCCCAGCCCTTCCCAGTGATTTATAGTCCTCCCAGCTCTCTCCAGTGATGTATAGTCCTCCCATCCCTCCCCAGTGATGTATAGTCGTCCCAGCCCTCCCCAGCGATGTATAGTCCTCCCAGCCCTCCCCAGTGATGTATAGTCCTCCCAGCCCTCCCCAGTGATATATAGTCCTCCCAGCCCTCCCCAGTGATGTATAGCCCTCCCAGCCCTCCCCAGTAATATATAGTCCTCCCAGCCCTTCCCAGTGATGTATAGTCCTCCCAGTCATTTCCAGTGATGTATAGTCCTCCCAGCCGTCCCCAGTGATATATAGTCCTCCCATCCCTCCCCAGTGATATATAATCCTCCCAGCCCTTCCCAGTGATGTATAGTCCTCCCAGCCCTCCCCAGTGATGTATAGCCCTCCCAGCCGTCCCCAGTGATATATAGTCCTCCCAGCCCTCCCCAGTGATGTATAGTCCTCCCAGCTCTCTCCAGTGATGTATAGTCCTCCCATCTCTCCCCAGTGATGTATAGTCCTCCCAGCCCTCCCCAGTGATGTATAGTCCTCCCAGCCGTCCCCAGTGATATATAGTCCCCCAGCCCTTCCCAGTGATATATAGTCCTCCCAGCTCTCTCCAGTGATGTATAGTCCTCCCAGCCCTTCCCAGTGATGTATAGTCCTCCCAGTCCTCTCCAGTGATGTATAGTCCTCCCAGCCGTCCCCAGTGAAATATAGTCTTCCCAGCCCTTCCCAGTGATATATAGTCCTCCCAGCCCTTCCCAGTGATGTATAGTCCTCACAGCCCTCCCCAGTGATGTATAGTCCTCCCCGCCATCCCCAGTGATGTATAGTCCTCCCAGTCCTCTCCAGTGATATATAGTCCTCCCAGCCCTTCCCAGTGATGTATAGTCCTCCCAGCCCTTCCCAGTGATATATAGTCCTCCCAGCCCTTCCCAGTGATATATAGTCCTCACAGCCCTCCCCAGTGATGTATAGTCCTCCCCGCCATCCCCAGTGATGTATAGTCCTCACAGCCCTCCCCAGTGATGTATAGTCGTCCCAGCCCTCCCTAGCGATGTATAGTCCTCCCAGCCCTCCCCAGTGATGTATAGTCCTCCCTGCCCTCCCCAGTGATATATAGTCCTCCCAGCCCTCCCCAGTGATGTATAGCCCTCCCAGCCCTCCCCAGTGATATATAGTCCTCCCAGCCCTTCCCAGTGATGTATAGTCCTCCCAGTCCTTTCCAGTGATGTATAGTCCTCCCAGCCGTCCCCAGTGATATATAGTCCTCCCATCCCTCCCCAGTGATAAATAGTCCTCCCAGCCCTTCCCAGTGATGTATAGTCCTCACAGCCCCCTCCCCAGTGATGTATAGCCCTCCCAGCCGTCTCCAGTGATATATAGTCCTCCCAGCCCTTCCCAGTGATGTATAGTCCTCCCAGCTCTCTCCAGTGATGTATAGTCCTCCCATCTCTCCCCAGTGATGTATAGTCCTCCCAGCCCTCCCCATTGATGTATAGTCCTCCCAGCCCTCCCCAGTGATGTATAGTCCTCCCAGCCCTCCCCAGTGATGTATAGTCCTCCCAGCCGTCCCCAGTGATATATAGTCCCCCAGCCCTTCCCAGTGATGTATAGTCCTCCCAGCTCTCTCCAGTGATGTATAGTCCTCCCATCCCTCCCCAGTGATGTATAGTCCTCCCAGCCCTCCCCAGTGATGTATAGTTCTCCCAGCCCTCCCCAGTGATGTATAGCCCTCCCAGCCCTCCCCAGTGATGTATAGTCCTCCCAGCCCTCCCCAGTGATATATAGTCCTCCCAGCCCTCCCCACTGATGTATAGCCCTCCCAGCCCTCCCCAGTGATATATAGTCCTCCCAGCCCTTCCCAGTGATGTATAGTCCTCCCAGTCCTCTCCAGTGATGTATAGTCCTCCCAGCCGTCCCCAGTGATATATAGTCCTCCCAGCCCTTCCCAGTGATGTATAGTCCTCACAGCCCTCCCTAGTGATGTATAGTCCTCCCCGCCATCCCCAGAGATGTATAGTCCTCCCAGTCCTCTCCAGTGATATATAGTCCTCCCAGCCCTTCCCAGTGATGTATAGTCCTCCCAGCCCTTCCCAGTGATATATAGTCCTCCCAGCCCTTCCCAGTGATGTATAGTCCTCACAGCCCTCCCCAGTGATGTATAGTCCTCCCCGCCATCCCCAGTGATGTATAGTCCTCCCAGCCCTCCCCAGTGATGTATAGTCCTCCCAGCCCTCCCCAGTGATGTATAGTCCTCCCAGCCCTCCCCAGTGATATATAGTCCTCCCAGCCCTCCCCAGTGATGTATAGTCCTCCCAGCCCTCCCCAGTGATGTATAGTCCTCCCAGCCCTCCCCAGTGATGTATAGTCCTCCCAGCCGTCCCCAGTGATATATAGTCCCCCAGCCCTTCCCAGTGATGTATAGTCCTCCCAGCTCTCTCCAGTGATGTATAGTCCTCCCATCCCTCCCCAGTGATGTATAGTCCTCCCAGCCCTCCACAGTGATGTATAGTTCTCCCAGCCCTCCCCAGTGATGTATAGCCCTCCCAGCCCTCCCCATTGATATATAGTCCTCCCAACCCTCCCCACTGATGTATAGCCCTCCCAGCCCTCCCCAGTGATATATAGTCCTCCCAGCCCTTCCCAGTGATGTATAGTCCTCCCAGTCCTCTCCAGTGATGTATAGTCCTCCCAGCCGTCCCCAGTGATATATAGTCCTCCCAGCCCTTTCCAGTGATATATAGTCCTCCCAGCCCTTCCCAGTGATGTATAGTCCTCACAGCCCTCCCCAGTGATGTATAGTGCTCCCCGCCATCCCCAGTGATGTATAGTCCTCCCAGTCCTCTCCAGTGATATATAGTCCTCCCAGCCCTTCCCAGTGATGTATAGTCCTCCCAGCCCTTCCCAGTGATATATAGTCCTCCCAGGCCTTCCCAGTGATGTATAGTCCTCACAGCCCTCCCCAGTGATTTATAGTCCTCCCCGCCATCCCCAGTGATGTATAGTCCTCACAGCCCTCCCCAGTGATGTATAGTCGTCCCAGCCCTCCCCAGCGATGTATAGTCCTCCCAGCCCTCCCCAGTGATCTATAGTCCTCCCAGCCCTCCCCAGTGATATATAGTCCTCCCAGCCCTCCCCAGTGATGTATAGCTCTCCCAGCCCTCCCCAGTGATATATAGTCCTCCCAGCCCTTCCCAGTGATGTATAGTCCTCACAGCCCTCCCCAGTGATGTATAGTCCTCCCCGCCATCCCCAGTGATGTATAGTCCTCCCAGTCCTCTCCAGTGATATATAGTCCTCCCAGCCCTTCCCAGTGATGTATAGTCCTCCCAGCCCTTCCCAGTGATATATAGTCCTCCCAGCCCTTCCCAGTGATGTATAGTCCTCACAGCCCTCCCCAGTGATGTATAGTCCTCCCCGCCATCCCCAGTGATGTATATTCCTCACAGCCCTCCCCAGCGATGTATAGTCCTCCCAGCCCTCCCCAGTGATGTATAGTCCTCCCTGTCCTCCCCAGTGATATATAGTCCTCCCAGCCCTCCCCAGTGATGTATAGCCCTCCCAGCCCTCCCCAGTGATATATAGTCCTCCCAGCCCTTCCCAGTGATGTATAGTCCTCCCAGTCCTTTCCAGTGATGTATAAACCTCCCAGCCGTCCCCAGTGATATATAGTCCTCCCATCCCTCCCCAGTGATATATAGTCCTCCCAGCCCTTCCCAGTGATGTATAGTCCTCACAGCCCTCCTCAGTGATGTATAGCCCTCCCAGCCGTCTCCAGTGATATATAGTCCTCCCAGCCCTTCCCAGTGATGTATAGTCCTCCCAGCTCTCTCCAGTGATGTATAGTCCTCCCATCTCTCCCAAGTGATGTATAGTCCTCCCAGCCCTCCCCAGTGATGTATAGTCCTCCCAGCCCTCCCCAGTGATGCATAGTCCTCCCAGCCCTCCCCAGTGATGTATAGTCCTCCCAGCCGTCCCCAGTGATATATAGTTCCACGGCCCTTCCCAGTGATGTATAGTCCTCCCAGCTCTCTCCAGTGATGTATAGTCCTCCCATCCCTCCCCAGTGATGTATAGTCCTCCCAGCCCTCCCCAGTGATGTATAGTTCTCCCAGCCCTCCCCAGTGATGTATAGCCCTCCCAGCCCGCCCCAGTGATGTATAGTCCTCCCAGCCCTCCCCAGTGATATATAGTCCTCCCAGCCCTCCCCACTGATGTATAGCCCTCCCAGCCCTCCCCAGTGATATATAGTCCTCCCAGCCCTTCCCAGTGATGTATAGTCCTCCCAGTCCTCTCCAGTGATGTATAGTCCTCCCAGCCGTCCCCAGTGATATATAGTCCTCCCAGCCCTTCCCAGTGATGTATAGTCCTCACAGCCCTCCCCAGTGATGTATAGTCCTCCCCGCCATCCCCAGAGATGTATAGTCCTCCCAGTCCTCTCCAGTGATATATAGTCCTCCCAGCCCTTCCCAGGGATGTATAGTCCTCCCAGCCCTTCCCAGTGATATATAGTCCTCCCAGCCCTTCCCAGTGATGTATAGTCCTCACAGCCCTCCCCAGTGATGTATAGTCCTCCCCGCCATCCCCAGTGATGTATAGTCCTCCCAGCCCTCCCCAGTGATGTATAGTCCTCCCAGCCCTCCCCAGTGATGTATAGTCCTCCCAGCCCTCCCCAGTGATATATAGTCCTCCCAGCCCTCCCCAGTGATGTATAGTCCTCCCAGCCCTCCCCAGTGATGTATAGTCCTCCCAGCCCTCCCCAGTGATGTATAGTCCTCCCAGCCGTCCCCAGTGATATATAGTCCCCCAGCCATTCCCAGTGATGTATAGTCCTCCCAGCTCTCTCCAGTGATGTATAGTCCTCCCATCCCTCCCAAGTGATGTATAGTCCTCCCAGCCCTCCACAGTGATGTATAGTTCTCCCAGCCCTCCCCAGTGATGTATAGCCCTCCCAGCCCTCCCCATTGATATATAGTCCTCCCAGCCCTCCCCACTGATGTATAGCCCTCCCAGCCCTCCCCAGTGATATATAGTCCTCCCAGCCCTTCCCAGTGATGTATAGTCCTCCCAGTCCTCTCCAGTGATGTATAGTCCTCCCAGCCGTCCCCAGTGATATATAGTCTTCCCAGCCCATTCCAGTGATATATAGTCCTCCCAGCCCTTCCCAGTGATGTATAGTCCTCACAGCCCTCCCCAGTGATGTATAGTCCTCCCCGCCATCCCCAGTGATGTATAGTCCTCCCAGTCCTCTCCAGTGATATATAGTCCTCCCAGCCCTTCCCAGTGATGTATAGTCCTCCCAGCCCTTCCCAGTGATATATAGTCCTCCCAGCCCTTCCCAGTGATGTATAGTCCTCACAGCCCTCCCCAGTGATGTATAGTTCTCCCCGCCATCCCCAGTGATGTATAGTCCTCACAGCCCTCCCCAGTGATGTATAGTCGTCCCAGCCCTCCCCAGCGATGTATAGTCCTCCCAGCCCTCCCCAGTGATGTATAGTCCTCCCAGCCCTCCCCAGTGATATATAGTCCTCCCAGCCCTCCCCAGTGATGTATAGCTCTCCCAGCCCTCCCCAGTGATATATCGTCCTCCCAGCCCTTCCCAGTGATGTATAGTCCTCCCAGTCCTTTCCAGTGATGTATAGTCCTCCCAGCCGTCCCCAGTGATATATAGTCCTCCCAGCCCTTCCCAGTGATGTATAGCCCTCCCAGCCGTCCCCAGTGATATATAGTCCTCCCAGCCCCTCCCAGTGATGTATAGTCCTCCCAGCTCTTTCCAGTGATGTATAGTCCTCCCATCTCTCCCCAGTGATGTATAGTCCTCCAAGCCCTCCCCAGTGATGTATAGTCCTCCCAGCCCTCCCCAGTGATGTATAGTCCTCCCAGCCCTCCCCAGTGATGTATAGTCCTCCCAGCCGTCCCCAGTGATATATAGTCCCCCAACCCTTCCCAGTGATGTATAGTCCTCCCAGCTCTCTCCAGTGATGTATAGTCTTCCCATCCCTCCCCAGTGATGTATAGTCCTCCCAGCCCTCCCCAGTGATGTATAGTTCTCCCAGCCCTCCCCAGTGATGTATAGCCCTCCCAACCCTTCCCAGTGATGTATAGTCCTCCCCGCCATCCCCAGTGATGTATAGTCCTCCCAGCCCTTCCCAGTGATATATAGTCCTCCCAGCCCTTCCCAGTGATGTATAGTCCTCCCAGCCCTTCCCAGTGATATATAGTCCTCCCAGCCCTTCCCAGTGATGTATAGTCCTCACAGCCCTCCCCAGTGATGTATAGTCCTCCCAGCCCTCCCCAGTGATATATAGTTCTCCCAGCCCTCCCCAGTGATGTATAGCCCTCCCAGCCCTTCCCAGTGATATATAGTCCTCCCCGCCATCCCCAGTGATGTATAGTCCTCCCAGTCCTCTCCAGTGATATATAGTCCTCCCAGCCGTCCCCAGTGATATATATTCCTCCCATCCCTCCCCAGTGATATATAGTCCTCCCAGCCCTTCCCAGTGATGTATAGTCCTCACAGCCCTCCCCAGTGATGTATAGCCCTCCCAGCCGTCCCCAGTGATATATAGTCCTCCCAGCCCTTCCCAGTGATGTATAGTCCTCCCAGCTCTCTCCAGTGATGTATAGTCCTCCCATCTCTCCCCAGTGATGTATAGTCCTCCCAGCCCTCCCCAGTGATGTATAGTCCTCCCAGCCCTCCCCAGTGATGTATAGTCCTCCCAGCCCTCCCCAGTGATGTATAGTCCTCCCAGCCGTCCCCAGTGATATATAGTCCCCCAGCCCTTCCCAGTGATGTATAGTCCTCCCAGCCCTCCCCAGTGATGTATAGCCCTCCCAGCCCTTCCCAGTGATGTATAGTCCTCCCCGCCATCCCCAGTGATGTATAGTCCTCCCAGTCCTCTCCAGTGATATATAGTCCTCCCAGCCCTTCCCAGTGATGTATAGTCCTCCCAGCCCTTCCCAGTGATATATAGTCCTCCCAGCTCTTCCCAGTGATGTATAGTCATCACAGCCCTCCCCAGTGATGTATAGTCCTCCCCGCCATCCCCAGTGATGTATAGTCCTCACAGCCCTCCCCAGTGATGTATAGTCCTCCCCGCCATCCCCAGTGATGTATAGTCCTCCCAGTCCTCTCCAGTGATATATAGTCCTCCCAGCCCTTCCCAATGATGTATAGTCCTCCCAGCCCTTCCCAGTGATGTATAGTCCTCCCAGCCCTTCCCAGTGATATATAGTCCTCCCAGCCCTTCCCAGTGATGTATAGTCCTCACAGCCCTCCCCAGTGATGTATAGTCCTCCCCGCCATCCCCAGTGATGTATAGTCCTCACAGTCCTCTCCAGTGATGTATAGTCCTCCCAGCCGTTCCCAGTGATGTATATTCTTCCCAGCCCATGATAATTTATGTGTGGCCCCCGAATGACCGTAGAAATTTACAAATGGCCCCTAGGAGGAAAAAGGTTCCTCACCCCTGCATTAGAGAAACAAAGAAAGAAAAAGAGATATACTGCTCAAAAATATGTATTTTATTACATAACACCAGCAAAAAAAATCTAATTACATGAAAAATATATTACATAACAAAAGCCACTAGCAAGGGAGGTGGATGGATAGAAAGACAGCACAGGGCCAAGAATGTTAAAAAAGCCTATTGCATCATCACAAAGAAACCAGTCTATGAGACTTTGTAAACAGATATAAAGTCAAAACTCATACCTGTGAAAGTGTCATAAGATGCAGGCAGTTGTCCAGTTCTAGCTAATACAAGGGGCTTCTGATAAGTCTTTGGCTTTACCCAGAAAGAAACGAGCTAGGATCATGAAACTTTCCATTTATACCATATAATCTCCACTGATGACAACACACTTCTTACATCGGTATTCCAAGTTCTGTAAGTCTAGCAAAAATAAGGATTTCGGTTGTGCCTCAAACTAGGCATCTGTAGCAGCCATGGCATCAGAAATGGTGTGAAATTTGGGGCCTTTGAGGTGTTTCTTCAGGTTTGGAAACAGATGTTAGTCGGAGGGAGCTAGATCTGGTGAATACGGTGGGTGGTCACCTGCTGGAAGCCCGGCTCTGCCAGTTTTGCTTGTGCAGTGTGAGCAGAGGCATTGTCTTGCAGGAACAAGATTTCTTTGGACAGCTTGCTTCATCTTTTGGCCTTCAGAGTTAACTTCAATTGGTCCAATAGTTTAATGCAATACCTTGTATTGATGGTGGAACCCTTTTGAAGGTAGTCCACTAGCAGCACACCCTCCTTATCCCAGAACACAAACGCTATCACTTTAGTGGCTGATTTTTGCACCCTGAACTTCTTTGGGTGAGGAGAACCACTATGCCTCCACTCTTTTGACTGTTCCTTGTATTCAGGGTCATATAAATCCATGTCTCATCTATAGTGACCAGTTGATCCTGGAAGTTCTTATCAGTCCAGAAACGCTGACAAATGGACCAGGAAGTTTTCACTCTCATGCCTATATGATCTGTTGTGAAACATTTGGGGACACACTTTGCAGGTCGCTTCCATGTCCCAATATTCATGGATATTGACACAAGCACATTCCTGGGAAATTCCCCTGATGTCTGCTATTGCTTTAGCTTAAATTCGTGGATTCTCCAGTATGAGGTTGTGCACAGCATCAATCATGTCCGTAAGTACCACCACTCTCGGTCGTCCAGGACGTTCCTCATCATTGGCACTGAAGTGGCCCATTTTACATTTGGCAACCATACATTAGACCCATAAGGCTTTCATGTGGTGTAATATTCATTACCATAGAAACAAAAAAAGATCACAAAGCCAAACACTTATCAGCAGGCCCTTGTAATAGGCATTTATTGAAATTACATTAACATTTCTACAAAGAAAAAAAAGGAAAGTTGAAGTAAAGTTTAGACTTAGTTTCTCTCCGATAACGTAGTTGCAATTGGGGAAAATGCAAAGCAAAAAAAATGCTGTCCATCTCAATGACTTCCCTAATTAAAATTGCATTTATCATGATGTTAAGAAAAATAAGAGTTGGATGGGTCACTCATGGTGTCAGATGAACCATTCAATATCTTATTTAGATCAATGGATATTACAGTGGTGGTCACAGGCGAGGGGCTTCTCAGCTGTCCTCCTTCGATGATTCGCCCCCTTCACGTTGCAATGGTCATGGTGATTCTGTCTTGATGTGTAGTCTTTGTGTTTGCAAGCCATACCTGTGATTAGGCCATTGTGCAGACCATGATTCTTCTGCTGGAGAGTCATCGACACAGACTCGGGATACTTTTTCAACAGTCTTTTACCATAAGTTTCCCAGAGTACTTCCAATACATCGATACGGAGGACATAATACTTGAACACATTCTGTACAGCATAATTGACTTTAGCGCAAACTTTCACATTGGACTGCACCATCACTCCTGGTATAACAACTGTCCATCCTCCTCTTCCCCACCTGACACCACAGTCCCACACGATAAAGCCATATAGTCCTCATTGGTCAGGGTCTTGTCCCACCAACAGGGACCCATTCTCTATAACAGTATCAACCACCTTCGGACCTGCCTGTAGATGTACTTTGGTTTCAGTGCCAACATGTCCACCCAGATCTATGCCAAGCCTCCACTTAAGGACTGGTATCGCTTGAGTTAATTCACTGATGAGGAAACCCCTCTAGAATTCGGGCCTGGTACTCACAATTTTGGAATGGAGGTCACTCTCTACCCATATCCGAATGGAGCCCTTCCCGTGTGCTCTGTTCCTGGTTTGACCTTGAGGGTCAGGTTTTGAATGCCAAAGACACCCACTTTTTTTGGCCTAAGATATTTGACGGGTTTTCACACTTCTCCTACTCGCTATACTACCCTCTAGTACTGCTTTTCACACTCTATCTACATCAGACTAAACTCGGACAGAGTCAGGCTGTATCCTGCAGCTGGCTCCCCCTCCTGTGGGCGACCCACCAAAATTCACTGTTCCCTGCCTATTTTAGACATCTGGAAGCAATACCTAAACCGGCCACTAGGTGGCCACACTTAAACTTTATGCACAAATACATTATACACATTAACACAATTCACATTATTATATCACAATGACGTTCGGTGGCTTCAGGGCATCGGCACACGGGCCTAGTCAGATTAGGTTAGGGCCTAGTTAGATTTGATTTTCTCTCTTCTGCTCTCTCTTTCACTCGTCTCTCCTTCTCCTTTCTACCTTCTTATGGCTCAGGAGAGTCTTCAAATTCCTGTAATCATGGAGAAAGAATATGAAATTGTCTGCGAAATTTAAAAAAGAGGTGCAATCCATGGTTTAAAGGGAACCTGTCACCAGATTTGGTGACTATAAGCTGCAGCCATCACCAGTGGGCTCTTATATACACAGCATGCTAACCTGCTGTATAAAAGAGCCCAGGCCGCTATGGAGAATGTAAAAATCACTTTATAATACTCAACAAAGGGGCGGTGCAGACTGGTCACATGGGTGTCCCTGTTCTCCAGTGCCGGCGCCTCCTCTTTCAGCCATCTTTGTCCTTCTTCTTCTAAAACCGGGGTATATGACGCGTCCTAAGTCATCCACACTCGCCGATACTGGGGTCCTGCACAGACGTACTATACTACTTTGACCTTCCCCGCTCAGAGCAGATCCCAGTGCGCCTGCGCAAGACCACAATGCCGACACGTGTGCATGACTCTCACCTACCTTGACAAGCTTCAAAAGGAACCTGAAGACCCACCTCTTCCGACAAGCCTACAACCTGCCGTAACCCTCAGTCTGATACAGCACCTCACGACCATCTCCACCCTCACCTACTGTATCCTCACCTATCCCTTGTAGACTGTGAGCCCTCGTGGGCAGGGACCTCTCTCCTCCTGTAGACTGAGCCCTCGCGTGCAGGGACCTCTCTCCTCCTGTAGACTCAGCCCTCGTGGGCAGGGACCTCTCTCTTCCTGTAGACTGAGCCCTCGCGGGCAGGGACCTCTCTCCTCCTGTAGACTGAGCCCTCGCGGGCAGGGACCTCTCTCTTCCTTTAGACTGAGCCCTCGCGGGCAGGGACCTCTCTCCTCCTGTAGACTGAGCCCTCGCGGGCAGGGACCTCTCTCCTCCTGTAGACTGAGCCCTCGCGGGCAGGGACCTCTCTCCTCCTGTAGACTGAGCCCTCGTGGGCAGGGACCTCTCTTCTCCTGTAGACTGAGCCCTCGCGGGCAGGGACCTCTCTCCTCCTGTAGACTGAGCCCTCGTGGGCAGGGACCTCTCTCCTCCTGTAGACTGAGCCCTCGCGGGCAGGGTCCTCTCTCCTCCTGTACTTGTCTGTGCCTTGTATTGTTTATGATTATTGTACTTGTCCCTATTATGTATACCCCTTTCACATGTAAAGCGCCATGAAATTGATGGCGCTATAAATAATAATAATAATAATAATAATGACGTAGGACATGTCATGCACCCCGGCTTCAGAGGAAGGAGGAAAAAGAAAGTGACTGAACTAATCAAGAACGTCTGCAAAATACAATACTTATTAAAATGTATTTGTTGGAAGCCAACATGGCCAGTGTACGTATCATAAGGAATCACTGGACTCCATATTGTATCTATCTGCTACCAATATTACATTGAAGGAATCAGCCATGTACAGTGAGGAGTTTCATAACCTGTGAGGCAAGAAGGCCATTGTGTGATCTGTGATGATCTGGCCTTTGTTCTATCAGCAGGATAAAGGTCCCATCTTCATGTGAATTGAGCAGGGGGCCTTTAGGGTACCTTCACACTTTAGCGATGCAGCAGCGATCCGACCAGCAATCTGACCTGGTCAGGATCGCTGCTGCATCGCTACATGGTCGCTGGTGAGCTGTTAAACAGGCAGATCTCACCAGCGACCAGTGACCAGCCCCCAGCCAGAAGCGACGTGCAAGCAACGCTGCGCTTGCACGGAGCCGGCATCTGGAAGCTGCGGACACTGGTAACTAAGGTAAACATCGGGTATGGTTACCCAATGTTTACATTTGTTACCAGCGCACACCGCTTAGCTTAGCGCTGGCTCCTTGCTCTCCTAGCTACAGTACACATCGGGTTAATTAACCCGATGTGTAATGCAGCTACATGTGCAGAGAGCAGGGAGCCGCACACACTGCTTAGCGCTGGCTCCTTGCTCTCCTAGCTACAGTACACATCGGGTTAATTAACCCGATGTGTACTGCAGCTACATGTGCAGAGAGCAGGGAGCCGCGCACACTGCTTAGCACTGGCTCCTTGCTCTCCTAGCTACAGTACACATCGGGTTAATTAACCCGATGTGTAATGCAGCTACATGTGCAAAGAGCAGGAGCCGCGCACACTGCTTAGCGCTGGCTCCTTGCTCTCCTAGCTACAGTACACATCGGGTTAATTAACCCGATGTGTACAGCAGCTACATGTGCAGAGAGCTGGAGCCGGCAGCACAGGCAGCGTGAGAGCTGCGGAGGCTGGTAACTAAGGTAAATATAGGGTAACCACCTTGGTTACCCGATGTTTATCTTGGTTACAGCTTACCGCAGCTGCCAGATGCCGGCTCCTGCTCGCTTCATTTCGTCGCTCTCATCGCTGTCAGTGGCGGCTCCTGCTCCCTGCACACACTAAGTTAAGCGGTGTGCGCTGGTAACTAATGTAAACATCGGGTAACCATACCCGATGTTTACCTTAGTTACCAGTGTCCGCAGCTTCCAGACGCCGGCTCCGTGTAAGCGCAGCGTCACTTGCACGTCGCTGCTGGCTAGGGGCTGGTCACTGGTCGCTGGTGAGATCTGCCTGTTTGACAGCTCACCAGCGACCATGTAGCGATGCAGCAGCGATCCTGACCAGGTCAGATCGCTGGTCGGATCGCTGCTGCATCGCTAAAGTGTGAAGGCACCCTAAACCTGTCCTCAGGCTTTGTAATATGAAGGACCCTTGCTATATACCAGGACACTATCCACAAAATCCACAGGTTTTTAACAATATACAATTAATCAGGCACCAATATCTCAGGGCCAGAGAGATACAAATGAGGTATAGCACCAAATAATTAAATGTCTCTCCCAAAAAATAATTCATGAAATCTACTCTCACAGATCATGATCAAAACATAGAAAAATTGGAGTAACACATGCACTATTATTATTATTATTATTATTATTATTATTATTATTATTATTATTATTATTATTCCAGTTATTATTATTATTATTATACACATTTTTATTATTATTTGTAATATTATTGTAATTGTGTATGTTTATTATTTTTAATATTATCATTAATATTTTATTATTATTTTCTCATTTTTTATTGTTTCATTATTATTGAAAATATTTATTATTATTATTATACATTTTTGCATTATTATTTGTAATATTATCATGGCATATATTTATTATTACTAATATTATTAATGTTATTAATATTTTATTATGTTTATTATTATTATTGTGTTTACTATTTATTAATATTAATATAATCACACTGTAGCTCAGTGGTTAGCACTGCAGTCTTACAGCGCTGGGGTCCTGGGTTCAAATCCCACCAAGAACACCATCTGCAAGGAGTGTGTATGTTCTCCCCGTGTTTGTGTGGGTTTCCTCCCACACTCCAAAGACATACAGACAGGGACTCTAGATTATGAGCCCCAATGGGGATAGTATTACCAATGTATGTAAAGCACTGTGGAATTAATAGTGCTATATAAATGAATACAATTATTATTACATATCGTTTTTATTCTTCTTCTTATTCTTATTATTATTATTTTTATATTATTATAATTGCATATATTTCTTATTATTAATATTAATACTATTATTAATATTTTATTATGATTATTATTGTTATGTTTACTATTGATTTTATTATTATACATATTTTATTAGCATATTATTATTATTATTATTATTATTGTATAATGATTATTATTCTTATTTTCACTATTTTTCATTATTTTTATTATTACTACACATATTTATTATTATTGCACATATTTTATTATTATTATTATTATTATTATTATTATTATTATTATTATTATTATTATTATTATTATACATATTTTTAATACGATTGTCATTGCGTGCATTTATTATTATTAAAATTATTATCAATATTTTTTATTATGATTACTATTGTTATCTTTATTTTTTTATTATTATTATTATTATTATTATTATTATTATTATTATTATTATTATTATTATTGCACATATTTATTATTATTATGTCTGAAAAAAGCAAAACATGTTGCATCTTTTCTTACAACAGAAATAGAAAAACAATGGTTGAGCTACTTTAATAATAAGAATAATTTATTCATTTATATAGCGCTTTTAATTCCACAGCGCTTTACATACATCAGCAATACTGTTCCCACTGGGGCTCACAATCTAATTTTTGTTATTATTGCACATATTATATTATTATTATTATTATTATTATTATTATTATTATTATTATTATTATTATTATTATTATTATTATCATTATCATTATTATTATTATTATAATACATATTTTTAATATAATTGTCATTGCATGTATTTATTATTATTAAGATTATTATCAATATTTTTTATTATGATTACTATTGTTATCTTTATTATTATTAGTATTGCACATATTTATTATTATTATGTCTGAAAAAAGCAAAACATGTTGCATCTTTCCTTACAACAGAAATAGAAAAACAATGGTTGAGCTACATTAATAATAAGAATAATGTATTCATTTATATAGCGCTATTAATTCCACAGCGCTTTACATACATCAGCAATACTGTTCCCACTGGGGCTCACAATCTAATTATTATTAATATTGCACATATTATATTATTATACATATTTTTATTATAATTGTCATTGCGTGTATTTATTATTATTAAGATTATTATCAATATTTTTTATTGTGATTACTATTATTATCTTTATTATTATTAATATTATTATTAATATTATTATTATTATTACTACCCATATTTATTATTATTACCATTATTATTTAATATATAGGAGAGAGAATATCCAATTTCCTTGTCTGAAAAAAGCAGAACATGTTGTATCTTCCTTTACAGCAGAAATAGAAAAACAATGGTTGAGCTACATTAATAATAAGAATAATTTATTCATTTATATAGCGCTATTAATTCCACAGCGCTTTACATACATCAGCAATACTGTTCCCACTGGGGCTCACAATCTAATTATTATTATTATTATTATTATTATTGTAGATATATTATTATTATTATTATACATATTTTTAATATAATTGTCATTGCGTGTATTTATTATTATTATTAAAATTATTATCAATATTTTTATTATGATTACTATTGTTATCTTTATTATTATTATTATTAATAATAATAATACTATTATTATTATTATTATTATTATTATTATTACACATATTTTTTATTATTATTATTACCATTATTATTTTATATATAGAAGAGTGAATATCCAATTTCCTTGTTTGATAAAAGGAGAACATGTATCTTCCTTTACAACAGAAATAGAAAAATAATGGTTGAGCTCCATTGATTATTAATTGCTATGACTCACGTCACCTTCTGGAACTCAAAAAGAAGAAGGCGGAAGAGGTGAATGCCGGTTATCAGTGCTCCATCCCTTTTATAGCTGCCTATGTGTGCACTGGATGAAATAACTCACAGAAGTGTTCTAGATAATTATGTTCTTTTTTAATGACTTATATAAATCACTCACTTCAAAAAGCCTAACCCTTTTCTGTAATATAGCAAATGGTTGGTCACTCAGACAAAAAGGAGGAAAAAGAAAAGGGAGAGTTCTTTTTCCATAGTGCTTTTTATTTTAGTGAATCAAAGAAAAAATGTCATACATGCTGTCCGACATTCAGCTTGGGCCGGTTTCACACATTCGGCATTTCACCGCTTTGCCGGATCCGTCACACTCCAGTACAGTGCAATGGCATCGCGGTATGCTCCGGTCACATGACAGCTTGCCGCGATGCCATTGTACTGTATTGCATTGTACTGGAGTGTGACGGATCCGGCAAAGCCGCGAAATTCCGGATGTGTGAAAGGGGCCTTAAACATCAGCCTTTTTCAAGGATTACTCCCGAGACACCCTACACCATACATATAAGTGGAACATTTGTAAATTCTATTATATTGAAATATATCATATACTTACTGGTCGGGAAAAAAGGTAATACACCTCATTATTAGTATTGACAAGAGTCCTCTAAGGTCCCAGTAATGTCCTAACGGTAATGAATGTGTAGACTGCATACCATGTAATTACTGACTTTATGAAGGGCCTCACAGCTCCTATAGACGGAATATACTGTACAGTTAGTAATACAATCACTAAAGCATAGCCAGAGACAGAGCGGTAATAGTACCTGAAGTCGTTTTATGTATATAAAAGAAAATACAGTACAGACCAAAAGTTTGGACACACCTTCTCATCTCTAGAACAACTGTTAAGAGGAGACTTTGTGCAGCAGCCTTCATGGTAAAATAGCTGCTAGGAAACCACTGCTAAGGACAGGCAACAAGCAGAAGAGACTTGTTTGGGCTAAAGAACACAAGGAATGGACATTAGACCAGTGTAAATCTGTGCTTTGGTCTGATGAGTCCAAATTTGAGATCTTTGGATCCAACCACCGTGTCTTCGTAGAAAAGGTGAACGGATGGACTCTACATGGCTGGTTCCCACCGTGAAGCATGGAGGAGGAGGTGTGATGGTGTGGGGGGGCTTTGCTGGTGACACTGTTGGGGATTTATTCAAAATTGAAGGCATACAGAACCAGCATGGCTACCACAGCATCTTGCAGCGGCATGCTATTCCATCCGGTTTGCGTTTAGTTGGACCATTATTTATTTTTCAACAGGACAATGACCCCAAACACAACTCCAGGCTGTGTAAGGTCTATTTGACTAAGAAGGAGAGTGATGAGGTGCTACACAAGATGACCTGGCCTACACAGTCACCAGACCTGAACCCAATCGAGATGGTTTGGGGTGAGCTGGACCGCAGAGTGAAGGCAAAAGGGCCAACAAGTGCCAAGCATCTCTGGGAGCTTCTTCAAGACTGTTGGAAGACCATTTCCGGTGACTACCTCTTGAAGCTCATCAAGAGAATGCCAAGATTGTGCAAAGCAGTAATCAAAGCAAAAGGTAGCTACTTTGAAGAACCTAGAATATAAGACATATTTTCAGTTGTTTCACACTTTTTTGTTAAGTATTTCACTCCACATGTTTTAATTCATAGTTCTGATGTCTTCAATGTGAATCTACAATTTTTAGAGTCATGAAAATAAAGAAAACGGAATGAGAAGGTGTGTCCAAACGTTTGGTCTGTACTGTATATCCTTTTGAGTAGTGTAGAAAATCCGTCAGCAATCTACTAGGGAGGAACTCTGATAAACTATGCTTCCTGGCTAATCCACCTGTCCCCCGCTACTCCCCGACCTCTCCTCTCTGCCAATCCCTTCACTGGCTTCCCATTGCCCAACAACTCCAGTTCAAAACACTAACCATGACCTACAAAGCCATCCACAACCTGTCTCTTCCTTACATCTGTGACTTAGTCTCCTGGTACTCACCTGCACGGAACCTTCGATCCTCACAAGATCTCATCCTCTGCTCCCCTCTCATCTCCTTTTCCCACCACCACATCCAAGATTTCTCACGTGCCTTCCCCATACTCTGGAATGCTTTACCACTACATATCAGACTCTCGCCCACCTTGACAAGCTTCAAAAGGAACCTGAAGACCCACCTCTTCCGACAAGCCTACAACCTGCCGTAACCCTCAGTCTGATACAGCGCTGCACAACCAGCTCAACCCTCACCTACTTTATCCTCACCAATACATTGTAGACTGTGAGCCCTCTTTGGCAGTGTCCTCTCTTCTCCTGTACCTGTGTGTGTCTAGTATTGTTTATGATTATTGTACTTGTCCCTATTATGTATATCCCTTTCACATGTAAAGTGCAATGGAGACTGTGAGCCCTTCCGGGCAGGGTCCTCTCTCCTCCCGCATCCTCACCCATCACTTGTAGACTGTGAGCTCTTGCGGGCAGGGTCCTCTCTCCTCTTGTAGACTGTGAACCCTCGCAGGCAGGGTCCTCTCTCCTCCTGTAGACTGTGAGCCCTCGCGGGCAGGGTCCTCTCTCCTCCTGTATCCTCACCCATCCCTTGTAGACTGTGAGCCCTTGTGGGCAGGGTCCTTTCTCCTCCTGTAGACTGTGAGCCCTTGCGGGCAGGGTCTTCTCTCCTCCTGTAGACTGTGAGCCCTCGTGGGCAGGGTCCTCTCTCCTCCTGTAGGCTGTGAACCCTTACTGACAGAGTCTTCTCTCCTCCTGTAGACTGTGAGCCCTTGCAGACAGGGTCCTCTCTCCTCCTGTAGACTGTGAGCCCTCGCGGGCAGGGTCCTTTCTCCTCCTGTAGACTGTGAGCCCTCGCGGGCAGGGTCCTCTCTCCTTCTGTAGACTGTGAGCCCTTGCAGACAGGGTCCTCTCTCCTCCTGTAGACTGTGAGCTCTCGTGGGCAGGGTCCTCTCTCCTCCTGTAGACTGTGAGCCCTTGCAGACAGGGTCCTCTCTCCTCCTGTAGACTGTGAGCCCTCACGGGCAGGGTCCTCTCTCCTCCTGTAGACTGTGAGCCCTTGCAGACAGGGTCCTCTCTCCTCCTGTAGACTGTGAGCCCTCACGGGCAGGGTCCTCTCTCCTCCTGTAGACTGTGAGCCCTTGCAGACAGGGTCCTCTCTCCTCCTGTAGACCGTGAGCCCTCACAGGCAGAGTTTTCTTTCCTCCTGTAGACTGTGAGCCCTCGCGGGCAGGGACCTCTCTCCTCCTGTACCAGTCTGTGCCTTGAATTGTTTATGATTATTGTACTTGTCCCTATTATGTATACCCCTTTCACATGTAAAGCGCCATGGAATAAATGGCGCTAGAATAATAAATAATAATAATGATAATAATAAGTAAGTCAGGTAAAATGATGGAATAGACATGTAAATGGAGTATATAGCGGTATATGTACATACCTTGGTGTAACTAATAACAAAAAAAAGGGAACTTGTGAAATATTGCATACAAAATGAAAGTCTGCGTTGTATATAGTATAGTGCCTGATTATCCTTAGACAAGGAATGCAGTGTAAAGGCATCACTGTTAAACAAGAGATACATATTACTGTCGCATTCCACCTCATCACTAGGTTTAGAACATCTACAAAGAGTAAATGGACAAGAAAAAGGGACTGAATTGGAAAACTGCTGCGATTTGCAGTACCTTTTCATGATAGTAAAGCAATGAGGAAGTTAAAAAATGCTGAAAAATATTTAACCATGTGTTTTTGTTGTATTTTTCGTGAATAAAACTAACTTTATTAAACATGTTTTGTAGAAAAATGACACAATCTACACCAAGAAAAGCAGCAAAAAAATGCTACAAGAACGTAGCAAAAATGCAACAATAAAAAGTAGCAAAAAATGCAATGAACGCATAGCAAAAATCCAACAAAAAAAGTAGCAAAAATGAAGCAAAAAAGGCAACGAAGGCATGGCAAAAATGCAAAAATAAAAAGTATCAAAAATTAAGTAAAAAATGCAATGAAAGCATAGCAAAAATGCAACAATAAAAAGAAGTAAAAACGCAACAAAATCATAGCAAAAATGCAACAATAAATAGTATCAAAAAGAAAGCAAAAAATGCAATGAAAGCATAGCAAAAATGCAACAATAAAAATATCAAAAATAAAGTAAAACATGCAACGAAAGCATAGCAAAAATGCACCAATAAAAAGTAGCAAAAATGAAGAAAAAAATGCAACGAAAGCATAGCAAAAATGCAACCAAAAAAAGTAGTAAAAGTGAAGCAAAAAATGCAACAATGTCATAGCAAAAATGCAACAATGAAAAGTAGCAAAAATGAAGCAAAAAAGGCAACGAAGGCATAGTAAAAATGCAACAATAAAAGGAAGCAAAAATGAAGTAAAGATGGACTGAAAGCATAGAAAAAATACAACAATAAAAAATATAAAAAATGAAGTAAAAAATGCAACCAAAGCATAGCAAAAATATAACAATAAAAGGAGCAAAAATGAAGTAAAGATGGAATGAAAGCATAGCAAAAATGCAACAATAAAAATTATCAAAAATGAAGTAAAAAATGCAATGAAAGCATAGCAAAAATGCAAAATAAAAAGTATCAAAAATGAAGTAAAAAAATCCAATGAAAGCATTGCAAAAAGGAAACAAAAAAAGAAGCAAAAATAAAGTAAAAAATGCAACGAAAGCATAGCAAAAATACAAAAATAAAATGTAGCAAACAGGAAACAAAAATGCAATGCAAGCATAGCAAAAATGCAACCAAAAAAGTAGTAAAAGTGAAGCAAAAAATGTAACAATAAAAGGAAGCAAAAATGAAGTAAAGATGGAAGGAGAGCATAGCAAAAATGTACAAAATAAAAAGTATCAAAAATGAAGTAAAAAATGCAATGAAAGCATAGCAAAAATGAAACAATAAAACGTAGCAAAAATGAAGTATAAAATGCAATCAAAGAATAGCAAAAAATACACCAATAAAAAGTATCAAAAAGGAAGCAAAAATGCAAAAAAATCATAGCAAAAATACAACAATAAATAGTATCAAAAAGGAAGCAAAAAATGCAATGAAAGCATAGCAAAAGTGCAACAATAAAAATATCAAAAATAAAGTAAAAAAAATGCAACGAAAGCAAAGCAAAAATGCACCAATAAAAAGTAACAAACAGGAAGCAAAAAATGCAATGAAAGCATAGCAAATATGCAACAATAAAAAGTAGAAACAATGAACCAAAAAATGCAATGAAAGCATTGAAAAAATGAAACAATAAAAAGAAGCAAAAATGAAGAATAAAATGCAATCAAAGAATAGCAAAAATGCACCAATAAAAAGTAGCAAAAAGGAAGCAAAAATTCAACAAAATCATAGCAAAAATAAAACAATAAATAGTATCAAAAAGGAAGTAAACATGCAATGAAAACATAGCAAACGTGCAACAATGAAAATATCAAAAATAAAGTAAAAAAATGCAACGAAAGCATAACAAAAATGCACCAATAAAAAGTAGCAAACAGGAAGCAAAAAATGCAATGAAAGTATAGCAAATATGCAACAATAAAAAGTAGAAACAATGAACCAAAAACTGCAATGAAGCATAGAAAAAAATGCAACAATAAAAGGTAGCAAAATGAAGCAAAAAATGCAACAAAAGCACAGCCAAATTGCAATAATAACAAGTATCAAAATTGAAGGAAAAAATGCAACGAAAGCAATCAAAAATGCAACAATAAAAGGTAGCAAAAATAAAGCAAAAATGCGATGAAGGCAAAGCAAAAATGCAACAATAAAATGAAAGCAAAAATGAAGCAAAAAATGCAACGAAAACATAGCAAAAATAAAATGTAGCAAAATTAAAGCAACAAAAGCATAGCTAAAATGCAACAACAAAAGGTAGCAAAAATGAAGTAAAAAATGCAACAAAAGCATAGCAAAAATGCATCAATTAAAAGTAGCAAAAGAGAAGAAAAAAAATGCAACTAAAGCCTAGCCAAATTGCAATAATAAAAAGTATCAAAAATGAAGTAAAAGATGCAGTAAAAGCATCGAAAAAATGCACCAATAAAAAGTAGCAAAAATGAAGCAAAAAATGCACTGAAGGCATAGCAAAAATGCAACAATAAAAGGAAGCAAAAATGAAGTAAAAAATGCAATGAAAGCATAGCAAAAATGCAACAATAAATAGTATAAAAAAAAGCAACAAATCCTGCCTTTCATAAGCAGTTTCTTTACAGATTTTGACTGCAGAAAAAAAGGCAGCAAAAAAGCAACATATGAACATAGCCTGAATGGCCTTGTTAGTCCCTAGTAGGGTTTACATAAATAATTTTCTAAACTTGACATGTACTGTAATGCCCTCCTCACCTAGAACATATCCCATTGGACATCAGGATATGACATAAGTCAGTATTTCCGCATGAAAAATTGCACAGGATGTCAATTGATTGACCTATTGAAGATTTTTTGGGAATGTGGGAAGAAAGGAGAGAATGTTGAGATTTGGGTTGGTGAAGGCTCATGTCATGGGTCACCATAGTGGTGTGGCTCTCCCATAATTTTGGAAATGCGAAGATGGTATATCTATAAGAAGATATGGATACATACAGCGCCAGTGTACCATATCTATGCAATGTGCTTCACGGCTCTTTCATCTTTCCTCTGCCCACTGCGGAGTTCCCATAAGGACAGACTCAATTTTCACACTTTGAGCTATGACTCTACGGCATTACTCAATGCTTGGATAGGTAATTTGGTGACCTCGGCAGATTTTCCTACTTGTCAACAGTTCGAGATTTTTATCCGGTAATAAATGTATTGCGACTTAGTAAGCACACTAATGGAATAATTTATCACGTAATAACACCCCTTATCTTACCAACTCCCCGGTCACACCTCGCTTATGACATGAGCCACCCTTCTACTGCCTAAATATCCATCCAGGTGGGAACCATCGAAGATAGAAAACTTGCTTTCCAGGAAGTTTTGGGTGGATTTTGCAACACCTAAAAGATCTGTAAACTTCTCCAAGTGTCCAGAAAACTTTCCTTGGTTTTGTGTAAAACAGTTGCGAGATGCAACGACGCAGAGATTGAGGTGTCAACAGTGAAGATTAGCACTTCAGATGAGAGATAATGGTATGGAACAAGTAACAGTGGTAAATCAGAGGACTTCACATAGGATAAATCAGCAACATAAGTATATGGAATACAATCACAGTATTATCACACAGTATTACTCTTATCTCTAACTAAAGGTCACCGTCAGCGTTATCGTACCGTAGATCCATATAGTAGGGAAAGGCAGGTGTCACTTTATTCATTACTGTCAGCTACTTATCTAAACAATATTATACAGTGAACAAGTCTTAGCGGCATCAGAGGTGCTGCTCACTGGGCTGCAAATTCCAAGTTGAGGAGTATTTGCACTCACAACATCGTCTGACCATCTTCTGCTGAAGTACTCACTTGATACAATGTCTCCTGAGGAAGCAATAGTCCAGCTCCCCCAGAATCTGCACTGGGATCTGCGCTCTACTTTCAGTGCTTGACTATCGGCATCTGGTATTTGGTGTTCAGACTCCGGGTTCCTCTGGCGATTGTATTTGGTGTTCAGAATTCAAATTCCTCTAGCGACGGTATTGGTATTTGGGCTTCAAATTGCTCTGGTCACGATATTTGGTATTTGGGCTTCAAGTTCCTTTACCGACAGTATTTGGAATTCCAGCTTTGAATTCCAACGGCAACAGTATTTGGTATTTGGGCTTCGAGTTCCCCTGGAGACGGTTTTTGGTATTCGGGCATCAAATTCCTTTGTCCACCATGTTTGATATTCGAGGCTTCAAGTTCCTCTGGTGACAGTATTTCGTTTTTGGGCTTTGAATTCCTCTGGCGATGGTATTTGGTATTTGGGCTTCGAGTTTCTCTGGCCATGGTATTTGGGTTTCAGGTGCCTCCGGCGACAGTATTTGATATTTGGGCCTCAGGTTCCTCTGGAAATAAAATTTGGGCTTTCAGTTACTCTGGTGATGGCATTTTGTATTCACTCTTCAATTCCTTTAGCGACCATGTTTGTGATTCGAGGCTTTGAGTTCCTTTGTAAACAGTATTTTGTTTCTAGGCTTTGAATTCCTCTGCCCATGGTATTTGGTATTTGGGCTTCGAGTTTCTCTGGCTATGGTATTTGGTATTTGGGTTTCAGGTCCCTATGGCGATGGTATTTGGTATTTGAGTTTAGGTTCGTCTTGCAACAGTTTATGCTTTGGGTTTCCCTGTCAATGGTATTTGGTATTCAGGCTTCTGGTTCTTCTGGCAATGGTGTTTGGTGTCCGGGCTTTGGGTTGCATTAGTCATGGACATTTACAAGTATTGACAATCATTCTTACACCCAGCTCAGGTCACTGCTTTTCCCCTCAACTCAGGTGACCGATCTTCCTCTCAGCTTAGGTCACCGATCTTCCTCTCAGCTTAGGCCGCCGATTTTCCTCTCAGCTTAGGTGATGGATCTTCCTCTCAGCTTAGGTGACCGATCTTCCTCTCAGCTTAGGTGACCGATCTTCCTCTCAGCTTAGGTCACCAATCTTCCTCTCAGTTCAGGTCACCGATCTTCCTCTCAGCTTAGGTCACTGATTTTCTTCTCAGCTTAGATGACCGATCTGCCTCTCAGCTTAGGTCACCGATCTTCCTCTCAGCTTAGGTGACTGATCTTCCTCTCAGCTTAGGTGACCGACCTTCCTCTCAGCTTAGATCACCGATATTCCTCTCAGCTTAGGTCACCGATCTTCCTCTCAGATTAGGTCACCGATCTTCCTCTCAGCTTAGGTGACCGATCTTCCTCTCAGCTTAGGTCACCGATCTTCCTCTCAGCTTAGGTCACTGATTTTCTTCTCAGCTTAGGTGACCGATCTTCCTCTCAGCATAGGTCACCGATCTTAGATCTTCTTCTCAGCTTACGTCACTGATTTTCTCAGCTTAGCTCTTCTGTGGGATCTGATGCTTCTGATGCAGTAGGTTTACAAGCCCATTTCACTGCCGCATGACCTTCCTGGAACAGGATCTAACACCAACTCCTCCATTTCTTGTGCTGGCCCAGATTTTTATATTAATTCACGTGCCACCGGTGTCAGCTGACCCGGCGCCTCCTTCAATCTCTTCCCTAGAGGAAACGCACTCTTCACTATTTAGTTCTTGTTGCTTCTTATTGTCTCCTCTGGTCAACAGATGGAGATTCTCCCCCAAAATCACTGTTAGGCTGAAAATACATCTATGTGAGTAAAATCGGTCCGACTGGGCTGAAAAAAACTCGGCTGATTTTAGTTCACGTTAGGTCCGAGTGCAACGCAAGTGCGATGCTTTTTCTGAATAAATTACTGATTTTACTAGCGTGTGTAATGCGTGTGTAATGCGTATTTTTTACTATGTCATCTGCCATTGAGCTCTGCTACATGGCCGCTGACATCTGACACAGACAGAGCCGCACGATAAAAAAGAATGAACTCGGGTGAACTTCACCCGACTTCATTGTCATGCTGCGGCTCTGTCTGTGCCGCTTTCTGATTAGCGGTCACCTGTGAAGGGCTCACCAGTGACCGCTAATCCCCTGAGTGACTGAAGTTAGCAGCCCTCTCTCATACTCACCGATCCCCGATCCCCGGCGCGGCGCTGCACGGCGTTCACACTGCTGTGGCGGCTTTTACTATTTTGAAAAAGCCGGCCGCTCATTAAACAATCTTGTATTCCCTGCTTTACCCGCCCACCGGCGCCTGTGATTGGTTGCAGTGAGACACACCCCCACGCTGAGTGACAGGTGTCTCACTGCACCCAATCACAGCAGCCGCTCGGCGTGTCTATACTGTGCAGTGAAATAAATAATTAAAAAAACCAACGTGCGGTCCCCCCCAATTTTAATACCAGCCAGATAAAGCCATATGGCTGAAGGCTGGTATTCTCAGGATGAGGAGCTCCACGTTATGGGGAGCCCCCCAGCCTAACAATATCAGCCAGCAGCCGCCCAGAATTGCCGCATACATTAGATGCGACAGTTCTGGGACTGTACCCGGCTCTTCCCGATTTGCCCTGGTGCGTTTGCAAATCGGGGTAATAAGGAGTTATTGGAAGCCCATAGCTGCCAATAAGTCCTAGATTAATCATGTCAGGTGTCTCCCCGAGATACCTTCCATGATTAATCTGTAAGTGACAGTAAATAAAAACACACACACCTGAAAAAATCATTTATTAGAAATAAAAAACACTAACAAATTCCCTGGTTCACCAATTTAATAAGCCCCAAAAAGCCCTCCATGTCCGGCGTAATCCAGGATGCTCCAGCGTCACTTCCAGCTCTGCTGCATGAAGGTGACCGGAGCTGCAGAAGACACCGCCGCTCCTGTCAGCTCCACACGGCAACTGAAGACAGCCGTGCGATCAGCTGAGCTGTCACTGAGGTTACCCGGTGGCTGCGGGTAACCTCAGTGACAGCTCAGCTGATCACGCTACTCACCTCATTTGCTGCGTGGAGCTGACAGGAGCGGCGGTGTCTTCTGCAGCTCTGGTCACCTTCATGCAGCAGAGCTGGATGCGACGCTGGAGGTCAGTGGATTACGCCGGACATAGAGGGCTTTTTGGGGCTTATTAAATTGGTGATGATGAGGGAATTTGTTAGTGTATTTTATTTCTAATAAATGATTTTTTTGGGTGTGTGTGTTTATTTACTGTAACTTACAGATTAATCATGGAAGGTATCTCGGGGAGACGCCTGACATGATTAATCTAGGATTTAGTGGCAGCTATGGGCTGCCATTAACTCCTTATTACCCCGATTTTCCAACGCACCAGGGCAAATCGGGAAGAGGTGGGTACAGTCCCAGAACTGTCGCATCTACTGTATTCGGCAATTCTGGGCGGCTGTTGGCTGATATTGTTAGGCTGGGGGGCTCCCCATAACGTGGAGCTCCCCATCCTGAGAATACCAGCCTTCAGCCGTATGGCTTTATCTGGCTGGTATTAAAATTGGGGGGACCGCACGCCGGTTTTTTTAATTATTTAATTATTTATTTCACTGCACAGTATAGACATGCCCAGTGGCTGCTGTGATTGGGTGCAGTGAGACACCTGTCACTCAGCGTGGGGGTGTGTCTCACTGCAACCAATCATAGGCGTCGGTAGGCGAGGAAAGCAGGGAATACGAGATTGTTTAATGAGCGGCCGGCTTTTTCAAAATAGTAAAAGCCGCCGGAGCAGTGAGAATGCCGTGCAGCGCTGCGCCGGGGATCGGTGATCTGTGAGTATGAGAGGGGAGGGCAAAATGACCGACAGACTGTGCGAGAGGGACAGAGATAGTGACGGACCGACAGAGAGAGAATAGAGACCGAGAGGGAGAGACCAACTGACAGAGAATAGTGATTGACAGATATTGTGAGACATCGCTCGTTTCCAGTGTTTTAGGAAACATGCGAGAAATGTATTTAGAAAATCGGATGTCACTAGGATGGTGTGAGTGCCGTCCCGTGACATCCGATTATTTACACGCTCCCATAGACTTGCATTGGAGAGACTCGCAGTAGAAACTCGCAAAAAAGCAGCATGCTGAGATTTTTTTCTCAGTCCGATTTGGACTGAGAAAAAAAGCGCAAATGCGAGCTGAATCATTCACTAACATGTGTCCGATTCCAATGCGAGATTTTCTCGCATTGCTCTACTGCGAGAAACTCGCAAGTGAGAAGCCGGCCTTCGATGTCATTTCAGCATGTCTTCTGCTGTCCAGCCCCCTTACTGTTTGATAGAGTTGGCATGTAGGCAGTAACAGCAAATCACTCCTCCCACAATCCCCCATACTGCCTAAAAACATATAGACTCTAAAGACCCCAAATACAGACCCAAGCACAGCACCAATAAATAATCATGTACTTCAGAAAAAAACTCACAAAATTTGCAGCTCCATTATCTTTGAGACCCGCATAGATGTGGCTATTGCTAACATTGGACGTTCACATTTGATTTACAGAGATTATTGCACATCAAAGTTTTGTTGTAGTTTCTGATGGGATTTGTTTTAAAATAAGACAAAAATGCTTTAAATCATTAAAAAGCCAAATATAGTGGCGGCCCCAATTTCCTCTGCACTGGTGCTGTTATTTATTTTAATGATGCCTATTAGGGAATTCTTTGTAGATAAAAGAACAGATACAGTTGCAACCAGAAGTTTCCCTTCGCTATCTAAAAAGACACATCTGCGGGATTTTCTCTTCGCTCTCTAAAAATATTTATAGAGAATGGAGGGAAAAACCTGTAGATGTGTCTGTATAGAGAGCAGACGGAAAACCTTACAGATGTGTCTGTATAGAGAGCAGACGGAAAACCTTACAGATGTGTCTGTATAGAGAGCAGACGAAAAACCTTGCAAATGTGTCTGTATATAGAGCAGATGGAAAACCTTGCAGATGTGTCTGTATAGAGAGAAGAGGAAAAAAACCTGCGAATGTGTCTGTATAGAGAGCGGAGGGAAAAACCTGCAGATGTGTCTTTTTGGAGAGGGAAGGGAAAAACCTGCGAATGTGTCTGTATAGAGAGCGGAGGGAAAAACCTGCAGATGTGTCTTTTTAGAGAGGGAAGGGAAAAACCTCCAGATGTGTCTGTATAGAGAGGGGAGGGAAAAACCTGCAGATGTGTCTTTATAGAGAGGGAAGGGAAACACCTGCAGATGTGTCTGTATAGAGAGGGGAGGGAAAAACCTGCAGATGTGTCTTTATAGAGAGCAGAGGGAAAAATCTGCAGGTTTTTCTCACAATCTGACATGAAATGTAAATAAACCTTTCCCGTCTTAGGTCAATTAGGAAACAAAATTGTTTGTATTTGACAAATGCCAGAATAATGAGAGAGAGAATGTTTTCCGACATTTTTCTTCCTTTCTGCACAGTGAAGTTTCCTCCATGACATTAGTATTTGGTGGCATTGCCCTTACACTGTGTGACTTGGGTGAAACGTTTTGGATCCTTTCACAAGCTTCTCACAATAGTTGGTGGAATTTGGGCCCATTCATCCTGACAGATCTGGTGTAACTGAGCCATGTTTGGAGATCGCCGCTCGCACCGGCCTTTTCAGATTTGCCCATACATTTTCAATAGGATTGAGATCAGGGATTTATGATGGCCACTCCAAAACATTGACTTTGTTATCCTTAAGCCATTTTGTAACGAGTTTAGCAGTAGCTTTGAGTCATTCTCCATTTGAAACACCCATTTCAACCCAAGCTTTAAGTTCCTGGCTGATGTCTTGAGATGTTCTTCAGTATTGCCACATAATCTTCTTTCCTCATGATGCCATCTATTTTGTGAAGTCACCAGTCCCTCCTGCAGCAAAACAACCCCACAACATGATGCTGCTGCCCCGTGTTTCACAGTTCGGATGGTGTTCTTAGGCTTCAAATCTTCTCCCTTTTTTCTCCAAACATAACGATGGTCATTATGGCCAAACAGTTCAATTTTAGTCTTATCAGACCACAGGATGTCTCCAAAAATTAAGGTCTGTGTTCCTGTGTGTATTTGTAAACATTCATCTGGCTTTTTTCTACTTCTTTTGGAGTAATGGCTTCTTCCTGGCAGAGTGGCCTTTCAGCCCATGTTGATACAGTACTCATTTCACTGTGGATAATGACACAATCTTACCAGCTTCCGCCAGCATCTTCACAAGGTCTTTTGCTTTTGTTCTTGGGTTGATATGCACATGTCTGACCAAAGCACATTAATCTTTGGTACACAGATCCTGTCTCCTTCCTGAGCGGTACGATGGCTGGACATTCCCATCTTGTTTGTATTTGTGCAGAATTGTTTGTACAGATGAATAAGGCCTCTTCAGGTATCTGGAAACTGCACCCAAGGATGAACCAGACTTGTGCAAGTCCACAATTCTCTTCCTGCGACATTGCATGTTTTCTTTTGATTTTCCCATGATGCTACACAAAGAAGCCGTGTATTTCAGGTGTGCATTACAATACTTCCACAGGTGTGTCTCTAATTAACTGAGATGTTGCCAATAAACCTATCAGAAGCTTTCAAAGACATGGCATCATCATACGGGCAGTCCCATGTTGTTACCTATGGTGACGCTGCATGAAAAGTAAATACATCCAGATTTCTCTATAGATAACAGCTGAGTACTGGTGGCCCGTACATTATAGCGGAATATCATGGGACACTTTCAATAAGTAGGGATTGTCCAGAAGAGAACCCACTTTAACATAAAATAGAAGGCTTTAAAATGAATGCTGGGAACTGGACTGGGTCAATAATGTGGTGGAGACAATTTCTGCCAGATTGGCACAGCAATGGGGATATTCTTTACATAGTCGTAATGAAGGCACTCATCAAATGCTTCTAGATAATGGACAAATATATTTGCGGAGGAGCCCCCTCCTATATGCACCAAGCTAAACCCTAATTTGGCAAATTGACCCTTTTGTTATAATATTATAAAAGTCATTTGTAAAAAGAATAAAAAAAAGAAATTAGAAACCGAATCCACCGACCACGCTTTTTTCAATCTTCTACTACAATCATTCAATTTACTTTCTTTTGAGTCTTCTTATCAGTTTGGGTCAAAGTTCTCTGCTCTCAACTGTTTACATCTTCACTTCATGTTAATAATGGCCGAACAAGCTCTTAGTGCAAATATTTGTCAGCAAAGGTAGAATTTCAGGATGTTCTGTCTTCTCGAAAATGGAATGAATCATGAAGAATGTAAGGTTTGTTTCTAAAAAAAAAAACAAAAACCAATAACAGGTGTAGATTTTTTTCTACTTTAGTTCCTTATTGATCTTTCCATTAGAGGCCAATCCCATAAATTATTGATCTCTGACTTTCGTCACCTTTCCATATTCATGCCTTGCAGAAATATTTACAAATATGCTATGCTTACTGAATGTTTTTCCCACTATTTATTTATTCTTAAACTTAGAGTGTATATATATATATATATATATATATATATATATATATATATATATATATATATATATATATATATATATATATATACTATCTGTAGTACCCGGCATTGACAGATATAGTGATTGTCTCTCTGTTTTTTACCCACTGTCTCTCTCTCTCTCTGTCTCTCTTTGTCTGTCTCTGTGTCTCTCTGTCTGTCTGTCTCTATCTTTTTGTCTGTCTGCCTCTTTCCCTGTCTGTCTCTTTCCCTGTCTGTATTTTCCCTGCCTGTCTCTTTCCCTGTCTGCCTCTTTCCCTGTCTCTCTCTTTCTCTGTCTGTCTTTTCCCTGTCTGTCTCTTTCCCTGTCTGTCTCTCTCTCTTTCTCTGTCTGTCTCTTTCTCTGTCTGTCTCTTTCCCTGTCTGTCTCTTTCCCTGTCTGTCTTTTTCCCTGTCTGTCTCTTTCCCTGTTTGTCTCTTTATCTGTGTCTGTCTCTTTGTATCTGTCTCTTTGTCCGTGTCTGTCTTTTTGACTGTGTCTATCTCTGTCTGTCTGTTTCTGTCTGTCTCCGTCTGTATCTTTCCCTGTCTATCTCTTTCCCTGTCTATCTATTTTCCTGTCTGTCTCTTTCCCTTTCTGTCTGTCTCTTTCCCTGTCTCTTTCCCTGTCTGTCTATGTCTGTCTCTTTCCCTGTCTGTCTCTTTCCCTTTCTGTCTGTCTCTTTCCCTGTCTCTTTCCCTGTCTATGTCTGCCTCTTTCCCTGTCTGTCTCTTTCCCTGTCTGTCTGTCTATTTCCCTGTCTGTCTCTTTTCCTGTCTGTCTGTCTGTATCTTTCCCTGTCCGTCTCTGTCTGTCTGTCTCCCTTTCTATCTGTCTCTTACCCTGTATATCTCTTTCCCTGTCTATCTTTTTCCCTGTCTGTCTCTTTCCCTGTCTGTCTCTCTCTTTCTCTGTCTGTCTCTTTATCTGTGTCTCTTTGTGTCTGTCTCTTTGTCTGTGTCTGTCTTTTTGACTGTGTCTATCTCTGTCTGTCTGTTTCTGTCTGTCTGTATCTATCCCTGTCTATCTCTTTCCCTGTCTATCTATTTTCTTGTCTGTCTCTTTCTCTTTCTGTCTGTCTCTTTCCCTGTCTGTTTCCCTGTCTGTCTATGTCTGTCTGTCTCTTTCCCTGTCTGTCTCTTTCCGTCTGTCTCTTTCCATGTCTGTCTGTCTCTTTCCCTGTCTGTCTCTTTCTCTGTCTGTCTGTATCTTTCCCTGTCCGTCTCTCTCTGTCTGTCTCCCTGTCTATCTGTCTCTTACCCTGTCTGTCTCTTTCCCTGTCTGTGTCTGTCTGTGTCTGTCTGTGTCTGTCTGTGTCTGTCTGTCTCTGTCTGATTCTGTCTGTCTGTCTCTTTCCTTGGCTGCATTGTGACATGCCAACATTCTTCTGAAGTTTTGGTTGCATTGTGGCTCCTAGCTCCATTGACTTTAATGTAAGCAGGTTTTTTTGGTGAATAACTGTAAAGCGTGGGGTTAAAATTTCCCCTCAAAACATAGTCTATCATATTCCCTGAGTCAAATCAGGTGTCTGTGCAAAATTTCATGATTGTACATGTGACGTTGCGGATTCCTTTAGTGGATATACACACACACACACACACACACACAGACACACATACAATCATACACTCAGCTCTATATACAGTACAGACCAAAAGTTTGGACACAACTTCTCATCTCTAGAACAACTGTTAAGAGGAGACTTTGTGCAGCAGCCTTCATGGTAAAATAGCTGCTAGGAAACCACTGCTAAGGACAGAGAACAAGCAGAAGAGACTTGTTTGGGCTAAAGAACACAAGGAATGGACATTAGACCAGTGGAAATCTGTGCTTTGGTCTGATGAGTCCAAATTTGAGATCTTTGGATCCAACCACCATGTCTTTGTAGAAAAGGTGAATGGATGGACTCTACATGGCTGGTTCCCACCATGAAGCATGGAGGAAGAGGTGTGATGGTGTGAGGGTGCTTTGCTGGTAACACTGTTGGGGATTTATTAAAAATTGAAGGCATACAGAACCAGCATGGCTACCACAGCATCTTGCAGCGGCATGCTATTCCATCCGGTTTGCGTTTAGTTGGACCATCATTTATTTTTCAACAGGGCAATGACCCCAAACACACCTCCAGGCTGTGTAAGGGCTATTTGACTAAGAAGGAGAGTGAGCGGGTGCTACGCTAGATGACCTGTGTTAGGTTGACCTAACGGTCACAGCTGTTGCCAGCGATGTCCGAATGCAGAGAAGGTACCGGTGACCCCCCCTCTGCTACTCCGTCTCAATGAAAACAAGCGAACGCCGTTATACACATAAGACTGGAGATGTGCGGCTCCGAATAGAAAGTGTATTGGTATTGTTTACATTACAAAGTTATACAAAGTTGATTAGGGCGTAACTATGCAACATACATATTCATTAATTTACATTCATTAAGGCGTGGATTGCATATTCCCAGCAAGAGAAATTAATATAATGACTTATACTCCCATAACAGTCTATGACGTTTCTTTTTCCATAACAAGAATGTTTTTCAGTCGTCTCTAAGTCAAAACATTCTGCGTCCTTGAAGTTGGTCTCATAGTTTATTACGCAAATAAGTCTGGTTCGGTCTTGCCAGGGAGAATGAATTTCTATTATTTTCTAAGTCAGTGAAAAAGGTTAACTCTTTCCTCACAATCCCCCCTATTGGCGTGATTGATGGACAGGGGGCCATCGAGAAGCTTTGGACTATAGAGAAAGCAGGCTAGCCTCCAGATACTTTCTGAGCCGCGGGTTTGCTCAGGGAGTGTCGTCTCACATCCGTCACCCAGGACTGCCTGCATGCCTCTCGATAGGAGTCTCATCATGATACGCCAAGGTGATTTCTAGAGGAAAGAGTAGAGAAGAGAAAAAAGGCATATTAGTGATTTCATATGGGTGCTGAATAATCATTGCATCTACATTGCTTCAAGCAGCGGGAAAACAAAGCCATTAGCAACTTGAACACTGATAGTCTGTTGTAACAGCCTCCCCATTGAAACACTTTGTTTATTGGGACTGGTATGGCTAAGTATGGCATGGAAGAGGCTGTCACAAGTGTGTGTGTACATATCCAGCAGTCTGTGATCTCAAGTTTTTCAGCTAACACTTCATGATGGGTCTCAAATTAATTCTGCCGTGGTGTAGAAGGCCCCAAAAAGGGAGTACACATAGAAATACTTATCAGCAGTATTAGGCCTTCTTGCAGTGGCTGGCATGGACCCATGTCGATCTCCCCTCAAGTTTGACGGAGGTTGGAGTGGTCAGCTGGACAGTCAAAGGCCCTTCGAATCATGGCTCAAGGGTCTTTCTCGCGTGCTTCTTTAGGTAGACCCGGTCACCAGGCTTTAGAGAGTGGGTTCCTGGAACGGAATCAGGATCAGGTAGAGAAGAGTAGACCCATTGGTGGGTTTCAGTTAGTCTCTTCTGCAGGGAAACAACATAAGACGTTAGGCTATCACATTGCAGGTGTAACTCCTGTGGGAAGTAGCATCCTAATCTGGGTGCACTACCAAAGAGTATTTCAAATGGTGAGAGCCTGTGCTTTCCCTGCGGGGTAGTCCTTATAGAGTAAAGAGCTATGGGGAGACATTCTGTCCATGGTCTACCAGTCTCCTCCACTGCCTTGGCTAGTTTGAGCTTTAAAGTCCCATTTAACCTTTACTCTTTCCCTGATGACTGTGGGTGGTAAGGCGTGTGTAAGGCTGACTGCATGCCTAACAGGGCACAGGTGTTCTGGAAAACTTGTCCAGTGAAATGAGTACCTCGGTCTGACTCTATGACTTCAGGGAGTCCAAGCCGGGGTACCAGCTCACAGGCCAATTTCTTTGCGGTAATTCGGGCTGTGGCTGAACTGACAGGGTAGGCCTCTGGCCATCCTGAGAAGAGGTCTACACAGACAAGTACAAACTCGTAGATGCCATGTTTTGGCAACTGTATATAGTCTATTTGTACTCTTTGAAATGGGGCAAACGTCTTTGGCATGTGTCTTTGCAGGGATTTAGTTAGCTGGCCTGGATTGTGTTGTTGACAGATGTGACAAGCTTTTATTCTCTGGGAGGCGTATTGTCTGAAGCCGGGGGCTATCCAATATGGTTGCATCTGGTTCATGATTGAGTTTGTGCTACCGTGTGTGGGATAGTGGAGTACTTGGAAAATGGCAGGGAACCAACTGCGTGGCAGGACGGGAAGTCCGTTTAGGCGCCAAATCCCCTCCACCTTTTCTGCCCCCTTGGCCCGCCATCCGGCCTTTTCTTCCTCAGAGGCGTTTTCTTGTGTCTCAAAGAGGTTCTGCATTTCTTCCTCCGTCGTTGACACTGTTTCCATCTCCTTCAAAGGGAGTAAGGCGGCTTGTTTTGCTGTTTGATCGGCCAAGCGATTTCCCCCTTGCCTCAAGTGTTTGAGCCTTGGTGTGTGCAGCAACCTTTATGATTGCTAGCTGTTTTGGTATCAAGGCTACTTCCATTAGTTTCTTCACTGAGGCTCCATGCCTGATGGGATTTCCTGTTGCTGTGAGGAATCCTCTAGTCTGCCAGATGGTGCCAAAATCGTGCACAATGCCATGTGCATAGGCTGAGTCCGTGTAGATGTTCGCTGTTCGTTCTTCCAGAAACTCAATTGCCCAAATGAGGGCAAGAAGTTCTGCTTCTTGAGCAGATATGCGTGGAGGTAGCGGTTGTTTGGCTAGGACTGCATATAGAGTCACTACTGCAAATCCGGTGTGGAACTTGCCTGCTTCATCAGCGTATCTGCTACCATCCACAAAAAGTTCAAAGTCTGGATTTGTAAGCGGTGTTGCCTGAATATTGTGCAGGGGCTTTGCCTCATGTTCAATGAGTTCCTGACAATCATGATCAAATGGTGCGCTGGCACGTTTGTCACTCTCTTCTGTCCTCTCTTCTGTCCCCCCTTCTAAACTTGTGAAGATCAGCAGATCAGCAAGGTTTAGACTTGTAACTCGAGCAAATGAGATGTTTGGGGGTAGCAACAGCGTGCACTGGAGTCTGACTTATCTTGCCATGGAGAGGTGTTTCAACTGCACTTGATTGAGAACAGCATAAATGTTATGGCTGGTAAGGATGGTAGTCGGGAAATCGAGTGAGATTTCAGATGCTTTCTGCAGTATGTTTGAAACTGCTGTAACAGCACGGACACAGGTTAATGCTGCTTTTGTGACGTTGTCAAGTTGAGAGGAGTAGTACCCGATTATGTGATGTTTGTCCGTCTTCTGGGTGAGTACTCCTACGGCAAATCCTTGAAGCTCTGCTACGAACAGATTAAAGGTGAGATCATAGTTTGGTAGTGCCAGAGCAGATGCATCAATCACTAGTTCCTTGAGCTTTTGAAAGTTTTGTCAAGCTTCTTCTGCAAGGGAGAAAGGAATATTCTTTGTGCAATCATACAGCGGTTGCATGAGTAGTGACGCATTGGGAATCCACCGTCTGCATTTATCTCTGCTTGCTTTGCATCCTACTTCTGCCAGAAAGGTAAGCATTCCTCTTCACTAGGGAAGCACAGTAGTAAATCATCCACGTACTGGTAGATGTACTGCGAGAGGTAGCGGGAGGAGGGATTGTCTCAGCTGCGGTGGTGTAATTCCAGGCTTGACTAAAACCTTTACTGTGGGCACGGGTAGTGTGCCGAGGTCAGTTTTTGATGTGGACCAAAGTTTTGCAGGAACTTGTAGAAGTATTGGATCCGTGTTTACTTCACGTGTAACATCAGATTCTGGTTGATCTTCTATCATCTGGAGAGTTTACAGGATTTCTTCTGGGATATCTTCTGGAATTTGCAGGATAGCAGATCCATCTTCATTGTAGACAATCTGAGCTTGTAGTCTTGACAGTAGATCTGCTCCCACTAGGGCATCTCCACCCAGGGGTGACACTAAAAATTTAGACACGAACATGTGTGGTCCCAGTTTCACCTTCAGTGGATGTGTTATTGGGATTATCTGGGCTTGTCCATCAAATCCGGATACTACAGTAGCTTCAGATGAGATGGATCCTTCAGGCACTAGGTTCCTGGGGTTCAGGAGCGTGAGGCTCCTGAGTCCACCAAAGCTCTTATTTCCTTGTTGCCAATGTGAAGGGGGACATGTATAAATGGACCTCTGGCATCCCTACCCCGTGCTGCCGCAAGTCAGGCAGTCTTCTCCTCCTGACTCTCGGGTCGGTTTTGAGTGTCCCTCTTCTTCTTTCTACAGTCTCTGATCACGTCCTCTGACTCCCACAATAGTAGCAGGTCGGTGCCTTCCTTCTTGTACCTTCTGGCTGACCGTCCACTGCTGCTATGACAACTTTCTTGTTGCTCCTTTTATCCTTTGCGTCGGTTTCTAAGCCACTTGCTTTGTTGACTAGAAGATCTATGTCTTCCATGTTTCTCCATTCTGGGCAGCACGCTTTCAATCTTTCTGCCAGAGGTGCATATATTCCATCCATGAAGGATCTTACCATCAGGCGACGTATTGCACCTGCTTGTAAGTTCAGCCCTTCATCTGCGAATGACTGCATCAATCTGTAGTAAAATGAGCTGACATTCTCCACAGGACCTTGATGCACTGGTCCCATTGTGCCCTTAGTTCTTTGCTCCTGGGCGCAGAAGAGATTGAGTCTTATCATGAAGTTGTAGTGGGTGGGCCTACCCCCCCTACTAGTCTAGCATAGATAACCCGGCACTGTTGTTATTAAAAATGTTTTACTATTGTTATATGATGTGTTAGGGCACCCCCCTAGTGGCCGGGTGGGACGGCTGTTGCCACCGGGGAGGAGGAGTCGGCCGGATATCTAGGCAAGGTCTGAATGTGTGTGGGGAGAGAGGATCCGGGGCAGCGGAGAGTGCACATCTGCAGCGGCAAGTGTGATTGTGTGAGCGGACCATCAAGGGACACCGGAGATAAGGAGGTGAACGCAACCTCAAAGCCTATTCTGCCGGTGTGGGTCCGGTGTATGCTTGGCTGAAGAGTGGGAGCCCGTAGGAAGTGGAGTACTTTGGGCATATTCCCACCAGAGGGTGCGTTTGGGCAGGGTGTCCCCAGCTCCACTAATATTGCCGGAATCTGCTGCCCGGAGTGTTTTATCTTTGTGAATAAATGTCGTTTTTATTGCATCTGGACTTTTGCCTGCAGCCTTTTTGTGCATCGGCCGATGAAGACACCGACATACACTCTCTCAACATTAAAGAAGTGATGAAGCCAGGGATGTGCCTTGAACACAGTGCTGCCACGACTACACAGCCAGAGGCCTCCCTGACTAGTCACTTCAAAGTCTTGGCCCGATTCCACATTACGGGTATCGTCCGGAGCATGTCCTGTCAGGTGGGCAGTGAGTTTGGCATACAGTTCGGGAGACATTTTAACTCTACACAAACCTTCCATGTCCAACCAAGTGCTTCTGTAGGAGACCTGTATTTGGTTCAGGTAACGTGAAAAACTGACTGGGTTTCTAGTCGGATCTGGAGCATTTTGCAGAAAAGCCATCTGCTCGGCTGGAGTCCAGGGTACGTAGTCTTCATATGTACGGGGAACTGCATCTCTAGGAGCATCTGGGTTTTGTGGATTAACAGGTGGTCTTATCAGGACTCTTCTTTCCACTACGGGATAAAGAGGCACTGGTGCTGTGGCTTGTAGCTTGTGCTGTGGAGCTCCACAGGCTAGGCATTTTTCACTCCAGTCCGGATTTTGTTGGTCACAGTTTGTGCAGGTCCATCCCGGGGATCCTGCTATTTTTGGAGTCGTTCCAGGAGTAGCTGACAGCTACGGAGGGGGCTGCGGATCCTTATTAGCTTGCTTCCCAGCTTCTTCCCATGTGTCTGATTCTTCATGGTATATCGAACCTTGATCGTGGGCTGTTTTTGCCATGTCAGAAAGAGTTCTGATCAGTTTAGTCCATGATTTATCTGCTATCACTCCTGCTCTAGTAGCTGTTATTGTATTCCATTTGTTGGGGTCCAATTGATCCTTCCCCTTCAATCCAAATGTCTTGAAAACTTCCTTGGACTGACTGGCTGTCTTCTTGCCATGATAACACGTAATGAGATGTTGCAGGGTGCATCCAGCTCTTCTGTCATTTGATATTCCTTGTCCCATTCTTCGTCTATCTTCTTCAGCTTTTAGACCCTTGAACGTCCTTTGGACTAAACCTACCTATCCTGGAGATACTCAGAGACTAACTCCTTTTGTATTCCTACCTAAGGTTAGGTCTAGAACCACCTTTCCTGGAGATACCTAGAGACTGACTCTTAATCTGTATTCCTACTGAAAGGTGGTGTCCTAACTTCAGAGGGGGCTGAGAATGTTGAATGGCGCTGGGTTGCCCTTCTTGTAACAGAGATACACTCTATATCCGATAGCAATGGCAAACAGGGCTATTCCCACTAACACTAGGGCAGTGAATATCACATCCATTGGACAGAGCAGGTACACTATTCCCTTTCAACACTCACTGATGTATGGGATCTATGACAACCAACAAGGACAACAGCACAGAAGTAAAGCGCAGGAGAGCAGACACGCGACACACGGAGAGGCAGAGAAACACAGAGAAACAAACAAGCAAACAACCAAACAAGGCACAGAAAACATCAGCTGGCAAGGCTCTCTCAGAGTTCAGTAGAAACCCGCCAATAACCCAGTATCTACTCACAGTGCACCATTTTGCACGTTGAGGAGAGGGGAGATCAGATGTGGGGAGCATAAAGAGAAGAATAAGGTTCAACTCTTACCTGGCCAGGTGTTTCTGGTCCCCACGTCTGGTCACCTCCTCCTCGGCTTGGCAAGACAATCCACTGCGTCCTGGGATTAGAAACACGGGTCCCTGCTTTTCGGGCGCCAGATAATGTTAGGTTGACCTAACGGTCACAGCTGTTGCCAGCGATGTCCGAATGCAGAGAAGGTACCGGTGACCCCCCCTCTGCTACTCCGTCTCAATGAAAACAAGCGAACGCCGTTATACACATAAGACTGGAGATGTGCGGCTCCGAATAGAAAGTGTATTGGTATTGTTTACATTACAAAGTTATACAAAGTTGATTAGGGCGTAACTATGCAACATACATATTCATTAATTTACATTCATTAAGGCGTGGATTGCATATTCCCAGCAAGAGAAATTAATATAATGACTTATACTCCCATAACAGTCTATGACGTTTCTTTTTCCATAACAAGAATGTTTTTCAGTCGTCTCTAAGTCAAAACATTCTGCGTCCTTGAAGTTGGTCTCATAGTTTATTACGCAAATAAGTCTGGTTCGGTCTTGCCAGGGAGAATGAATTTCTATTATTTTCTAAGTCAGTGAAAAAGGTTAACTCTTTCCTCACACCTGGCCTCCACAGTCACCAGACCTGAACCCAATCGAGATGGTTTGGGGTGAGCTGGACCGCAGAGTGAAGGCAAAAGGGCCAACAAGTGCTAAGCATCTCTGGGAACTCCTTCAAGACTGTTGGAAAACCAATTCTGGTGACTACCTCTTGAAGCTCATCAAGAGAATGCCAAGAGTGTGCAAAGCAGTAATCAAAGCAAAAGGTGGCTACTTTGAAGAACCTAGAATATAAGACATATTTTCAGTTGTTTCAAACTTTTTTGTTAAGTATTTCATTCCACATGTGTTAATTCATAGTTTTGTTGCTTTCAATGTGAATCTACAGTTTTCAGAGTCATGAAAATATAGAAAACTCTTTGAATGAGAAGGTGTGTCCATACTTTTGGTCTGTACTGTATATGTATATATGGGCACCTGTGGAGGTCATTCGCTCCTCATGCAACCGACTCCAAGACTTCTCCCGAGCATCCCCAGTCTCCTGGAACTCACTGCCTCAACACGTCAGACTATCTACTACACTTGCAAACTTCAAACGGACCCTGAAAACTCATCTGTTCAGAAATGCCAATAATCTACAATGAACTCACTGCCCCACCACCGTACGGAGCTGCCGCCCCACCACCGTGCGGAGCTGCCGCCCCACCACCGTGCGGAGCTGCCGCCCCACCACCGTGCGGAGCTGCCGCCCAACCTACACCCCACCTACTGTCTCCTCCCCAAAATCCTTTAGGATGTAAGCCCGCAAGGGCAGGGCCCTCTTCCCTCTGTGATAGTCTGTCTATTGTAACGTGTATATGTATTCTGTATGTAAACCCCTCATGTACAGCACCATGGAATCAATGGTGCTCTATAAATAAACAATAATAATAATAATAATAATTTACATTGGTAATGTATTGACTTCAATTGTATTGGGCTGGGGGATAATTACTGTGGCTGCTCCTGGACACAGCAGGGTGGAATTCAGTAATCGTATCTTAATGGGATTATCCTTGATTCTTGTTTATTTTTCTGCATTCCCCTTGTCTTTTGTCCTAGAGTTTATCTGGTTGGGCACATTAAACAATGTCTATGGTCACTGGGAGCAATGATAGAAGTGGGTAAAAGGAACTGATATACTAAATTGAATATACTGATTTTAATATCGCCCTGGATCTTCCTAGAACACAATCCTTTATTCACAATTTTTTCTTGTATTTAGAATCTTCATTATTAACAAAGGCTTTTGTACAAAGTATTAAATAAATTTTAATAATAGCGTTTAATACTTTATCCCTGTGTCATTTCTCATTATTACACATAATGTATGGACATCTCTGGTTTGATTTCTTTGCCTGTGTGGATTGGATGGGTTGTTACCAACATCTGGTGAGAAATTCTCGTCAATCGCACCTTTAAAAATGTATTTATTTAGAAAATTGGTGAAGTGTTCAATACTTAATTCACTGGCTGTGTATATATAGGAGAGAGACCATCCAAAATATTTTCTGGAAATAAGCAGGATACATTATCTATTGTTCTACAACAGAAGTAATAGGATAAATGTGCTATACTGACATTTAATGGCTATGACCCCATCCCTTTGTGTCATAATGTAACAGAAGAGAGTTGCATAGCCATATGATTCTTATTTATTTTGTAGCCCAATGTTAATACATGCCTGTGCATGTGTCACAGTTGTCTAGAGTCACTTAGACTCTATATTTAAACAAACTTTCATTTCCTTTGGGACCCAAGGAATTAATGTCAATTTTGTTGCCAGCAGCTCCCAGCAGATCATTTCAGCTTCAGCTGCTTTATAGCCACACCCTTTCAGGTTTAAGTAGTAGTATTTTCCCAGCAGTCCTTGCTGAAGATACAAATCCATTGTGCTCTGGCCGCCTTGGTGGAAGGTCCTGTGAAGGAGTGTTACAGAAGTCAAATGTTACCCTTTTTGTTGCTGTTTTTCCATTTGTCTTACCTTACCCTGTGTCATTGTAGTGCAGCTGTGGGGCTAGCAGTCCGCCACCTGCCAACTCACTAGCCAGGGCAACTTTAGGATTTCTCAGGGTCTGCTGCTCAGTGACACTTGAGGAGACTGTGTAGGGCCTGGCTAGGAGAATAAGGACAGCTGCAGGTAAGAAAAGGAGTTGTCCCATCTACCTATTTCACCAGAGCTAGGGCCCACCATTTTTATTGTGTCCCCTGTGTTCCCCCATACTTGTATTGTTTGTTGTATTTTTGTCATGTGTCTGTGTAGCGCCCCTGAATACATCAGGGTGCTACAGGGAACTGCATCCTGCTCCAGGATGCACGGCCTACCCCCCATGGTTCCATATTCCCAACAACGGTGTCACTAACATTCACACTTCAAATCCCAACCACACCTCACACCATGACCTGTACAGACACACCAGTGGGTTGGTCAAGTTGGAGAAGGGCCACTCACCTAGGGGTCAGTCAGACTGGTGGAAGAGGAGACAGAAATTTAAGTGTTATCCCTCAAAGACGATAGGTTGGGTTGCAGATGGTGGTCCGGGACCACAGGAGTCGGGGACCAGTAGCAGGGACACTGGATGTAGTCTAGGAGGACTGTCAGCACCAGAAAGCCCAATTACCTTACCAGTACCGATCACGGCGGGGTACAGGACCCTAGATCAGGAGCCGATTCAACGTCCTGGCAATTAACCTGCAGAAGAAGGAGACCCTCAGGGACCTTCTCAGGAGCTCAAAGATTGAAGACATCAGCACAACGCAGGGGAAAGGGTTCTCCAAAGTACACAACCCACTAAAATCCCAAGTGCCAGCCATCAAGAACACAGCTACACTACACATAGTGAGCGGGGCCCCAAAAGCTTCAAGCCTAGGGTCCACAACGGTCAATCAACTTGTGCACGGAGTCAGGGCTCCGGACTTACCAAGTGACACTGGTGGGAGCGGGACCTGGACGGGCTCCCCCCGTAGAGACTGCGGTGCCTAGAGACTTTGGTTTACCACCTGTGTGAGTGTCTGCTTATTCCACCTAATCCAGCACCAAGACTACCGCAGTGAGTAACTTGATCCCTACACCCTGCTTTCCCAAGGCCAAGCCACCCGCTCACCAACCCTTCCCACACTGTCGGGGGCCTTCCCTACATGCGGAGGGACTGACGCCTTGCATTCCCCACACCATCTGCCCCGCTACTCCCTTCGGCAGCAGCGGGACTCCCCTTACCGCAACCCACAGGTGGCGTCTTGAACATTTATCCCCTGTAAATACCCCCCTTACATTTGAGTGGCCGCAAGCCCCCGGGTCCGGAGACACTTGAGCCACATCAACCCCGTATCCGAGTATGCCGCCTCTGCAGCGGATCGAATTGCTCGGATCCGAGGGTGGTAAACGTTCGTGGCTCGAGGGTCTCCGGACCCGGGGGCTTAGGGTCCACACTCAAATGAAAAGGGAGTATTTACAGGGGATTTGGTGTAGTTCGTTACGCCACCCATGGTGTGCTGTAATTGAGAGTACCGCCGCTGCTGTTGGGAGTACCCGGGGTGATGGAATGAGGCAGCTAGATGACATTGCCCTCCGCGGGTAGGGGTAGGCCCCAGGACTCTGGATGGTGATGCGGTGGTGCAGTGCAGGGGGTCAGTCAGGTAGTCACTCAGCAATGAAGCAGACGCTGACAACAGGGTAAATCAAGTCTCTGAATGCCGCTGTCTCCTGAGGGGAGCTCGTCCGGGTCCCGTCCCCTGCAGTATTGCTGGTGGTCTGTAACCTGCTTCCCGGCAGAAAAGTTTTAGCTTGTCCGTTGTGGCCCGGTAGCTTGGAGCTATCCGGGCCCCACTCCCCACTATGGCTAAGTGATGGAGCCTGCTCTCAGGGCTTATGCTTGGGATTTCAGTGGGCCGCTTGCTAGTAAAGCCCTATCCCCCTTGTTGCGCTAGTACCCCTGATCCCTGAGCTAGTGGGAACAGTCCATAAAGGCCCTGTCCTCCACAGGTTAATTGCTGGGTCGCCTGAAGCTTCTCCCTGATCTAGGGTCCGTGTACCCCGACGTGCCTTCGTTCCCGGACCGGTGATAGTTCTAGGCTGCTGACCGTCCTCTTGACAGGTTCCAGGCACCTAGCCTCAATCCCCTGCGACCGGGGTCCGACTCTTTTTGGACCAGACCACCGTCTGCGACCTAGTTTACTTCTCCCCTGAGAGCTCCAACTCCCAGCTTCCTCAGAGTTCCTCACAGCTTGAGGGCTACCACTGAACTGATTTGACACCTCCCACCTCCCTGCCTGACCCCTAGGTGGGCGGCCATATTCCTGCTTAAGCAGCCCACTGGTGTGCCTGACAGGTGTGGTGCAAAGTATATCTAGGATTTGTGAATGCTGGTGGAGGCAGTACTGTAGGATGGAGACCCAGAACCACCTGGGGGGTTGAATATTGCACAGGGTGGGCAGATTGTGCAGTACCCTGTGACAACCTGAATAGTCCAGGGGCATCACACGAGTAGTTCGACTGCTACAGGGGCGGCACATCTGGTTTCCTGTAGATCTGAACACACGTGCCACGCTTGTCATACGTTGCAGCGTGGCAGTGTGTCATGGATCAAATAATAGCCAAGAGTGTGTAAAATAAGTATGTATCACTTTTGGGTGTCTTCTATATAAGTCAAGTGCTTTAAAAGAAACCCTCTAAATATTGTTGACATGTCTTCTAGATAAAAACTCTAGTGAGCGCAACAAACAGACAAGAAAGAATAAAGGCGGCGTTACACACTACGATTTATCTGACGATATATCGCCGGGGTCACGGATTCCGTGACGCACATCCGGCATTGTTAGCGGCTTCATTGCGTGTGACACCAACGAGCGACTCCGAACTAACGCAAATAGGTTGAAAATCGTTGATCGTTGACACGTCGTTCAGTTTTAAAATATTGTTCGTTGTTTGGAATGCAGCAGACATATTGCTACGTTTGACACGCTGCCAACGACCAACAACATCCACACGACCGCCTTGGTCAAGCAATATATCGCTGAACGATTTTGCGTCGCTTGTGAGATCGTTACATGTGACCGCTACTAAACGACCTATGTGCGATCTCGGCAAATCGTAACTACGATCTGGGCGTGTCACATCGCTACTGAGATCGTCAGATAAATCGTAGCGCGTAAAGCGGCCTTAAGTCAATAATTCCTTAGCTCTAGTCCCCCGGAACGCTGTTGTAGACACGGTAAACCAAGTAATCAAGGAGAAAATCATGATCTCTATCAGATGAGATTCTTAACGGCTTGTCAATGCTAAAATCTTTATGCCATCATAACCAGTGGAAAAATCATCCAAGTAACCGCGCCTTGATTACATAATATTGCTTAGTTTTCAACCTGGAAAGTTACGTAAGGATCGGTCTTATCTATGTTTATTACAAAAGGCGAGTTTTTCAAGGATCTTTTGCACAATTTCGTAAATTCCTGGCTCACCCTTGAACAATAATGCCAGAAACATTACTGATACTTATACCTGATCTGCGTCCGCCAATATAATCGGGGGCTATTTATAAGGTCACATCAGAGTCTTTTAGAGGGATCATTTCTGTGAATTACTTTTTACTTGTGGACTTTGGCATAATTATTGGTACAATGATATATCATTAAGATTTGAATTTCAATTTATTTTTTTTTTCATTAAACATACTGACACAATTTTCAATATGATATTACTATTTTCCACATCAAAATGTCTGAAAAAAAAATCTTTAAATTTTCTATATGGTGACTGAGCCCTTTTAATCTTAATATCATCACAAGGAGGATTCGGATTTATTGCTAACACAATATACACAATCCTCCTATACAATGTCCAATAGGACCTCTATATATAATGTAGATAGCACAGGATCCATCATTCACAATAGGTGATGTCACAACTCACCCACTCCTCCTCCTGTATAATGACTGATAACACCTCTATATACAGTAGATAACACAGGATCGACTATTAACAAAAGGTGATGTCACAGCACACCTCCTATTCCACTTGTACAATGACTGATAACACCTCTATATACAGTAGATGACACAGAATTCATCATTCACAATATGTGATGTCACAACTCACCTCCTCCTCCTCCTGTACAATGACTTTTAACATCTCTATATACAGTAGATAACACAGAATGCACCATTCACAGTTGGAGATGTCACAGCTCATCTCCTCCTCCTGTACAATGATTGATAACACCTCTATATACAGTAGATAACACAGGATCCACCAATCACACTAGAAGATGTCACAACTCACCTCCTCCTCCTGTACAAGGACTTTTAACACCTCTATATATAGTAGATAAAACAGGATCCACCATTCACAATAGATGATGTCACAGCTTACTTCCTACTCCTGTGTAATGACTGATAACATCTGTACATACAGCAGATAGTATGGGATCCACCATTCACAATAGATTATGTCACAACTCACCTACTCCTCCTCTACAATGTCTGAAAAGACCTCTATATAGAGTTGATAAGATAGGATTCACCATTCACAATAGTGATGTCACAGCTCACTTCCTCCTCCTCCTGTACAATGACTGATAACATCTCTATATAGAGTAGATAACACAGGATCCACCATTCACAGTAGGTGATGTCACAGCTCACCTCCTCCTCCTGTATAATGACTGATAACATCTCTATATAGAGTAGATAACACAGGATCCACCATTCACAGTAGGTGATGTCACAGCTCACCTACTCTTCATTCTGTTCAATGACAGGTAACACCAATTCACAATGTGTGATGTCACAGCTGACTCTGTTCTTCCTTCCTTCACAATGACCTTTTGCACATGCTCATTAGACACTTTAATACAAAAGATGGTGTGGTGGTCTCTGACCATTGTGGAGAATGTACAAGTGTTGTTTCCTGAAACAAAAAGTTTGTGTCTAAAGAGTACCAGTGCACAATGTGAGCCTCTTTAAAACAGAAAAATGCCGCCTGCTAATGTTTTAAAACAGCGCTTGATATAAAGTTTTGAAGTGTCGCATTTCCCAAATTACAAAGCCTAAGGGCTAAAAGGGAAACTATCATTAGAAAATGACCTTTAGTTTATCATTTTTTGCGTTACATCTAATATATAAAGCTGAGTTTATGTACATATGTATGTGTGTGTATGTATGTACAGTACAGACCAAAAGTTTGGACACACCTTCTCATTAAAAGAGTTTTCTTTATTTGCAGGACTCTGAAAATTGTAGATTCACATTGAAGGCATCAAAACTATGATTTAACACATGTGGAATAAAATACTTAGCAAAAAAGTGTGAAACAACTGAAAATATGTCTTATATTCTAGGTTCTTCAAAGTAGCCACCTTTTGCTTTGATTACTGCTTTGCACACTCTTGGCATTCTCTTGATGAGCTTCAAGAGGCAGTCACTGGAAATGGTTTTCCAACAGTCTTGAAGGAGTTCCCAGAGATGCTTAGCACTTGCTGGCCCTTTTGCCTTCACTCTGCGGTCCAGCTCACCCCAAACCATCTCGATTGGGTTCAGGTCTGGTGACTGTGGAGGCCAGTTCATCTGGTGTAGCACCCCATCACTCTCCTTCTTAGTCACATAGCCCTTACACAGCCTGGAGTTGTGTTTGGAGTCATTGTCCTGTTGAAAAATAAATGATGGTCCAACTAAACGCAAACCGGATGGAATAGCATGCCGCTGCAAGATGCTGTGGTAGCCATGCTGGTTCTGTATGTCTTCAATTTTGAATAAATCCCCAGCAGTGTCACCATCAAAGCAGCTCCACACCATCACACCTCCTCCTCCATGCTTCACGGTGGGACCCAGCCATGTAGAGTCCATCCGTTCACTTTTTCTACAAAGACACGGTGGTTGGATCCAAAGATCTCAAATTTGGACTCATCAGACCAAAGCACAGATTTCCACTGGTCTAATGTCCATTCCTTGTGTTCTCTAGCCCAAACAAGTCTCTTCTGCTTGTTGCCTGTCCTTAGCAGTGGTTTCCTAGCAGCTATTTTACCATGAAGGCTGCTGCACAAAGTCTCCTCTTAACAGTTGTTCTAGAGATGAGAAGGTGTGTCCAAACTTTTAGTCTGTACTGTATGTATGTGTGTATGTGTGTATGTCAGCTAAAGGAATCCTCACCATCGCATTTACAATCACAAAATTTTGCACAGATGCCTCATGTGACCCAGGGGAAAATGTAACCCTTCGCTTTACAGTTACTCTCCAAAAAACTTGCCTCTATTAAAGTCAATGGAACTGAGAACTAGAGGTTATTAATAGCAGCTGTGAGTTGTTGCTATGGGAACAAAATAAATTGTTAGTGTAAGAAGCTTATGTGTGAGGTCAGTGTAGTCAGTGGAGAGACGGTAGAGAGAGACAGAGAGAGACAGAGAGACAGACGTGGAAAGAGACAGGCTAACACAGAGAGACACAGACAGGGAAAGAGACAGACGGGGAAAGAGACAGAGACAAGGAAAGAGACAGAGACAAGGACAGAGACATTGACAAGTAAAGAGACAGGGAAAGAGACAGAGACAAGTAAAGAGACAAGGAAAGAGACGGATGAGGAGACAGACAGGGAAAGAGAAAGACATGGAAAGAGACAGACGGGGAAAGAGACAGACGTGGAAAGAGTCAGACTTGGAATGAGACAGATGGGGAAAGAGACAGGTGGGGAATGAGACAGACCAGGAAGGAGACAGACCTGCAACGAGACAGACCTGGAACGAGACAGAAGAGGAAAGAGACAGATGGGGAAAGAGACAGACCTGGAATGAGAAAGACAGAGAAAGAGAAAGATGGGGAACGAGACAGACCTGGAATGAGACAGAAGGGGAAAGAGACAGACGGGGAAAGAGACAGACGGGGAAAGAGACAGATGATGGATTAGACAGATGGGGAATGAGATAGACCGGGAATGAGACAGACCGGGAATGAGACAGACCGGGAATGAGACAGACCGGGAACGAGAAAGACCAGGAATGAGTCAGACGGAGAAAGAGACTGACAGACAGATAGAGAGAGACAGACACAGAGATACAGAGAGACAGACACAGCGATAGAATGAGACAGACAAAGAGACTGATACAGAGACAGAGACATAGAGACAGACATCAGAGACAGACAGAGACTGTGAGAGAGACAGACAGTTACTAGGCCAGGCAACGCTCGGGTACTACAGCTAGTATTACATATATTTTAAAAAAATATGTTAGAATTAAAAAATATATATTGAGCAATTTTCACATGGACCACTTAAGCTTTTTTAGGATTGAACTTCCTGTGGTTTCAGGAAACAACACATGTACATAGCTACAGAGCCAAAATCTATTTTTTTTTGTAACCTAATGAGCGTGTAAAGGTGTATGTAAAGAGGGGAGGAACAGGGTGAGCTGTGCCATCACCTTTAGTGATTGGTGGATCCTGTACTATCAGGTATTACGTGTCATTAAAATCCTGCCACTGATATTAATAACAAAAATGTATAGAAAGGAAATATGAGCATTAAATATCCTCATTATCTATAGTGAAAACTACAAAATGATGCATTTCATTTGCTTTTTTAATATTCATCATAATAAAAAAAATATTGCCAAGTGTAAGAGTAAAGTCCATGCAAAGCTGCGTCTAGAAGCTAAGGTGTGTCCCAGTAAATATAGAAGGTCAACGTAAGGCTTTTTATTAGTGGGCAGGTTAATTCTTTGGAGATACTGAGACCCTTCCTCCTCCCACTCCTCAAAACCCCAGTGATAAATACCTCCACCAAGGTTTCCATCTCACACTAGACTTGTCTTCACCGGCAGAACAATGACTTCCCTGATTGAAACTTTGATTCTTCTCTCCACTCTCGCAGCAACAGGTAAAATTTCTTAAAAAATCTTGAAATTTGAATTTTTGTTTTTGTCTATTATTGGTTCTTATTGTATTAGTAGTTGTATTGTGTAGTATTGGCTGGTTCTTTTTACGCTATATTTTTTGTTCTTTTTTTAATTGTTGCATTTATTACTATTATTATTATTATTTATTAAAGTAAATTAAATTAATTAAATTAGTAATAATAATAATAATAAAAATTAAGTGTCAACGTCTGAATAGACCATTCAATTTTTATTTCAGTTTCACCTCCTCTATTATTAGCAGCTATAATTCTTTATTGCTTTAATTAATGTTGTTCTTAAGGCGTTATTTTATACAAGAAAAATTGTAATATTTCTTGTGGTGTTTTAGGGTCACATATAAATTATAAATTATTGTATTATATATATATATATATATATATATATATATATATATATATATATATATATAAAAATAAATAATGTATTAAAAATAATAATAATAATAACAATAGTTTTAAAAACTAAGTGTCAATGTCTGAATAGACCATTCCATTTTTATTTCATTTTCATCTCTTCTATTTTTAGCAGCTATAATTTTTTTTTGTTTTAATTAATGTGGTTGTTTAAGGCATTTTTTATTCAAGAAAAATTCTAATAATTCTTGTGGTGTTTTGGGGTCACATATAAATTATTGTATAATATATACAGAATATATATATATATCCAAAAAAGAGGCCCCCACACAATAAATACTAATAAAATAATTCTCTTTATTACATAACAAATATATAAAAAAAATCTTTAAAAACATTTGGAGAATGGAATTTGATACAAAAAAACCACCAATAAATAACAGGCTCGTCTGGCTATCACACAATTAAAAATATGTGGTGTATAATACATATTTTGATCAATTAGAAACACTATAATAATGTTGTTGGGTTGGTCTACTTAGGTTATATTACAAATAAATATATGCAAAAAAATAATAATAATAAAAAAAATATATATATATATTTGCATATATTTATATATTTTATTTATTTATTTAAAATTAAAAAAAACAAATATATATATATATGCATGTATATATACATACATGTATATATATATATATATATATATGTTCAAGTGCGAATATATACATCTAAGTCCAAAAGTTTTTTTTATAAATGATTATCTATGGATATATAAATATGTCAATTCATGCACAGGAATCACCAATATAATGTTTAATGAAATAATAAGGACCAAAAACCAAAAACAACTGGAAGAGCAATTGGGTAATTAAATTAATACGATATTCAATTTGCATAATACCATAAATTGTAAACAAGTATAAATATAACCCTGAAAAGACCAGGACACAATCACAAATTAAATATGAATTAAATTAGATGTTATATGCAATGTGTATTTATACATATAGATGCATACTAATTTTAATACATATAAATATATAAAATGTTTAATGAAAATACAAGTAAAAATTGTGAATAAAGGATTGTGTTCCAGGAAGATCCAGGGCGATATTAAAATCAATATATTCAATTTAGTATATCAGATCCTTTTACCCACTGCTAACATTGCTCCCAGTGACCATATACATTGTTCAATGTGCCCAACCAGATAAACTCTAGGACAAAAGACAAAGGAGGGATGCGGGGGGGGGGGGGGGGGGGGGGGCAGGGGGAAGGGAGGGAATAAACAAGGATCAAGGGTAATCCTATTAAGAAAAGGAGCAGTCACAGTAAATATCCACCAGCCTAAGGGTACCTTCACACTTTAGCGATGCAGCAGCGATCCGACCAGCGATCTGACCTGGTCAGGATCGCTGCTGCATCGCTACATGGTTGCTGGTGAGCTGTCAAACAGGCAGATCTCACCAGCGACCAGTGACCAGCCCCCAGCCAGCAACAACCTGCAAGCAACGCTTGCATGGAGCCGGCGTATGGAAACTGCGGACACTGGTAACTAAGGTAAACATCGGGTATGGTTACCCGATGATTACCTTAGTTACCAGCTCACACCGCTTAACTTAGCGTGTGCAGGGAGCAGGAGCCGGCACTAGCAGCGTGAGAGCTGCGGAGGCTGGTGACGAAGGTAAATATCGGGTAACCACCTTGGTTACCCGATGTTTACCTTAGTTACAGCTTACCGCAAGCTGTCAGACGCCGGCTCCTGCTGCCTGCACATTCAGGATTGTTGCTCTCTCGCTGTCACACACAGCGATGTGTGCTTATCAGCGGGAGAGCAACAATAAAAAAATGAACCAGGGTTGTGTGTAATGAGCAGCGATCTCACAGCAGGGGCCAGATCGCTGCTCAGTGTCACACACAGCGAGATCGCTAATGAGGTCACAAAAAACATGACTCAGCAGCGATCTCAGTAGCGATCTCGCTGTGTGTGAAGTACCCCTAAAGGTGGTGTCACACACAGAGATGACGACAACGACGTCGCTGGTACGTCACCATTTTCTGTGACGTCCCGTCGCTGTCGCTGTGTGTGACATCCAGCAACGAGCTGGCCCCTGCTGTGAGGTCGTTGCTCGTTGCTGAATGTCCTGCTTCATTTTTTCGTCGTCGCTCTCCCGCTGTGAAGCACACATCGACGAAATGAAGCGAGCAGGGAGCAGGAGCCGGCGTCTGGCAGCTGCGGAAAGCTGTAACCAGCGTAAACATCGGGTAACCAAGGGAAGACCTTTCCCTGGTTATCCGATATTTACCTTCATTACCAGCCTCCGCCGCTCTCGCTGCTAGTGCCGGCTCCTGCTCTCTGCACATGTAGCTGCAGTACGCATCGGGTAATTAACCCTATGTGTACTGTAGCTAGGAGAGCAAGGAACCAGCGCTAAGCAGTGTGCGCGGCTCCCTGCTCTCTGCACTGTGACATGTAGCTGCAGTACACATCGGGTTAATTAACCCGATGTGTACTGTAGCTAGGAGAGCAAGGAGCCAGCGCTAAGCAGTGTGCGCGGCTCCCTGCTCTCTGCACATGTAGCGACGTTATGATCGCTGCTGCGTCGCTGTGTTTGACAGCTAAGCAGCGATCATAACAGCAACTTACAAGGTCGCTGCTACGTCACAGAAAATGGTGACGTAACAGCGATGTCGTTGTCGCTGTCGCTATGCGTGAACCCAGCTTAATACAATTGAAGTCAATATATTACCACTGTAAAGCACCTCCACAGGTGACCATATATCTATATACAGTGCAGACCAAACAATTGGACACACCTTCTACTTCAAAGAGGTTTCTTTATTTTCAGGACTCTGAAAATTGTAGATTCACATTGAATGCATCAAAACTATGAATTATCACATGTGGAATGAAATACTTAACAAAAAAGTGTGAAACGACTGAAAATATGTCTTATATTCTAGGTTCTTCACAGTAGCCACCTTTTGCTGTGATTACTGCTTTGCACACTCTTGGCATTCTCTTGATGAGCTTCATGAGGTAGTCACCGAAAATGGTTCTCACTTCACAGGTGCGCCCTGTCAGGTTTAATAAGTGGGGTTTCTTGCCTTATAAATGGGGTTGGGACCATCAGTTGTGTTGTGCAGAAGTCTGGTGGATACACCGCTGATAGTCCTACTGAATACACTGTTAGAATTTGTATTATGGCAAGAAAAAAGCAGCTAAGTAAAGAAAAACGAGTGGCCATTGTGGGGACATGGGGCTCAGTGGGTGCTCTCGTCCACTAAAACCCGCCGCCTTTAGAAAGACAGCGTGGCTCAGGGCTCATCCCAACTGAACACTGGCCTCCTTAACCGTGGGCGTAACACTACTCAGACAACACAGGGTGAGGGAACCACAATAATTAGACTTTATTGGATCCCCAAACAATTAACGGCACATAACACATAACCAGCAAAACACACAAATGTAACAGGCAACAGAGTCTCACCCTTCCGCTGGCTCACCAGGGATTTAGAATGTCCATGCCTCAGAGCTTCCAGGGCCGCTTACTCCAGTCCAGCAGCACCCCGCTTTTGGCGGGCACCCACCTAGAAAGGAATAACGCCAGATTTAGGAAGCTGTGTGAGGTCTGCAAAGTCCGTAACAGGTGACTGAACTGTCCCAACCTGAGTGTCCTCCTTAGGTAGTCCTGGTATGATGTTACAATCCTGGCAGCCGGAGTCGAAATCCCTAGGCTGTGGATATGGTCTCCAACCGGAAACGGAGTCCCTAGATTGAAGCCATAAGATATCCTGTTCCTCTAGTCAGCTCCAAAGAGCTTAGACTGGATCCATCAGCATCCATCAACCTTCAACAACCCTGGTGGCTTAAAGAAGTCCCTTTTATAGCCATAACCTTCCCTTAGAATGCACTGCGTCCTCATCGATTGGTTGGACAAGATTGCTTCTCCCATTGGATGAATTTCAAGCTGCATGGATAATGTTCATTTAAATGATGTGCATAGAAAGACTCAGTATATCTACATGGAGTCGGCAAGTCACCGACTAGACAATGGCTACTAAGGTAATTACATTATCAATACACAACTACAATACAATGATTACTGGAAAAGTCTGGAGAGCAATAGCTAAGCAAACATGACTTAGCACACATAAGAACAATAGGCTGGCTGAATGTTAAGAAACTTTAACCCATGAGAGTCCATGTCGTCACAGCCATCATTACTTTTAAGAATGAAGGTCAGTCAGTCCGAAAAATTGGAAAACTTTGAAAGTGTCCCCAAGTGCAGTGGCAAAAACCATCAAACGCTACAAAGAAACTGGCACACATGAGGACCGCCCCAGGAAAGGAAGACCAAGAGTCACCTCTGCTGCGGAGGATAAGTTTATCCGAGTCACCAGCCTCAGAAATCGCAGTTTAACAGAAGCTCATATTAGAGACCGGGTTAATGCCACACAGAGTTCTAGCAGCAGACACATCTCTAGAACAACTGTTAAGAGGAGACTTTGTGCAGCAGCCTTCATGGTAAAATAGCTGCTAGGAAACCACTGCTAAGGACAGGCAACAAGCAGAAGAGACTTGTTTGGGCTAGAGAACTTGCTTTGGTCTGATGAGTCCAAATTTGAGATCTTTGGATCCAACTAGCGTGTCTTTGTAGAAAAGGTGAACGGATGGACTCTACATGCCTGGTTCCCACCGTGAAGCATTGAGGAGGAGGTGTGATGGTGTGAGGGTGCTTTCCTGGTGACACTGGTGTTAGCTGGACTGCAGAGTGAAGGCAAAAGGGCCAACAAGTGCTAAGCATCTCTGGGAACTCCTTCAAGACTGCTGGAAAACCATTTCCGATGACTACCTCTTGAAGCTCATCAAGAGAATGCCAAGAGTGTGCAAAGCAGTAATCAAAGCAAAAGGTGGCCACTTTGAAGAACCTAGAATATAAGACATATTTTCAGTTGTTTCACACTTTTTTGTTAAGTATTTCATTCCACATGTGTTAGTTCACAATTTTGATGCCTTCAATGTGAATCTACAATTTTCAGAGTCATGAAAATAAAGAAAACTCTTTGAATGAGAAGTGTGTCCAAACTTTTGGCCTGTACTGTATGTATACATACAGTATATATATATATACAATAATTTATACGTGACCCCAAAACACCACAAGAAATATTAAAATTTTATTATATATAAGATACATATTATATACAGTGTATATATATATATATATATATATATATATATATATATATATATATATATATATATATATATATTACAGTGTCTAAATATGTATAAATTATTATATAAATTAAAATTACTATAGAATTTGTATAATTTTTGCTGACGAGGTTGTATGAGGCTTTGTTTAATGCAAAACACATTTAATAATTTTTAATGGTATTTTGAGGAACATCTAAATTATTGTGTAATTTGTATAATTTTTGTTGACGTGGTTGTTTGAGGCTTTTATTTATGCAAGGCAAATTGTAATTTTTTTTGTGGTGTTTTAATTCACATATAAATTATTGTGTAATTTGCATAATTTCTCTTTTTTTCAATTCATATACAAAACTTTCCTTATTCATTTCATTTTTTTATTTAGTTTTTTTTTTATTCTTTATATTTCCACCCAAGGAACCAGTTGATAAAATTCTACAGGTTATTACGGTCATGTTGAGACCTAGTATATGTAGATATTTTGGATTTTTTTTATGTATATTAAATAAATGTGCTTCTGTTTACTGCTTAGCACTTGCTGAGTGCTATGTACTCGGCAAAGGAGAAGACAGGAACGGTGATAAACCCCTTCTGTCTGCTTCCCAGGGTCTATATCTGTCTTTCAGGACTGGAAATGTTCTGGGTAGACTGCAGGAGCAGGAGCTTTAACAATGCTCTGTAAATGTGTGTGAGGTTAAGTCCCAGAACCAAACACCAGAAATGATTATTATTGTTATTATTATTATTAATAATAATAATCTAATATATAAAGCTAAGTGTATGTGTATATGTATGTGTGTGTGTGTGTGTGCGCGTGTATGTATGTGTGCGTGTTCAGTATATCCTCCAAGAAGAATCCACACCGTCACATTTTCAATCACAAAATTTTACACAAACACCATATTTGACTCGGGGTGTGTCATAGACTATGTTTTGAGGGTAAAATTTAACCCCATGCTTAACAGTTACTCTCTAAAAAAACCTCCTTACATTAAAGTCAATGGAGCTGGGAGCTACAGGTCATTAATAGGAGCTATGATTGGTTGTTATAGGCAATGAAGGACATTCTTAGTATAAGACAGCTCATTTGTGAGGTTATATGATTGCGGTGGAGGGACAGAGAAAGAGACGGCCAGAGAGAGACAGAGAGAGAGACAGACAGAGAGACAGACAGAGAGACTAGACAGAGAGAGACAGACAGACAGACAGAGAGAGACACACACAGAGACTGAGACAGAGCGAGAAACAGAGACAAAGACAGAGAAAGAGATAGACAGAGAAAGACAAACAGACAGAGAGATAGACAGACAGACAGAGAGAAAGACAGAGCAAGACAGACAGAGCAAGACAGACAGATCAAGACAGACAGCGAGACAGAGAAAGACAGACAGAGAGACAGAGACAGACAGACAGTGACAGACAGAGAAACAGACAAAGAGAGAGTGACAGACAAGACAGAGAGAGAGACAGACCGAGAGAGAGACAGACAGAGACAGACAGAGACAGAGGGAGACACACAGAGACAGAGAGACAGACAAAGACAGACAGAGAGCGAGACAAAGAGAGACACAGAGAGAGAGACTAGAGACAGACAAAGAGAGACACACACACACAGAGACTGAGACAGAGAGAGAGACAGAGACAAAGACAGTGACAGAAAGAGAGAGACAGAGAAAGACAGACAGACAGAGAGACAGACAGAGAGAGACAGACAGACAGTCAGAGAGAAAGACAAACAGAGAGAGACAGACAGAGACAGACAGAGCAAGACAGACAGAGAGACAGAGAAAGACAGACAGAGAGAAAGACAGAGACAGACAGAGAAACAGAGAAACAGACAAAGAGAGAGTGACAGACAAGACAGAGAGAGAGACAGAGAGACAGAGAGACAGACAGAGACAGACAGAGAGAGAGACAGACAGAGACAGAGAAAGACAGACAGAGTCAGAAACAGACAGACAGAAACGGACAGAGATACAGAGACAGAGAGACAGACAGAGAGGGAGACATACAGGGAGAGAGGGAGAGAGACAAAAAGATACCTAGTTACTATCCTGGGCAATGCCAGGTACTATAGCTAATAATAATAATAATAATAATAATAATAATAATAATAATAATAATAAGTATAATATAAACTAAGGATACATTTAAATTAATTCTAAAAATGTTGGCAAATACTATAACATTGTACTATAGCAATGTGCTGCCTGATGTGTTGCTTGTGATTTAGGTTACACTCTCAGGTGTCCGCAGTGTGTGTCTGCCTCATCTACATGCTCGGGCAGCAGCGCGACGTGTCCTGCAGGTCAAGTGTGTGGCATCTCATACTCACAAACTCAAGCTGGTGAGTTATTTGTTTACATTTTCACAATATGAACTGCATACATTAATGAGGCCGATGTACTTACTTTGAAAATCCTCGTCAGAATTGCTGTAAAATAAATTCTAAAAGATTCCCTGCCTGTTGTTATAATTAGTATATTATCAGTTGCAGAAAGGTTAATTTTTCATAGAAGTAGAAAAGTATGCAGCGCTTCACTGGACGCATAGTATCAAAAAGTAATCTTTATTTGGCAAATATAAAAAATAACGACGTTTCGACTCGTGTCGGAGTCTTCATCAAGCTTCACATGAGTCGAATAGTCCTGCTTTTTGATACTGTATCCAATGAAGTCCTGCTGTCCCTTTCTCCTTTTGGGGACTTTTGGAGGAGTTGTTGGACTGATCTCTGCGCCCAACCATGTTTAATGTATGACCTGGTTTAATCTTATACATCATTGGGTAAATCATTGCATGTGCACTGTGACAGGTTCCCTTTAACCTAGGACTTCTTGCTATGCTTATTTGTAGGTGGAGTAATGACGGAGGCTTTCGGCAGGACATGCACTGTTTCGTCTCAATGTAACATGAAAGGCAGCATAACCTTACAGCAAGGACGTATCAGGACAGTGACTGCATGCTGCAACACTGATGACTGCGCTCCTGTTGTTCCTCCATGTAAGTCAATCATTTCTACTTTTATTCTACTTTTACCTGTAATTTAGATAAGGAAGTGCTGCATTGTATCTCTGGTCCAAAGCATAATAACAGCACAATGGACATTCCACATTATTGCAGATACTTTGTAAAAGTGCTTAAAAAAATTGTACTTGCCTTCTAAATTGCCTATCTGTTAGGCTACCACTGGGTGGTGCTGACACTCAGGCAGGAAAATTATACCTGAGTGTAATGCTACAGAAGTTATATAAAAGTTTATTTGGGACCCGGACTTGACCTGAAGTTACCACTGTATCTCAAACTCCGCATAATTGAATGTGGAATTAAACTTTGGTGCTGTAAAATAGTCATAGTAAGGGCTAGGGGGCTGCAAAAATAAGCAAAATAGAGTCAATTGCCCTGAAAACATGTGGATATGGAATAGATAAAATAAGTGATGTGGGGTCCCCCCTATTTTGGTAACCAACCAAGGTTTAACAGACAGCTGCAGGCTGGTTTTATCAGGCTATGAATGCCCATGGTTATTTGACCCCTCCAAGCCTAAAAATAGCAGCCCGCAGCTGCCTCAAAAGGGGTGCATCTATTAAATGCACCAACTCTGGTGCTTTACCCAACTCTTTCTGATTGCACTGGTGTGGTGGCAATCAAGGTAATACTTTTGTGCTTACTATCAGCTGTGAATTGACAACTGGAATCAAGACTAGGTGTTAGTAATGGAGAGACGGCTATCAGACACTCCCATTACTAATCCAGCAAGTAAAGAGTTTAAAAACACAGATGCATGAAAAACAGTTTATTTTAATAAATACTCCCCCACACTTCCTCGTTCACCAATTTAGTACTTCAAAATAAATCCTGGAAGTTATGATGTAATCCAAAGTGTATTGTCCAAGACACCCATTGATTCCTATAGACCTTTGTTCTGAGACCTTTCTTAGAACAATGCTCCATAGACCACTCTCGGTAACGTTCATGAGAAATTTTGTACATACCACCGACGGGCAGTGACTTCTAGAGCGTTGTTCTGAGAAAGTTCTCAGAATGAAGCTCTATAGCAATCAATGGACTTCCTGGACCATTATACTTTGGGTTACGTCAGAACTTCCACTATTTATTTTAAAGTAATAAATTACTAAACGAGGGAGTGTGTGGGAGTCATTATTCAAATAAACATTTTTTTTCCCTTCATTTAGCTTTTTTAACTTTTTACTTGCCGGGTTAGTAATGGGGGTGTCTAATAGATGCCTCTCCATTACTAACTCCTGGGTTTAATGCCAGCTGTCAATTCAGAGCTGACATCAACCTCAAAAGTATTACTCTGAATGCCACCGCACATGGGCAATCGCGAAGAGGCGGGCAAAGCTCCAAAATTGGTGCAATTAATGGATGTATCACTTCTGGGGCAGCTGTGGGCTTCCATTTTTAGGCTGGAGAGGGCCTTGCAAGCCTGATAATATAAGCAACCCAGCTGTCTGCTTTACCTTGGCTGGTTATAAAAAATAAGGGGACCACATGCTGTTTTTGTTTTAATTATTTACGTAAATAATTAAAAAATAATGCATGGGATACCCTATATTTTTGATAACCAGACAGTACAAAGCAGACAGCTGAGGGCTGCAGCCGATAGCTATCTTTTAACCTGCACTGGTTGTCAAAAATAGGTGGGAGCTCATGTCATTTTTTTTCTTCATTGTTCACAGCAGTGTACCAGCATCTAACACATACAATAAAGCTTAAGGATTAGCTGTGCTTTGAACAGCACCTGAACTCAGACATGCCATTTTTTAAAAGTCTGTGTTTGAGTTAAAGCCCCGGATACCCACCGTCCGGTACAAACCCCGAACTTTACCGCTTGGGTTCGCTCATCGCTACAAGTGAACAATTAAAGATTCAAAGGCAATGCATGATCATTATTGTAATAAATAACATATAAAACCAGGTCAAATTGAAATGGTATTTCCAGTGTGGAGGGACGTGCTGTAGGAACTACCAGCAAACAACCTAAATATAAAGAACCCCGTAAATAGTATACATCAATAGAATAGGACTATATTAAAGATATAAATGTAGAGGTCAAGCTTCTATATGAACCTTCATATATAAGGATAGTATTCTCATAGTAATATATCTTAAAAAGTACAGATGTTCGGCAAATCCAGTGTCCCTCCTCCCCAACGTGTGTTTCGACATCTATAAAGTTTTTAGCTTTGGACCAGATATATATTGATTATGTCATCTTCGCACTGATCCCTCAGGTTCTTGCATTCTTGTTCAATGAATTTTACTTTATTACTGATGATATTAGGATTAAGATTTTGGCCTTGGACACCATCTTTAGATGTGCCACGGTAGGAAATGTTTGTAATGCAAGTGGTTGCTCTTTCTTTAAGACCTTACTGTAGGTCAGACCTTATTCTGGAGGACAACTGTTGTCTGTTTATTGAATGGAAGCTTAATAATATCAGTACATATAGAAGGCAACCACTGAGTGTGAGCAAAATTCAATTATTGTGATTGCTAATGCTGTAGGCTTTGACAGAAGGACAAACCCTTTTGCAAAAACGTAAGATGAATATATGAGAAAAGTTCTTTGTAGCTTCATACATGAAAAATGTTCTATTGAAAGCAAGACCTGTTTTCACTTTTCTCTCCCTTTTTTTTTGGCTCTAGTATCCACGATTAATTATACCAGGAATGGACTGGTCTGTCGATCCTGCGTATCTGCTGACTCCACCTGGTGTTACACTTCAGATACAATGCAATGCACCGGGGATGAGAATATGTGTCTTCTCCAAACAACCAAAATAACAGGTACCAAAAAAAGTTTATTTTCTCTTAGGCTAGTTTCACACTTGCGTTGAACGGCATCCGTTGCATAGCGTTGTGTGATGGATGCAACGGATGCGTTGCATATAATGGGACAACGGATGCAACGGATCGTACAAAACAACGGAAAGCTTTTTTTTTATTATTCTTTACAGTATTACCGGCAGAAGACTATTGTGAATGATCAGCTTATCACCCGGTGGCCGGGCGCTCAGCTGAGCGTTCTCACATGCCGGCGGCAGGGCACTCAGCTGAGCGCTCTCACATGCCGGCAGACGGGCGCTCAGCTGAGCGCTCTCAATAGGCGGCGGTTGGGCGCTCAGCTGAGCGCTCTCAATAGCCGGCAGCCGGACGCTCAGCTGAGCGCTCTCACATGCTGGCTGCCGGGCGCTCAGCTGAGCGCTCTCACATGCTGGTGGCCGGGCGCTCACCTGAGCTATCTCACATGCTGGCGGCCGGGCGTTCCCCCATGCCGGCAGCCGGGCGCTCAGCTGAACATTCATCCACCAAGAGACAAAATAAAGTTTATGTGATTTAAAAAAAAAAAAAAAAAAAAAATGTGCATGCGCAGTGTAATCCTACGGATTGCGCTGCTCAAAAAAAGTTACATGCAGCGTTCCTTCCGCCCGACGCAGTGTCAAAATAATACCGTTGCTTCGTCCAGGGGATGCAACGCTGACACTTGCATTACAGTGCGTCGTCCATACAAATCTATGGAGAATAGCGCAGTGCGTTAACGGACTGCGCTATTCTCCATAGTGACAGACTGCGCTGAATGCAAGTGTGAAAGTAGCCTAATTCCCTTTAAGAGGAACCAAAAAGCAAAGACCAATGAGCCCTTCAGATAAGATCTCTGAAATCGTGAGCTCTAGGTGTCTCTTCATTGTAAAGTCAGTAGAATTATGTGCTGTGCATGGTATTAAAAAAATAATAATTAAAGTGGTTCTCGAATAATAGTAAAAAAAATAAGCAAAGAAAGAAAATGTAATTACAAGTTCATTTCTAAATAATGTCTATAGTTTTGTCGAGGGAGGTGACTATAATGGCCGCTGTCAGAAACCTCTTAGAATGTTAGAATAAGTGCTTCTGAGCATGTGCAGTAGGAAGCTCCACCTCTTCCTTTGTAGTTAAAATCGTCACTGCTGTGACCCAGAAATAACTTGGCAGTACATGGTGGAGGTAATCTTAAGGTCACAGCAGGAGAGCTTTCTACTGCACATGCTCAAAGGCACTTGGCAGCAAAGCTTCCTACTGCACATGCTCACAGTCACCTAGCAGTGGAGCTTCCTACTGCACATACTCACAGTCACCTAGCAGTGGAGCTTCCTACTGCACATGCTCACAGTCACCTAGCAGTGGAGCTTCCTACTGCACATGCTCACAGTCACCTAGCAGTGGAGCTTCCTACTGCACATGCTCACAGTCACCTAGCAGTGGAGCTTCCTACTGCACATACTCACAGTCACCTAGCAGTGGATCTTCCTATGGCACATGCACACAGGCACCTAGGAGTGGAGCTTCCCACTGCATATACTCATAGGCACCTGGCAGTAGAGCTTGCTACTACACATGCCCACAGGCATCTGGCCTTAGCGTTTCCAACTGCAAATGCTCTGAGGCACCTAGCAGTGGATCTTCCCATTGCACATGCACACAGGCATTGGGCAGTGGAGTTTCCTACTGCAACTGCTCAAAGGCATGGCGCTTCCTATTGCACATGCTCACAGGCACCAAGCAGTGGAGCTTCCTATTGCACATGCTCATAGGCACCTTACAGTGGAGCTTCCTACTGCACATGCTCACAAGTACCTAGCCGTGGAGCTTCCTATTGGATATGTTCATAAGCATATGGCAATGGGGCTTCCTATTGTACATGCTCACAGGTACCTAGCAGTACATTCTCCTACTGCACATGCTCCCAGGCATCTGGCATTAGAGATCCAACTGCAAATGCTCTGAGGCACCTAGCAGTTGATTGCACATGCACACAGGAACCTAGCAGTGGAGCTTCCTACTGCACATGCTCAAAGGCACCTGGCAGTGGCGCTTCCTACTTCAGATGCTTAAGAGCACCAAGCAGTGAAGCTTCATATTGCACATGCTCATTGGCACATAGCAGTGGAAATTCCTACTGCACATCCTCATAGGCACCTGGCAGTAGAGCTTCCTACTGCACATGCTCACAAGCACCTAGTGATGAAGCTTCCTACTGGATGTGTTCATAGGCATATGGAAATGGGGCTTCCTACTGCACATGCTCACTGGTACCTAGCAGTGGATTCTCCGACTGCACATGCTCACAGGTACCTGGCAATGGAGCTTCCTACTGCACATGCTCATAGTAGAGCTCTCTATTGCACATTCTCATAGGAACCTGGCATAAGAGCTTCCTACTGCACATGCTCATAGGCACCTGGCATTAGAGCGTCCTACTGCACATGCTCATAGGTACCTGGCATTAGACTTTCCTACTGCACATGCTCATAGGCACCTGGCATTGGAGCTTCCTACTGCACATGCTCATAGGCACCTAGCATTAGAGCTTCCTACTGCACATGCTCATAGGCACCTAGCATTAGAGCGTCCTACTGCACATGCTCATAGGTACCTGGCATTAGACTTTCCTACTGCACATGCTCATAGGCACCTGGCATTGGAGCTTCCTACTGCACATGCTCATAGGCACCTAGCATTAGAGCTTCCTACTGCACATGCTCATAGGCACCTAGCATTAGAGCTTCCTACTGCACATGCTCATAGGCACCTGGCATAAGAGCTTCCTACTGCACATGCTCATAGGCACCTGGCATAAGAGCTTCCTACTGCACATGCTCATAGGCACCTGGCATTGGAGCTTCCTATTGCACATGCTCATAGGCACCTGGCATAAGAGCTTCCTACTGCACATGCTCATAGGCACCTGGCATTGGAGCTTCCTACTGCACATGCTCATAGGCAGCTAGCATTAGAGCTTCCTACTGCACATGCTCATAGGCACCTGGCATTCGAGCTTCCTACTGCACATGCTCATAGGCACCTGGCATTCGAGCTTCCTACTGCACATGCTCATAGGCACCTGGCATTCGAGCTTCCTACTGCACATGCTCATAGGCACCTGGCATTCGAGCTTCCTACTGCACATGCTCATAGGCACCTGGCATTAAAGCTTCCTACTGCACATGCTCAAGGGCACAAGCAGATTAGTTCCAACTGCAAGAAATATCACCGATTGATATAAAATATATTCCAAAAATCTAATTTCCAAAAGCTGTAGGATATAAAAAACAGATCATCCAAGAAGCAGGATAATGTGAGAAATGGAAATAAGATTGTAAATGGTTCGTTCAGCCAATGAGGCCAAGTTTAAGGTCAGACCATGTTTTTATATGAGGATTAATACCAGGTTTAATGTGATTCGTTTCAGAATCAGGCACAGTTGCAACGGCCATCAGGGGGTGCGCGACGAAGTCCATCTGTGATCTTGGCAGCCAGTCCCAAAGCGCAGCAGGTGTATCAACCGAAGTGAAGTTTATCTGCACCAATGGTGGGACAAGTGTCCATAAAGTGGTCCTGACTCCGGCCATCGTGTGTCTCCTGCTGCTGAAGTTGTTCTAGAAGTTATCAAGGATCTTTGGATGCACAAGCCCGAAAGGGATGACAACCATGTATATACAGAATATTTTTGGTTTTCTTCTTTTATTTTTTTTTCCTATTGAGCCTTATTTAGAGAATATCCAACCTGGACGTTCCATGCCTCCTGGATCTATTAAAAATACTCTTGTTTTGTAAATACTGTTTCCGTTGATCATTTAAGACTTTTCTTGGCTCGCGGGCAATACTTGTGGCGGGTTCCTTCAATAATTTTAGAAACCATTCTTGAAGGACAGACTCAATATTCGCACTTTGAGCCATGACTCTACTTCATGTTTCTCAACTCCAGTCCTCAAGACTAAAGTTGAGCGCGGTTCGCGGTTCGAGGTTCTCCAGTTCGGGGCTCGAGTGATTTTGGGGGCTGTTCGAGATCGAACTAGAACTCGAGCTTTTTGCAAAAGCTCGATAGTTCTAGATACGTTCGAGAACGGTTCTAGCAGCAAAAAGCAGGGCTTTTTACAGCTACAGTGTGCAGGAGCCATCGCTGGCAGCCTGCCAGAAGCTGGTAACCAAGATAAACATCGGGTATCCAAGCAAAGCGCTTTGGTTAGTAACCCGATGTTTATCCTAGTTACGTGCAGGAAGCCCACACTTCCCCGCTCAGCTCACTCCGCCCCCTCCTGCCCGCGGCATGTACACACACACACACACACACACACACACACACACACACACAGACGGTCCCGCTCGGCTTACCTGCGGTCGGCCCGGGGGCAGCAGTCCTTGGCACTGGAAACTGTGGCTGCCGGCCCTTTAAGGGTGTGTTCTCCTGCATTGAGCATCATCTGTGGGCGGAGCTACCGCCCGGCGTCCTGCTCGGTCGCACAGATGAAGGAGTCACAGTGCCAGCCAGCGACCCCCAGCACATCGCTTCCCTCCGGCGCTGTGTGGACCCCATCTGCACCGTGACCTGATCAGTATGTGGGACATCACTCCCTCCCCGCCCCTCCCTGTCCCCCCGTGCGTGTGTGGGCCCCGCAGAGCCGTGTGTGTGACCCCCGGAGCCGCGTGTGTGGGCCCCGCAGAGCCGTGTGTGTGACCCCCGGAGCCGCGTGTGTGGGCCCCGCAGAGCCGTGTGTGTGACCCCCGGAGCCGCGTGTGTGGGCCCCGCAGAGCCGTGTGTGTGACCCCCGGAGCCGCGTGTGTGGGCCCCGCAGAGCCGTGTGTGTGGCCCCCGGAGCCGCGTGTGTGGGCCCCGCAGAGCCGTGTGTGTGGCCCCCGGAGCCGCGTGTGTGGGCCCCGAAGAGCCGTGTGTGTGACCCCCGGAGCCGCGTGTGTGGGACGCGCAGAGCCGTGTGTGTGGCCCCCGGAGCCGCGTGTGTGGGCCCCGCAGAGCAAGGTGTGTGTTTGTATGTATGCATGCAGCAGAGCAGTATGCGTGTCTATATGTATGTATGTATATATGCATCAGAGCAGTATGCGTGTCTATATGTATGTATGTATATATGCAGCAGAGCAGTATACGTGTATGTATGTATATATGCAGCAGAGCAGTATGCGTGTCTATATGTATGTATGTATATATGCAGCAGAGCAGTATACGTGTATGTATGTATGTATATATGCAGCAGAGCAGTATGCGTGTCTGTATGTATGTATATATGCAGCAGAGCAGTATGCGTGTCTGTATGTATGTATATATGCAGCAGAGCAGTATGCGTGTCTGTATGTATGTATATATGCAGCAGAGCAGTATGCGTGACTATATGTATGTATATATGCAGCAGAGCAGTATGCGTGTCTATATGTATGTATATATGCAGCAGAGCAGTATACGTGTCTGTATGTATGTATATATGCAGCAGAGCAGTATGCGTGTCTATATGTATGTATGTATATATGCAGCAGAGCAGTATGCGTGTCTATATGTATGTATGTATATATGCAGCAGAGCAGTATACGTGTATGTATGTATATATGCAGCAGAGCAGTATGCGTGTCTGTATGTATGTATATATGCAGCAGAGCAGTATGCGTGTCTGTATGTATGTATATATGCAGCAGAGCAGTATGCGTGACTATATGTATGTATATATGCAGCAGAGCAGTATGCGTGTCTATATGTATGTATATATGCAGCAGAGCAGTATACGTGTCTGTATGTATGTATATATGCAGCAGAGCAGTATGCGTGTCTATATGTATGTATGTATATATGCAGCAGAGCAGTATGCGTGTCTATATGTATGTATGTATATATGCAGCAGAGCAGTATACGTGTATGTATGTATATATGCAGCAGAGCAGTATGCGTGTCTATATGTATGTATGTATATATGCAGCAGAGCAGTATACGTGTATGTATGTATGTATATATGCAGCAGAGCAGTATGCGTGTCTGTATGTATGTATGTATATATGCAGCAGAGCAGTATGCGTGTCTATATGTATGTATGTATATATGCAGCAGAGCAGTATACGTGTATGTATGTATATATGCAGCAGAGCAGTATGCGTGTCTGTATGTATGTATATATGCAGCAGAGCAGTATGCGTGACTATATGTATGTATATATGCAGCAGAGCAGTATGCGTGTCTATATGTATGTATATATGCAGCAGAGCAGTATACGTGTCTGTATGTATGTATATATGCAGCAGAGCAGTATGCGTGTCTATATGTATGTATGTATATATGCAGCAGAGCAGTATGCGTGTCTATATGTATGTATGTATATATGCAGCAGAGCAGTATACGTGTATGTATGTATATATGCAGCAGAGCAGTATGCGTGTCTGTATGTATGTATATATGCAGCAGAGCAGTATGCGTGTCTATATGTATGTATGTATATATGCAGCAGAGCAGTATACGTGTATGTATGTATATATGCAGCAGAGCAGTATGCGTGTCTGTATGTATGTATATATGCAGCAGAGCAGTATGCGTGTCTATATGTATGTATGTATATATGCAGCAGAGCAGTATATGTGTATGTATGTATATATGCAGCAGAGCAGTATGCGTGTCTGTATGTATGTATATATGCAGCAGAGCAGTATGCGTGACTATATGTATGTATATATGCAGCAGAGCAGTATGCGTGTCTATATGTATGTATATATGCAGCAGAGTAGTATACGTGTCTGTATGTATGTATATATGCAGCAGAGCAGTATGTGTGTCTGTATGTATGTATATATGCAGCAGAGCAGTATGCGTGTCTGTATGTATGTATATATGCAGCAGAGCAGTATGCGTGTCTGTATATATGTATATATGCAGCAGAGCAGTATACGTGTCTGTATGTATGTATGTATATATGCAGCAGAGCAGTATGCGTGTCTATATGTATGTATGTATATATGCAGCAGAGCAGTATACGTGTATGTATGTATGTATATATGCAGCAGAGCAGTATGCGTGTCTGTATGTATGCATGTATATATGCACCAGAGCAGTATGCGTGTCTGTCTGTATATATATATATGCAGTAGAGCAGTATGCGTGTCTATATGTATGTATGTATGTATATATGCAGCAGAGCAGTATACGTGTATGTATGTATGTATGTATATATGCAGCAGAGCAGTATACGTGTATGTATGTATGTATATATGCAGCAGAGCAGTATGCGTGTCTATATGTATGTATATATGCAGCAGAGCAGTATGCGTGTCTATATGTATGTATATATGCAGCAGAGCAATATGTGTGTCTATATGTATGTATGCAGCAGAGCAGTATGTGTGTCTGTATGTATGTATATATGCAGCAGAGCAGTATGCGTGTCTATATGTATGTATATATGCAGCAGAGCAGTATGCGTGTCTGTATGTATGTATATATGCAGCAGAGCAGTATGCGTGTCTGTATGTATGTATGTATGTATGCAGCAGAGCAGTATGCGTGTCTGTATGTATGTATGTATATATGCAGCAGAGCAGTATACGTGTCTGTCTGTATATATATATGCAGCAGAGCAGTATGCGTGTCTATATGTATGTATGTATGCAGCAGAGCAGTATGCGTGTCTGTATGTATGTATGTATATATGCAGCAGAGCAGTATACGTGTCTGTCTGTATATATATATGCAGCAGAGCAGTATGCGTGTCTATATGTATGTATGTATGCAGCAGAGCAGTATGCGTGTCTGTATGTATGTATGTATATATGCAGCAGAGCAGTATACGTGTATGTATGTATGTATATATGCAGCAGAGCAGTATGCGTGTCTATATGTATGTATATATGCAGCAGAGCAATATGTGTGTCTATATGTATGTATGTATATATGCAGCAGAGCAGTATACGTGTCTGTATGTATGTATGTATATATGCAGCAGAGCAGTATACGTGTATGTATGTATGTATGTATATATGCAGCAGAGCAGTATACGTGTATGTATGTATGTATATATGCAGCAGAGCAGTATGCGTGTCTATATGTATGTATATATGCAGCAGAGCAGTATGCGTGTCTATATGTATGTATATATGCAGCAGAGCAGTATGCGTGTCTATATGTATGTATGTATGCAGCAGAGCAGTATGTGTGTCTGTATGTATGTATATATGCAGCAGAGCAGTATGCGTGTCTATATGTATGTATGTATATATGCAGCAGAGCAGTATACGTGTCTGTCTGTATATATATATGCAGCAGAGCAGTATGCGTGTCTGTATGTATGTATGTATGTATGCAGCAGAGCAGTATGCGTGTCTGTATGTATGTATATATGCAGCAGAGCAGTATGCGTGTCTGTATGTATGTATGTATATATGCAGCAGAGCAGTATGCGTGTCTATATGTATGTATATATGCAGCAGAGCAGTGCGTGTCTATATGTATGTATATATGCAGCAGAGCAATATGTGTGTCTATATGTATGTATATATGCCGCAGAGCAGTATGTGTGTCTGTATGTATGTATATATGCAGCAGAGCAGTATGCGTGTCTATATGTATGTATGTATATATGCAGCAGAGCAGTATACGTGTCTGTCTGTAAATATATATGCAGCAGAGCAGTATGCGTGTCTGTATGTATGTATGTATGTATGCAGCAGAGCAGTATGCGTGTCTATATGTATGTATGTATGTATGCAGCAGAGCAGTATACGTGTCTGTATGTATGTATATATGCAGCAGAGCAGTATGCGTGTCTGTATGTATGTATGTATATATGCAGCAGAGCAGTATGCGTGTCTGTATGTATGTATATATGCAGCAGAGCAGTATACGTGTCTGTATGTATGTATATATGCAGCAGAGCAGTATGCGTGTCTGTATGTATGTATATATGCAGCAGAGCAGTATGCGTGTCTGTATGTATGTATATATGCAGCAGAGCAGTATGCGTGTCTGTATGTATGTATGTATGTATGCAGCAGAGCAGTATGCGTGTCTGTATGTATGTATGTATGTATGCAGCAGAGCAGTATGCGTGTCTGTATGTATGTATATATGCAGCAGAGCAGTATACGTGTCTGTATGTATGTATATATGCAGCAGAGCAGTATGCGTGTCTGTATGTATGTATATATGCAGCAGAGCAGTATGCGTGTCTGTATGTATGTATGTATGTATGCAGCAGAGCAGTATGCGTGTCTGTATGTATGTATATATGCAGCAGAGCAGTATACGTGTCTGTATGTATGTATATATGCAGCAGAGCAGTATGCGTGTCTGTATGTATGTATATATGCAGCAGAGCAGTATGCGTGTCTGTATGTATGTATATATGCAGCAGAGCAGTATGCGTGTCTGTATGTATGTATGTATGTATGCAGCAGAGCAGTATGCGTGTCTGTATGTATGTATGTATGTATGCAGCAGAGAAGTATGCGTGTCTGTATGTATGTATATATGCAGCAGAGCAGTATGCGTGTCTGTATGTATGTATGTATATATGCAGCAGAGCAGTATGCGTGTCTATATGTATGTATGTATGCAGCAGAGCAGTATGCGTGTCTGTATGTATGTATATATGCAGCAGAGCAGTATGCGTGTCTGTATGTATGTATATATGCAGCAGAGCAGTATGCGTGTCTATATGTATGTATATATGCAGCAGAGCAGTATGCGTGTCTGTATGTATGTATATATGCAGCAGAGCAGTATGCGTGTCTGTATGTATGTATATATGCAGCAGAGCAGTATGCGTGTCTATATGTATGTATATATGTAGCAGAGCAGTATGCGTGTCTGTATGTATGTATGTATGTATGCAGCAGAGCAGTATGCGTGTCTGTATGTATGTATGTATATATGCAGCAGAGCAGTATGCGTGTCTATATGTATGTATATATGTAGCAGAGCAGTATGCGTGTCTATATGTATGTATATTTGCAGCAGAGCAGTATGCGTGTCTGTATGTATGTATGTATATATGCAGCAGAGCAGTATGCGTGTCTATATGTATGTATATATGCAGCAGAGCAGTATGCGTGTCTATATGTATGTATATATGCAGCAGAGCAGTATGCGTGTCTGTATGTATGTATATATGCAGCAGAGTAGTATGCGTGTCTGTATGTATGTATATATGCAGCAGAGCAGTATGCGTGTCTATATGTATGTATATATGTAGCAGAGCAGTATGCGTGTCTGTATGTATGTATGTATATATGCAGCAGAGCAGTATGCGTGTCTATATGTATGTATATATGCAGCAGAGCAGTATGCGTGTCTGTATGTATGTATGTATATATGCAGCAGAGCAGTATGCGTGTCTATATGTATGTATATATGCAGCAGAGCAGTATGCGTGTCTGTATGTATGTATATATGCAGCAGAGCAGTATGCGTGTCTGTATGTATGTATATATGCAGCAGAGCAGTATGCGTGTCTGTATGTATGTATATATGCAGCAGAGCAGTATGCGTGTCTGTATGTATGTATATATGCAGCAGAGCAGTATGCGTGTCTGTATGTATGTATATATGCAGCAGAGCAGTATGCGTGTCTGTATGTATGTATATATGCAGCAGAGCAGTATGCGTGTCTGTATGTATGTATATATGCAGCAGAGCAGTATGCGTGTCTGTATGTATGTATGTATGTATGCAGCAGAGCAGTATGCGTGTCTGTATGTATGTATATATGCAGCAGAGCAGTATGCGTGTCTGTATGTATGTATATATGCAGCAGAGCAGTATGCGTGTCTGTATGTATGTATATATGCAGCAGAGCAGTATGCGTATATGTATGTATGTATATATGCAGCAGAGCAGTATGCGTGTCTGTATGTATGTATGTATATATGCAGCAGAGCAGTATGCGTGTCTGTATGTATGTATATATGCAGCAGAGCAGTATGCGTGTCTGTATGTATGTATATATGCAGCAGAGTAGTATGCGTGTCTGTATGTATGTATATATGCAGCAGAGCAATATGCGTGTCTGTATGTATGTATATATGCAGCAGAGCAGTATGCGTGTCTATATGTATGTATGTATGCAGCAGAGCAGTATGCGTGTCTGTATGTATGTATGTATATATGCAGCAGAGCAGTATGCGTGTCTGTATGTATGTATATATGCAGCAGAGTAGTACGCGTGTCTGTATGTATGTATTTATGCAGCAGAGCAGTATGCGTGTCTGTATGTATGTATATATGCAGCAGAGCAGTATGCGTGTCTGTATGTATGTATATATGCAGCAGAGTAGTATGCGTGTCTGTATGTATGTATATATGCAGCAGAGTAGTATGCGTGTCTGTATGTATGTATATATGCAGCAGAGCAGTATGCGTGTCTGTATGTATGTATGTATATATGCAGCAGAGCAGTATGCGTGTCTGTATGTATGTATGTATATATGCAGCAGAGCAGTATGCGTGTCTGTATGTATGTATATATGCAGCAGAGCAGTATGCGTGTCTATATGTATGTATATATGCAGCAGAGCAGTATGCGTGTCTGTATGTATGTATATATGCAGCAGAGCAGTATGCGTGTCTGTATGTATGTATGTATATATGCAGCAGAGTAGTATGCGTGTCTGTATGTATGTATTTATGCAGCAGAGCAGTATGCGTGTCTGTATGTATGTATATATGCAGCAGAGCAGTATGCGTGTCTGTATGTATGTATATATGCAGCAGAGTAGTATGCGTGTCTGTATGTATGTATATATGCAGCAGAGCAGTATGCGTGTCTGTATGTATGTATATATGCAGCAGAGCAGTATGCGTGTCTGTATGTATGTATATATGCAGCAGAGCAGTATGCGTGTCTGTATGTATGTATATATGCAGCAGAGCAGTATGCGTGTCTATATGTATGTGTATATGCAGCAGAGCAGTATGCGTGTCTGTATGTATGTATATATGCAGCAGAGCAGCATGCGTGTCTGTATGTATGTATGTATATATGCAGCAGAGCAGTATGCGTGTCTATATGTATGTATATATGCAGCAGAGCAGTATGCGTGTCTATATGTATGTATATATGCAGCAGAGCAGTATGCGTGTCTATATGTATGTATATATGCAGCAGAGCAGTATGCGTGTCTATATGTATGTATATATGCAGCAGAGTAGTACGCGTGTCTGTATGTATGTATTTATGCAGCAGAGCAGTATGCGTGTCTGTATGTATGTATATATGCAGCAGAGCAGTATGCGTGTCTGTATGTATGTATATATGCAGCAGAGTAGTATGCGTGTCTGTATGTATGTATATATGCAGCAGAGTAGTATGCGTGTCTGTATGTATGTATATATGCAGCAGAGCAGTATGCGTGTCTGTATGTATGTATGTATATATGCAGCAGAGCAGTATGCGTGTCTGTATGTATGTATGTATATATGCAGCAGAGCAGTATGCGTGTCTGTATGTATGTATATATGCAGCAGAGCAGTATGCGTGTCTATATGTATGTATATATGCAGCAGAGCAGTATGCGTGTCTGTATGTATGTATATATGCAGCAGAGCAGTATGCGTGTCTGTATGTATGTATGTATATATGCAGCAGAGTAGTATGCGTGTCTGTATGTATGTATTTATGCAGCAGAGCAGTATGCGTGTCTGTATGTATGTATATATGCAGCAGAGCAGTATGCGTGTCTGTATGTATGTATATATGCAGCAGAGTAGTATGCGTGTCTGTATGTATGTATATATGCAGCAGAGCAGTATGCGTGTCTGTATGTATGTATATATGCAGCAGAGCAGTATGCGTGTCTGTATGTATGTATATATGCAGCAGAGCAGTATGCGTGTCTGTATGTATGTATATATGCAGCAGAGCAGTATGCGTGTCTATATGTATGTGTATATGCAGCAGAGCAGTATGCGTGTCTGTATGTATGTATATATGCAGCAGAGCAGCATGCGTGTCTGTATGTATGTATGTATATATGCAGCAGAGCAGTATGCGTGTCTATATGTATGTATATATGCAGCAGAGCAGTATGCGTGTCTATATGTATGTATATATGCAGCAGAGCAGTATGCGTGTCTATATGTATGTATATATGCAGCAGAGCAGTATGCGTGTCTATATGTATGTATATATGCAGCAGAGTAGTATGCGTGTCTATATGTATGTATATATGCAGCAGAGCAGTATGCGTGTCTGTATGTATGTATGTATATATGCAGCAGAGCAGTATGCGTGTCTGTATGTATGTATATATGCAGCAGAGCAGTATGCGTGTCTGTATGTATGTATGTATATATGCAGCAGAGCAGTATGCGTGTCTGCATGTATGCATGTATGTATGCAGCAGAGCAGTATGCGTGTCTGTATGTATGTATGTATATATGCAGCAGAGCAGTATGCGTGTCTATATGTATGTATATATGCAGCAGAGCAGTATACGTGTCTGTATGTATGTATGTATATATGCAGCAGAGCAGTATGCGTGTCTATATGTATGTATATATGCAGCAGAGCAGTATACGTGTCTGTATGTATGTATATATGCAGCAGAGCAGTATGCGTGTCTGTATGTATGTATGTATATATGTAGCAGAGCAGTATGCGTGTCTGTATGTATGTATATATGCAGCAGAGCAGTATGCGTGTCTGTATGTATGTATATATGCAGCAGAGCAGTATACGTGTATGTATGTATGTATATATGCAGCAGAGCAGTATGCGTGTCTGTATGTATGTATATATGCAGCAGAGCAGTATGCGTGTCTGTCTGTATGTATGTATGCAGCAGAGCAATATGCGTGTATGTATGTATGTATATATGCAGCAGAGCAGTATGCGTGTCTGTATGTATGTATATATGCAGCAGAGCAGTATGCGTGTCTGTATGTATATATGCAGCAGAGCAGTATGCGTGTCTATATGTATGTATGTATGCAGCAGAGCAGTATGCGTGTCTATATGTATGTATGTATGCAGCAGAGCAGTATGCGTGTCTGTATGTATGTATATATGCAGCAGAGCAGTATGCGTATATGTATGTATGTATATATGCAGCAGAGCAGTATGCGTGTCTGTATGTATGTATGTATATATGCAGCAGAGCAGTATGCGTGTCTGTATGTATGTATATATGCAGCAGAGTAGTATGCGTGTCTGTATGTATGTATATATGCAGCAGAGCAGTATGCGTGTCTGTATGTATGTATATATGCAGCAGAGTAGTATACGTGTCTGTATGTATGTATATATGCAGCAGAGCAGTATGCGTGTCTGTATGTATGTATATATGCAGCAGAGTAGTATGCGTGTCTGTATGTATGTATATATGCAGCAGAGCAGTATGCGTGTCTGTATGTATGTATGTATATATGCAGCAGAGCAGTATGCGTGTCTATATGTATGTATATATGCAGCAGAGCAGTATGCGTGTCTGTATGTATGTATGTATATATGCAGCAGAGCAGTATGCGTGTCTATATGTATGTATATATGCAGCAGAGCAGTATGCGTGTCTATATGTATGTATATATGCAGCAGAGCAGTATGCGTGTCTGTATGTATGTATATATGCAGCAGAGTAGTATGCGTGTCTGTATGTATGTATATATGCAGCAGAGCAGTATGCGTGTCTGTATGTATGTATATATGCAGCAGAGCAGTATACGTGTATGTATGTATGTATATATGCAGCAGAGCAGTATGCGTGTCTGTATGTATGTATATATGCAGCAGAGCAGTATGCGTGTCTGTCTGTATGTATGTATGCAGCAGAGCAATATGCGTGTATGTATGTATGTATATATGCAGCAGAGCAGTATGCGTGTCTGTATGTATGTATATATGCAGCAGAGCAGTATGCGTGTCTGTATGTATGTATGTATGCAGCAGAGCAGTATGCGTGTCTGTATGTATGTATATATGCAGCAGAGCAGTATGCGTATATGTATGTATGTATATATGCAGCAGAGCAGTATGCGTGTCTGTATGTATGTATGTATATATGCAGCAGAGCAGTATGCGTGTCTGTATGTATGTATATATGCAGCAGAGTAGTATGCGTGTCTGTATGTATGTATATATGCAGCAGAGTAGTATATGTGTCTGTATGTATGTATATATGCAGCAGAGCAGTATGCGTGTCTGTATGTATGTATATATGCAGCAGAGTAGTATGCGTGTCTGTATGTATGTATATATGCAGCAGAGCAGTATGCGTGTCTGTATGTATGTATGTATATATGCAGCAGAGCAGTATGCGTGTCTATATGTATGTATATATGCAGCAGAGAAGTATGCGTGTCTATATGTATGTATATATGCAGCAGAGCAGTATGCGTGTCTGTATGTATGTATATATGCAGCAGAGTAGTATGCGTGTCTGTATGTATGTATATATGCAGCAGAGCAGTATGCGTGTCTGTATGTATGTATATATGCAGCAGAGCAGTATGCGTGTCTGTATGTATGTATATATGCAGCAGAGCAGTATGCGTGTCTGTATGTATGTATATATGCAGCAGAGCAGTATGCGTGTCTGTATGTATGTATATATGCAGCAGAGCAGTATGCGTGTCTGTATGTATGTATATATGCAGCAGAGCAGTATGCGTGTCTGTATGTATGTATATATATATGCAGCAGAGCAATATGCGTGTCTGTATGTATGTATATATGTAGCAGAGTAGTATGCGTGTCTGTCTGTATATATATGCAGCAGAGCAGTATACGTGTCTGTATGTATGTATATATGCATGCAGCAGAGCAGTATACGTGTCTGTATGTATGTATATATGCAGCAGAGCAGTATGCGTGTCTATATGTATGCATGTATGTATGCAGCAGAGCAGTATGCGTGTCTATGTATGTATGTATATATGCAGCAGAGCAATATGCGTGTCTGTATGTATGTATATATGCAGCAGAGCAATATGCGTGTATGTATGTATGTATGTATGCAGCAGAGCAGTATGCGTGTATGTATGTATGTATATATGCAGCAGAGCAGTATGCGTGTCTGTATGTATGTATATATGCAGCAGAGCAGTATGCGTGTCTGTATGTATGTATATATGCAGCAGAGCAGTATGCGTGTCTGTATGTATGTATATATGCAGCAGAGCAGTATGCGTGTCTGTATGTATGTATATATGCAGCAGAGCAGTATGCGTGTCTGTATGTATGTATATATGCAGCAGAGCAGTATGCGTGTCTATATGTATGTATATATGCAGCAGAGCAGTATGCATGTCTGTATATATGTATATATGCAGCAGAGCAGTATGCGTGTCTGTATGTATGTATATATGCAGCAGAGCAGTATGCGTGTCTGTATGTATGTATATATGCAGCAGAGCAGTATGCGTGTCTATGTATGTATGTATATATGTAGCAAAGTAGTATGCATGTCTGTATGTATGTATATATGCAGCAGAGCAGTATGCGTGTCTGTATGTATGTATATATGCAGCAGAGTAGTATGCGTGTCTGTCTGTATATATATATGCAGCAGAGCAATATGCGTGTCTATATGTATGTATGCATGTAAGTATGCAGCAGAGCAGTATACGTGTCTGTATGTATGTATATATGCAGCAGAGCAGTATGCGTGTCTATATGTATGTATATATGCAGCAGAGCAGTATGCGTGTCTATGTATGTATGTATGCAGCAGAGCAGTATGCGTGTCTGTATGTATGTATATATGTAGCAGAGCAGTATACGTGTCTGTATCTATGTATATATGCAGCAGAGCAGTATGCGTGTCTGTATGTATGTATGTATATATGCAGCAGAGCGGTATGCGTGTCTGTATGTATGTATGTATATATGCAGCAGAGCAGTATGCATGTCTGTATGTATGTATATATGCAGCAGAGCAGTTTACGTGTCTGTATCTATGTATATATGCAGCAGAGCAGTATGCGTGTCTGTATGTATGTATGTATATATGCAGCAGAGCAGTATGCGTGTCTGTATGTATGTATATATGCAGCAGAGCAGTATGCGTGGCTGTATGTATGTATATATGCAGCAGAGCAGTATGCGTGTCTGTATGTATGTATATATGCAGCAGAGCAGTATGCGTGTCTGTATGTATGTATATATGCAGCAGAGCAGTATGCGTGTCTGTATGTATGTATATATGCAGCAGAGCAGTATGCGTGGCTGTATGTATGTATATATGCAGCAGAGCAGTATGCGTGTCTGTATGTATGTATATATGCAGCAGAGCAGTATGCGTGTCTGTATGTATGTATGTATATATGCAGCAGAGCAGTATGCGTGTCTGTATGTATGTATATATGCAGCAGAGCAGTATGCGTGTCTGTATGTATGTATATATGCAGCAGAGCAGTATGCGTGTCTGTATGTATGTATATATGCAGCAGAGCAGTATGCGTGTCTGTATGTATGTATATATGCAGCAGAGCAGTATGCGTGTCTGTATGTATGTATATATGCAGCAGAGCAGTATGCGTGTCTGTATGTATGTATATATGTAGCAAAGTAGTATGCATGTCTGTATGTATGTATATATATATATGCAGCAGAGCAGTATGCGTGTCTGTATGTATGCATGTATGTATGCAGCAGAGCAGTATACGTGTCTGTATGTATGTATATATGTAGCAAAGTAGTATGCATGTCTGTATGTATGTATATATATATATGCAGCAGAGCAGTATGCGTGTCTGTATGTATGCATGTATGTATGCAGCAGAGCAGTATATGTGTCTGTCTGTATATATATATGCAGCAGAGCAATATGCGTGTCTGTCTGTATGTATGTATGTATGTATGCAGCAGAGCAGTATGCGTGTCTGTATGTATGTATGTATATATGCAGCAGAGCAGTATGCGTGTCTGTATGTATGTATATATGCAGCAGAGCAGTATGCGTGTCTGTATGTATATATGCAGCAGAGCAGTATGCGTGTATGTATGTATATATGCAGCAGAGCAGTATGCGTGTCTGTATGTATATATGCAGCAGAGCAGTATGCGTGTATGTATGTATATATGCAGCAGAGCAGTATGCCTGTCTGTATGTATGCATGTATATATGCAGCAGAGCAGTATGCGTGTCTGTATGTATGTATGCAGCAGAGCAGTATATGTGTCTGTATGTATGTATATATGCAGCAGAGCAGTATGCATGTATGTATGTATATATGCAGCAGAGCAGTATGCGTGTCTGTATGTATGCATGTATGTATGCAGCAGAGCAGTATATGTGTCTGTATGTATGTATGTATATATGCAGCAGAGCAGTATGCGTGTCTATGTATGTATGTATATATGCAGCAGAGCAGTATGCGTGTCTATGTATGTATGTATATATGCAGCAGAGCAGTATGCGTGTCTGTATGTATGCATGTATGTATGCAGCAGAGCAGTAGATGTGTCTGTATGTATGTATGTATATATGCAGCAGAGCAGTATGCGTGTCTGTATGTATGTATGTATATATGCAGCAGAGCAGTATGCGTGTCTGTATGTATGCATGTATATATGCAGCAGAGCAGTATGCGTGTCTGTATGTATGCATGTATGTATGCAGCAGAGCAGTATGCGTGTCTGTATGTATGCATGTATATTTGCAGCAGAGCAGTATATGTGTCTGTATGTATGTATGTATATATGCAGCAGAGCAGTATGCATGTATGTATGTATATATGCAGCAGATCAGTATGCGTGTCTGTATGTATGCATGTATGTATGCAGCAGAGCAGTATATGTGTCTGTATGTATGTATGTATATATGCAGCAGAGCAGTATGCGTGTCTATGTATGTATGTATATTTGCAGCAGAGCAGTATGCGTGTCTATGTATGTATGTATATATGCAGCAGAGCAGTATGCGTGTCTGTATGTATGCATGTATGTATGCAGCAGAGCAGTAGATGTGTCTGTATGTATGTATGTATGCAGCAGAGCAGTATGCGTGTCTGTATGTATGTATGTATATATGCAGCAGAGCAGTATGCGTGTCTGTATGTATGCATGTATATATGCAGCAGAGCAGTATGCGTGTCTGTATGTATGCATGTATGTATGCAGCAGAGCAGTATGCGTGTCTGTATGTATGCATGTATGTATGCAGCAGAGCAGTATGCGTGTCTGTATGTATGCATGGATGTATGCAGCAGAGCAGTATGCGTGTCTGTATGTATGCATGTATGTATGCAGAAGAGCAGTATGCGTGTCTGTATGTATGCATGTATGTATGCAGCAGAGCAGTATGCGTGTCTGTATGTATGCATGGATGTATGCAGCAGAGCAGTATGCGTGTCTGTATGCATGCAGAGCAGTATGCGTGTCTGTCTGTATGTATGTATGTATGTATGTATGCAGCAGAGCAGTGTGTGTGTGTGTCTGTATGTATGTATGCAGCAGAGCAGTATGCGTGTCTGTCTGTATGTATGTATGCAGCAGAGCAGTGTGTGTGTGTCTGTATGTATGCAGCAGAGCAGTATGTGTGTGTCTGTCTATATGTATGTATGTAGCAGAGCAGTGTGTGTGTGTCTGTCTATATGTATGTATGCATGCAGAGCAGTATGTGTGTGTCTGTATGTATGTATGCAGCATAGCAGTGTGTGTCTCTGTATGTATGCATGTATGATGTGTATCTATGTATGTCAGTGTATATGACTGTATAGATTTGTCTGTTTATATGTATTTTTGTGAGTTTGTCTTTAAATATGTATATGTACGTGTATGTATCTGTGTATGTGTGTGTGTCTGCGTGTGTATGGGACCCACTGAGACTCTTCCGCCCGGGGCCCACAAAAACCTGGAGCCGGCTCTGCCTGCGGTGATGAAGTCCCGCCATCCCGACCTCAGCGCTGTCACTGTCCTCCATGGCCGCCGCTTGTCACATCACCTTCTCTCGCTTCCGACCCGAGACTGACTAGCGGTGATGTCACGGGCCTCTCGCGATACTTGGCTGTGAAGGCGGCGGTCATTGAACTCAGTGACAGGGGCTGTCAGCAGTGCTGGAGATCAGCGCAGGTAATGTACCTCGCTGACAGCAGCACTTGTCATGCCCTGCAGTGACCTGGGCTGACCCATTGATGTTAGCTCAGGTCACTGCACTGCTCTCCCAGCCAATGGGGAACATCCTGCTCTTCATTGACTGGGACAGTGTGGATCGTCATGGCAACCCCTTGGATTACACCAGACCTGGATTTGTTTTTCATTCTAATAAATTGGTTAAAGAGGGAATGTTTTGGGGAGTGTTTTTTCAAATAAAAATGTGTTTGTCGTCTATTTTTTTTATTACTGACTGGGTTGGTGATGTCAGGTATCTGATAGACGCCTGACCTCACCAACCCCAGGGCTTGATGCCAGGTGACATTACACACCTGGTATTAACCCCATATATTACCCCGTTTGCCACCGCACCAGGGCGCGGGATGAGCTGGGGCGAAGCACCAGGATTGGCGCATCTAATGGATGCGCCACTTCTGGGGCGGCTGCGGCCTGCTATTTTTAGGCTGGGGAGAGTCCAATAACCATGGACCTCCCTAGTCTGAGAATATCAGGCCCCAGGTGTCTGCTTTACCTTGGCTGGTGATCCAATTTTGGGGGACCCCTACGTGTTTTTTTTTTTTTAATTATTTATTTAATTTAAAATAACAGCGTGGGGTGCCCTCAGTTTTGGATTACCAGCCAAGGTGAGGTTGCCAGCTGTGGTCTGCAGGCTGCAGCCGTCTGCTTTACCCTAGCTGGCTACAAAACTAGGGGGAACCCTACGTCATTTTTTTTTTCATTTTTTTGGCTAAATACAAAGCTAAGCACCCCTTAGTGCCACATGAAAGGCACCAAAGGGTGCTCCACTTTTTCTCCACTTTTTCTCCATTTTTTTCTCCACTTTTTCTCCACTTTTTCTACATTTTTTTTCTCCATTTTTTCTCCATTTTTTCTCCACTTTTTCTTCACTTTTTCTCCACTTTTTATCCATTTTTTCTCCACTTTTTCTCCACTTTTTCTCCATTTTTACTCCACTTTTTCTCCACTTTTTCTCCATTTTTTTCTCTACTTTTTCTCCACTTTTTCTCCATTTTTTCTCCACTTTTTCTCCACTTTTTCTCAATTTTTTTCTCCACATTTTCTCCACTTTTTCTCCACTTTTTCTCCACTTTTTCTCCATTTTTTTCTCCACTTTTTCTCCACTTTTTCTCCACTTTTTCTCCATTTTTTTCTCCACTTTTTCTCCACTTTTCCTCCACTTATTCCCCACTTTTTCTCCACTTTTTCTCCACATTTTCTCCACTTTTTCTCCACTTTTTCTCCACTTTTTCTCCATTTTTTTCTCCACTTTTTCTCCACTTTTTCTCCACTTTTTCTCCACTTTTTCTCCATTTTTTTCTCCACTTTTTCTCCACTTTTTCTCCACTTTTTCTCCACTTTTTCTCCATTTTTTTCTCCACTTTTTCTCCACTTATTCCCCACTTTTTCTCCACCTTTTATCCATTTTTTCTCCACTTTTTCTCCATTTTTTCTCCACTTTTTCTCCATTTTTACTCCACTTTTTCTCCACTTTTTCTCCATTTTTTTCTCTACTTTTTCTCCACTTTTTCTCCACTTTTTCTCCATTTTTTCTCCACTTTTTCTCCACTTTTTCTCCATTTTTTTCTCCACTTTTTCTACATTTTTTTCTCCATTTTTTCTCCACTTTTTCTACATTTTTACTCCACTTTTTCTCCACTTTTTCTCCATTTTTTTCTCCACTTTTTCTCCACTTTTTCTCCATTTTTTTCTCTACTTTTTCTCTACTTTTTCTCCACTTTTTCTCCACTTTTTCTCCATTTTTTCTCCACTTTTTCTCCACTTTTTCTCCACTTTTTCTCCATTTTTTCTCCACTTTTTCCCCATTTTTTTCTCCACTTTTTCTCCTTTTTCTACATTTTTTTCTCCACTTTTTCTCCACTTTTTCTCCATTTTTACTCCACTTTTTCTCCACTTTTTCTCCATTTTTTTCTCCACTTTTTCTCCACTTTTTCTCCACTTTTTCTCCATTTTTTTCTCCACTTTTTCTCCACTTTTTCTCCATTTTTTTCTCCACTTTTTCTCCACTTTTTCTCCACTTTTTCTCCATTTTTTTCTCCACTTATTTTCCACTTTTTCTCCACTTTTTCTCCACTTATTCTCCACTTTTTCTCCACTTTTTCTCCACTTTTTCTCCACTTATTTTCCACTTTTTCTCCACTTTTTCTCCACTTTTTCTCCACTTATTTTCCACTTATTCTCCACTTTTTCTCCACGTTTTCTCCACTTTTTCTCCACTTTTTCTCCATTTTTTCTCCACTTTTTTCTCCACTTTTTCTCCACGTTTTCTCCACTTTTTCTCCACTTTTTCTCCACTTTTTTCTCCACTTTTTCTCCACTTTTTCTCCATTTTTTCTCCACTTTTTTCTCCACTTTTTCTCCACTTTTTCTCCACTTTTTCTCCACTTTTTCTCCTTTTTTTTCTCCACTTTTTCTCCACTTTTTCTCCACTTTTTCTCCACTTTTTCTCCATTTTTTCTCCATTTTTTCTCCACTTTTTTCTCCACTTTTTTCTCCACTTTTTTCTCCACTTTTTCTCCACTTTTTCTCCACTTTTTCTCCATTTTTTTCTCCACTTATTCCCCACTTTTTCTCCACTTTTTATCCATTTTTTCTCCACTTTTTCTCCACTTTTTCTCCACTTTTTCTCCACTTTTTCTCCACTTTTTATCCATTTTTTTCTCCATTTTTACTCAACTTTTTCTCCACTTTTTCTCCATTTTTTTCTCTACTTTTTCTCCACTTTTTCTCCTTGTTTATCTCCACTTTTTCTCCACTTTTTCTCCACTTTTTCTCCACTTTTTCTCCATTTTTTTCTCCACTTATTCTCCACTTTTTCTCCACTTTTTCTCCACTTTTTCTCCACTTTTTCTCCACTTTTTCTCCACTTTTTCTCCACTTTTTCTCCACTTTTTCTCCACTTTTTCTCCACTTTTTCTCCACTTTTTCTCCACTTTTTCTCCACTTTTTCTCCACTTATTCTCCACTTATTCTCCACTTTTTCTCCACTTTTTCTCCACTTTTTCTCCATTTTTTCTCCATTTTTTCTCCATTTTTTCTCCATTTTTTCTCCATTTTTTCTCCATTTTTTCTCCACTTTTTCTCCACTTTTTCTCCACTTTTTCTCCACTTTTTCTCCACTTTTTCTCCACTTTTTCTCCACTTTTTCTCCACTTTTTCTCCGTTCTTTTTCTATGGTCGGTCTACCCATTAGCTCTGCCATGCATACTGTAGCTCTACACCTACTGCACATGTTACTTTATGATTGACATCTCTTTCGTACCAGAGCTGTCTAAGTCTACTCTGACCCCATATTTGTCATTACTATATTGTCCTTGTACTGTATTATGACATTTGTATCATGTGTTTCATTTCTTGCTGTGTTGCAATTTTTTTGCTGCATCCCAATTGTACCTCTACATTGTTCGAGTTTATGTTATTGTTCTCTCACTCTTATGTGATACTGATTATTGTCATTTTTCATGATTACATGCAGATAAGTCCAATCTGACGAAGGCTGAGGCCGAAACGTCATTTGTAACTTGTTTTGGACAAAAACATATATGCTTATGAAAAAAAAATTTTTCTTAATACGGACCAATAAAGAGTGATTTTGCATTACTATCCGTTGTGACTTACTGACTTAGTCTGGGAGATTTAGAGTGCCGAGGTTACTCACTAATTGTATCTATTATTACCTCTGAGCACCTATATACCAGTGAGCAGAGCTTCCTCTACAGTAGTTCTCCTGATTAGGCATGCCCTTACCTCATGAGCAGGGCATTGCAGCTTTGGTAGCAACCATTACGACATGGACTCTGCTGCTGTGGACCCGGGGAGAGTGAGTGCAGATTCATTGCACCCACACTCCTCACATGAAGGGTCCGCACTCCTAGAAAATGGGGGATACGTTCCCTGAGTGTCTCCCCCCCATATTCTAGACGGTGAGTCGTCGTGGGACCCCTTTATTTTTTTTCTTACAATAAATTGGTGAAAGAGGAAATGTTTTGGGGACTGTTTTTTCAAATAAATTTCTTTTGTCGATTTTTTTTGTTTTGTTAGTACTGACAGTTTATGATGTTGGGTATCTAATAGATGCCATGACATCACAAACTGCTGGGCTTGATCTCAGGTGACTTTACAGCTAGTTTCAACCCGATTTATTACCCCGTTTGCCACTGCACCAGGGCACGGGATGAGCTGGGGTGAAGCGCCAGGATTGGCGCATCTAGTGGATGCGCCACGTCTGGGGTGCCTGCGGCCTGCTATTTTTAGGCTGTGAAGGCCCAATAACTATGGACCTTCCCACCCTGAGAATACCAGACCCCAGTTGTCCGCTTTACCTTGGCTGGTGATCCAATTTGGGGGGGAAGCCCATTTTATTTTTAGTTATTTAAATAAATAATTAAAAAAAATATATATGGGCTCCCGCTGCATTTTTTGTATTGCTAGCTAAGGGTAATCCAAGCAGCTACTGGCGGCTAACCCCCACTGCTTGGTGTTACCTTCACTGGCAATGGAAAATCCAGGGAAGCATTTTTTATTTTTTTTGCCAAAAAACTACAAAAAAAGGACGTGAGCTTCGCCATATTTTTGTATGCTAGCCAGGTACAGCAGGCAGCCACGGGCTGCCTCCAACCCCCAGTTGCCTATTTGTACCCGGCTGGGAACCAAAAATATAGGGAAGCCCGTTTTTTTTTAATTATTTCACTTATTTCATGAAATAATTAAAAAACAAATGACGTGGGCTTCGCCCCATTTTTGTGTCCAGCCGGGTACAACTAGGCAGCTGGGGATTGGAATCCGCAGCACAGGTTAGCCCGAGGTTTCTGGGCCCCTCTACTGCGGATTTCAGTCCGCAGCCGCCCCAGAAAATGGCGCTCTCATAGAAGCGCCATCATCTGGCGCTGTATCCAACTCTTCCAACAGCCCTGGAGCCGGGTGGCTTGTTGGGTAATCATGAGTTAATACTGGCTTTGTTTTACTAGCCAGTATTAAGCCAGAGATTCTTAATGTCAGGCACGTTTGACCCAGCCATTAAGAATCTCCAATAAAGGGTTAAAAAAAACACCACACAGAGAAAAAATACTTTAATAGAAATAAATACACAGACACATTAGAGACTCCATCTTTATTACCCCCTGTCAGCCCTCCACGATCCTGCTCTTCTGTCTTCTTTCTTTCTAGTGTAGTAGTAGTGATGATTGTAGTGAGGATGAGATTCACCAGCTCATCACTTGGGGCTGGGGAACCTCCATCCTCACTACAATGCTCACTACAATCCTCACTAGTGTAGTAGTAGTGACGATAGTAGTGAGGATGAGATTCACCAGCTCATCACTTGGGGCTGGGGAACCTCCATCCTCACTACAATGCTCACTACAATCCTCACTAGTGTAGTAGTAGTGACGATTGTAGTGAGGATAAGGTTCACCAGCTCATCACTTGGGTCTGGGGAACCTCCATCCTCACTACAATGCTCACTACAATCCTCACTAGTGTAGTAGTAGTGACGATTGTAGTGAGGATGAGATTCACCAGCTCATCACTTGGGGCTGGGGAACCTCCATCCTCACTACAATGCTCACTACAATCCTCACTAGTGTAGTAGTAGTGACGATAGTAGTGAGGATGAGATTCACCAGCTCATCACTTGGGGCTGGGGAACCTCCATCCTCACTACAATGCTCACTACAATCCTCACTAGTGTAGTAGTAGTGACGATTGTAGTGAGGATAAGGTTCACCAGCTCATCACTTGGGGCTGGGGAACCTCCATCCTCACTACAATGCTCACTACAATCGTGCAGCCTTCACTCCGTGAGTGATCAGTGCTGGCTGTCAGCGGTAACAGCGGTAACGCTGACAGACGCGTTACCATAGCAACGGTGCTCTCGGAGCCGCGGTTAGCGGTGACATCACCGCTAACTGCGTTGCTATGGCAACGGTGATCTCCGTTAATGACCGGCTGTGACAGCCGGTCCCTAACGGAACGGGGAGTCGACCGTGTGCTAGAGCATGTCGCCGGTACACGGCGATACACATATGTGCACCGTGTACCGGAGAGATGCACTCGCAGGTCCTACATGACGTGTCATAGTCATGTGACCAGTCTGTAGCCAATGAGATAATAGCCACGTGACTGGTCACATGGCTATTCTGACGTCACGACAGGTAAGCATCACTGCTGGCAGTGCCGGTCGCCGGGAGGATTCAGCGATCATCGGATGGAATAGCGGCAGGAGACAGAGTGCAGAAGGGATCGCGAGGACCGGTAAGTGTTATGGCAATGTTTATTAACTGTTTGTGTACATTTATCATGCATTTTTATGTGTTTGTGATTGCCTCCCATTCTAGCCTATACGTTCGAGTTCGCTCATCTCTACTCAAGACCCACCAACAGATCATGTTTTCAGGTTTTCCTCAGTCAGGTTTTCAGGATTTCCTTAATGTTGCACAGGTGATGGAATTATCATACCCTGTCTAATATTGAGGACAACCTGAAAACATGATCTGTTGGTGGGTCTTGAGGACTTAAGTTGAGAAACACTGCTCTACGTATTACTCATCGCTGGGATAGGTCATTTGGTGACCCAGGTAGACTTTCCTACTTGTCAACATTTCGAGGTTCTCATCCGGTAATAAATGGATCGCGACTTAATGAGCACACTAATGGAATGATTTATCATTAGGGATGATCGAATGTCACAAATATTCGGCAATATTTGGCTTCGCGAATATCTGACGAATAGGTCGCCGCTATGCGAATATTTGATACGCAATGTAAGTCTATGGGAAGCCTATAGCAACTATTCAGGTTTCCCATAGACTTACATTGCGCATCGAATATTCGCAAATAGTCGAATAGCTGCGACCTATTCGGCGAACATGGGCGTTGCCGAATATTTGCGGTATTCGATCATCCCTAGTTTTCATGTACAAACACTCCTTTTCTTAGCAACTCCCCGGTCACACCTTGCATATGACATGTACCACCCTTCTGTTGCCTAAACATCCATCAGAGCACCATCGAGATTGAAAACCGGCTATTCAGAAGCTTTTGGAAGGTGTTTCCTCCACATGGCAGATTTGTCAACTACTCCGAAGAGTCCAGAAAATTTTCAACAATTTTTTAAAAATTTGGTAGAGTTAGGAAGTATGGTTAAAACCAAAAGTTTCCCTCCCTTTCTACAGACACATCTGCAGGTTTTTCCCTCCGCTCTCTATAAATACACAGCTACAGGCTTTTCCCTCTGCTCTATATAGACACATCTGCAGGTTTTCCCTCCGCTCTCTATAAAGAAATATCTGCAGGTTTTTCCCTCTGCTCTCTATACAGACACATCTGCAGGTTTTTCCCTCTGATCTCTATACAGACACATCTTCAGGTATTTCCCTCCACTCTCTATACAGACACATCTGCAAGTTTTTCCCTCCACTCTCTATAAAGACACATCTGCAGGTTTTTCCCTCCACTCTCTATACAGACACATCTGCAAGTATTTCCCTCCGCTCTCTATACAAACACATCTGCAGGTTTTTCCCTCTGCTCTCTATACAGACACATCTGCAGGTATTTCCCTCCGCTCTCTATACAGACACATCTGCAGGTTTTTCCTCTGTTCTCTATAAAATCACATCTGCAGGTTTCCCTCCGCTCTCTATAAAGACACATATGCAGTTTTTTCCCTCCACTCTCTATACAGACACATTTGCAAGTTTTTCCCCTCTATACAGACACATCTGCAGGTTTTTCGCTCCGCTCTCTATACACACACATCTGCAGGTATTTCCCTCTGCTCTCTATACAGACACATCTGCAGGTTTTTCCCTCTGCTCTCTATACAGGCACATCTGCAGGTTTTTCGCTCTGCTCTCTATACAGACACATCTGCAGGTTTTTCCCTCTGCTCTCTATACAGACACATCTGCAGGTTTTCCCTCTGCTCTCTATACAGACACATCTGCAGGTTTTTCTCACTATCTGACATGAAATCAGAATAAATCTTTCCCGGTTTCGGTTAAGAACCAAAATTATTTCCATTTGCCAAATGCCCCAGAATAATGAGAGAGAGAAAATGTTTTAAGGCTTTTTTATTACTTTCTGCAAGTTCAAAAGCTTCCATTCACTAAGAGTATTGTGCTTTTAAACAATATGGGACCGCCCATATGATGATGTCATGTCTTTGGAAGCTTTGGATAGGTTTATTGGCAACATCTGAGTTAAGTAGAGACACACCTCCAGTGGTGGAAATTGTTTGTTGCAAAGTGCATAGATTTGTAAACTGCATAGTGACCTCAAGGCTCATTCGCGTAGGGCGGATAACCGGCCACGGCTACTCATTTTTAAAAAATAACATATATATATATATATACTGTATATATAAACTATTAATATATATATATATATATATATATATATATATATATATATATATATATATATATATATATATATATAAACAAAAATTATATAAATATATGTATGTATATATATATATATATATATATATATATATATATAGATATATATATATATATATATATATTTTTTTTTTTTGTTTTGTTTTGTTTTGTTCTCCATACAATGTAACAAATGATGGTATATATATACATATATATATATATATATATATATATATATATATATAAACAAAGAGAAACCACAGAGTTTTGAGGTATAAATATTAAAATACAATTTATTATAACAATTAGTTAAAAAGTTCATATAAGTGACAATGGCATATGACACGACTAGTTAAATATGTGAAAATTAAATATACAATGATGGAAGTACGGTGGATAGGCAGGCATACATAGCTAAATATTCACCCTTTATCCTGGCACACCAATGTAATAGTAGCCCCTGGATAGACAAAATAGCAGTATCGCAACATGAGGGAAAAAAGTAGCGTGGCAGGATATACCTAAGACGCCAGTTACAGCAGCTTGCCGGTGGAGAGGAGGCTCCGCGGGGAGGACCCGACGTACGTTTCGCAATGGATTATGGTCGCTTATTCATGGGTAAGTTTTGTTTTCCTTACAATGTAACAAATGAGGATATATATATATATATACAGTCATATGAAAACGTTTGTGCACCCCTAATAATGTTAACCTTTTTTCTTTATAACAATTTGGGTTTTTGCTATTTCAGCTTCATATATCTAATAACTGATGGACTGAGTAATATTTCTGGATTGAAATGAGGTTTATTGTACTAACAGAAAATGTGCAATCCGCATTTATACAAAATTTGACCGGTGCAAAAGTATGGGCACCCTTATCAATTTCTTGATTTGAACACTCCTAACTACTTTTTACTGACTTACTAAACCACTAAATTGGTTTTGTAACCTCATTGAGCTTTGAACTTCATAGGCGGGTGTATCCAATCATGAGAAAAGGTATTTAAGGTGGCCACTTGCAAGTTGTTCTATTTGAATCTCCTATGAAGAGTGGCATCATGGGCTCCTCAAAAAAACTCTCAAATGATCTGAAAACAGTTGTTCAGGGGAAGGATACAAAAAGTTGTCTCAGAGATTTAAACTGTCAGTTTCCACTGTGAGGAACATAGTAAGGAAATGGAAGAACACAGGTACAGTTCTTGTTAAGCACAGAAGTGGCAGGCCAAGAAAAATATCAGAAAGGCAGAGAAGAAGAATGGTGAGAGCAGTCAAGGACAATCCACAGACCACCTCCAAAGACCTGCAGCATCATCTTGCTGCAGATGGTGTCAATGTGCATCGGTCAACAATACAGCGCACGTTGCACAAGGAGAAGCTGTATAGGAGAGTGATGCGAAAGAAGCCGCTTCTGCAAGCACGCCACAAACAGAGTCGCCTGAGGTATGCAAAAGCACATTTGAACAAGCCAGTTACATTTTGGAAGAAGGTCCTGTGGACTGATGAAACAAAGATTGAGTTGTTTGGTCATACAAAAAGGCGTTATGCATGGAGGCAAAAAAACACGGCATTCCAAGAAAAGCACTTGCTTCCCACAGTAAAATTTGGTGGAGGTTCCATCATGCTTTGGGGCTTTGTGGCCAATGCCGGCCCCGGGAATCTTGTTAAAGTTGAGGGTCACATGGATTCAACTCAGTATCAGCAGATTCTTGACAATGATGTGCAAGAATCAGTGACGAAATTGAAGTTACGCAGGGGATGGATATTTCAGCAAGACAATGATCCAAAACACCGCTCCAAATCTACTCAGGCATTCATGCAGAGGAACAATTACAATGTTCTGGAATGGCCATCCCAGTCCCCAGACCTGAATATCATTGAACATCTGTGGGATGATGTGAAGCGGCTGTCCATGCTCGGCGACCATCAAACTGAACTGAACTGGAATTGTTTTGTAAACAGGAATGGTCAAATCTACCTTCATCCAGGATCCAGGAACTCATTAAAAGCTACAGGAAGCGACTAGAGGCTGTGATTTTTGCAAAAGGAGGATCTACAAAATATTAATGTCACTTTTATGTTGAGGTGCCCATACTTTTGCACCGGTCAAATTTTGTTCAAATGCAGATTGCACATTTTCTGTTAGTACAATAAACCTCATTTCAATCCAGAAATATTACTCAGTCCATCAGTTATTAGATATATGTAACTGAAATAGCAAAAACCCAAATTGTTATAAAGAAAAAAGGTTAACATTAATAGGGGTGTCCAAACTTTTTCATATGACTGTATATATATATATATATATATTATATATATATATATATATATATATATATATATATATATACATATTAATAAGGAGGAGCTGAAGTGATGAGTACAGCTAAGGTAGTGAAGGCAGGTGATAATATAGCACCAATATCTACATTTTATCCATATTTTGCCTTAACTTTTAATTTTGCAAAATTGGCAATAAAATAGTGGGTACATTTAACAAAAAAGAGTTACATTTTAATCAATCATTAATTTTAATCAATCATGACATGCTAATAGGCTGCAATGCACATTACAACCACCAGGTGGCCACACTTAGAAACAAAGGGCTTGTCCAATTTCTCATTTGTGAGATTTTTTTTTTGTCAATTTTCTTTATTTTTAATCTTGCTTTTATTAATGTCCTTTGTGCCAAATTCTTTAAAACATGGCTCCTGAATTTTAATTTAACCTTTTTTCACACTTTTTAGCACTAAAAGTTGCATGCTTTTTTTAAACAAATAAAATAAATAAATAAAATAAAAAAAAAAGTGTTTCAAAATGAATGTAAAAAATGTCAGGCTTACAAAAAATCACTCCAGGCAAGGAAGACCGGAGTATATTTCTGCCAATTTTTGCAACTTTTTAAAAATCTAAATCCAAGAAGCTGACAAAAAGATCTGGAAACTGCAAAGCTGATGAATATAAAAAAGAAAAAAAAAACAGGCAAAAATGTAGAAAAAATGTATAAAAGTCTCTAATAAGGCACCTCATGCTAACTGAGGATCCAGAATAGTGCATGGAGCCCAGGGTGCACCGAAGAGCCCTCATCTGTGACGTCCTGGCAAAACCAGGAAGTCACAGTTAGGCCCCTGCATAATACCGTTCCCTCACTAGGAAACACACAGCTGACCAGAAACCCTAGTCACTCCCCTTAGGGACAGATAGACACAACAGGGGGTGTGACCACGAGGTTGGAACACGCCCACCCAGGGGTCTAGACAGCAGGGGGCGGGAAAACAAGCAGTCTAGTTTAGAGTTCAGTTTGGAGAGGAATGTGGGCAGGAGCTAAGGGTAGCTCCAGCAGTGAAGTTCAAGTTGAATGGTACCAGGGTAGGAGCCCTGGTACCACTGGCTAGGAGGCAGACGGTGGTCTCCATCAGCAGGAGACGGGAAGATGGCTCGGCAGAACCGAGGTGGACCGGGATAGGGCTGTAGCCCGCCGGTACCGACACGGGGAACCGACTCGGAAACCGTAGCACAAACAGGGATACACGAACCCTGAAGCCAGAAACCGGAACCAAGCGGACTGGTTAATTAACCGATTGAGGCCAGGACTAGAGGTCCTGTCCCACCCAAAGTCCCTCATAGAAGACAACAGCCCACCGATTAGGGAAAAGAGGTCACCGCCAGGGCCCATAGATCCCATGGGCCAGCGTCTGCGGGCACGGCTCCTTAGGCCATATCCAGCCAGGAGTGGACTCCTGAGTTTAACACTAGGAAAGTCCACCTTACAAAAAGCAGTGCAGGAAAAGGATAGAGACCACCAGCCGGGTGGGGAACCCCGAACGCAACCGGCCGCGGCACCGTTACCTTGGTTTACCAGAGACTCATGTGTTTTACTAACAGTGAGTACACCAGCACCCCCTGCAGTCGCCATCCCCTGCACCGAGCCACAGGGTCCTGGAACCACCATCCCTGCCCACGGAGGGGTTAACAACTTGCTGCACAACATCTCCCCCGGGTGCCCCATAACAGCAGCGGTGGTGTCCCACCTCACCACACACTGTGGGTGGCGTCACAAACTCACTACGGCCTAGCCCGTACATCTACATCCCCCATTTATTCGGCGTGTCCGCGAGACCCCCAAGTCTGGAGACACTCGAGCCACCACCCCTGAAGGCCCGGATCCGAGCAGCGCCGGCTGCTGGCACGGGGGGCAGCACACCCCGAAACTTGGCGTCATGAACAGGATTTTACCCATCCACTTACCTTGTGGAAGTGCGCCTTGTATTGGACAGTCAGTGGTGATTCGTTGCAAAATTTTCAGAAGTCGCCATCTTTGCCGCCAATTTGGCGCGAAAAACTACAGCCCAGCGTCTTCTTTCCCACGAAAAGGGCGAAAAGCCGAAGCCCCGCCCCCTGGGAACGCAGCCGGAAAGCGAGCCCGGAGTTCAAAAAACGAAACTAGCAGGCCGCAGAAAGAAGTGCCGGCAAAAGACCAAGGGGGAGAAGCGGTAAGATGTCTGCTCCAAAACTTGATGCTGGAGCTGCGCCGACCGCTGGAGCGGCGGCGCCTGTGAATGAGGCGGATGGTGAGAAAGCTGCAGCTCCCGCTCCGGTCGCAGGAGCGGTGGACTCCTGGGTTCCGGTAGTGACTCCCCATGTAGCAGCTGGCGGTGACCCACCTGCCACAGGAAGGATGTCGGCTCCGGCAGTCCGCCAGGCCGCAATGGGAATGGCGCCCGGCCTAGAAGACCCCGCAACCAGTAGCTCAGAATCGGAGGAGACGGGTGAGAGCAGCCCCGGTGTTGACGCCTCGGTAGCCTCGTATATTCCGCGATGCGGCGGGAACGGATACCGGATGGCTCTATCAAACCGTACATACCATGCATTGGAGGTGTACGAGGCTGAAGCAGAGTCCACCTCCGAGGATAAGGCCCCGTCTGCCGTCGGGGGTGTGGCAGTGCCAATCTGTCGGCACTGCGAACTACCTGGGCACTTTGTCAGTGCGTGCCCCGGGAATGCCCGGCCTTAAAGGGGCCGGAAGCCACCAAAAGTTTTAAAGTTTGAAGTTACCAGTTGATGTTTGAAATACTTACCAACCCTGTTGAATGTCCTCGAGTTCCCCGAAGGAGGCCATCTGCACAGCAGGTGGGGGGTGGCAGGGTAGTTGAAGAGTTAAATGACACAGCGCTCCGTTCTTGTTGAACGTCTTCACCCCTGCAAGTTCCAAGTGAAGAGGCCATCTGGGGTTGGAGCCCCAGGTGGTGGATGGAGCCCGGTCCGGAGGAGCAGTAGTACTCGCACCACCGGAAGCTGAAGACGGAGTCTTTAGGACATTGCCGCCTGTGAGTAAAGGTGGCATTGGGGACTCATGTTGTCCGGTGGTGGTCTGTGGGAAAGCTGTAAGAGGAGGCTGTTCCATCAGTGGAGTTTAAATGTTATAATCGACCAACCTTCTCACCAAGCCGCAGTCTCTGGAGAGGCTGATTGGAGGATGGGCCTGCGGTGGAGTCGGCCGAGGCCCTGTCACCAGCAAAACCGGTGACCAACCTCTGGGTCAGGGGTCCCCTGGACGTGGGGTCCCTGAAAAAGACTGCCGGGTAAGGAACTTTTTACCTGGCCCGTTTGGGCAACACCCGGATCTACCCTGAGTTTGGGCAAAGGAGTGCGCACCAGTAATTAGCTGTGGCACCAGGGGGCAGGTTGTTTTGGGTGGGTGAAGTGAGAAGGACCCGGTCCGTCCCGTCCCAGTTTTAAATGTCCATAGTTTAACTAACATGCCTCCCGTAAGGGAAGAAAACAAAATATACCTAATTTTAAATATATTATTATACTTGTAACTGTTTTATTCTTCTTAACTTTTTTCAGTTAAATAAGGCTAGTTTCACACTTGCGTTGGACGGCTTCCGTAGTATTGCGTTGTGTGATGGATGCAATGGATGCGTTGCATATAATGGCACAACACAATGCTACGGATCGTACAAAATAACGGAAAGCTTTATTTATTTATTTATTTTTCTTCTTTACAGTACCGTCAGCCGACTATTGTGAACAATCAGCTGATCGCTCTTAATAGCCGGCGGCCGAGCGCTCAGCTGAGCGCTATAACATGCCGGCGGCCGAGCGCTCAGCTGAGTGCCCTGACATGCTGGCAGCCGGGCGATCAGCTGAGCGCCCTGACATGCCGGTGGCCGAGCGCTCAGCTGAGCGCCCTGACATGCCGGCGGCCGAGCGATCAGCTGAGCGCCTTCACATGCCGACGGCCGAGCGCTCAGCTGAGCGCCCTGACATGCCGGCGGCTGAGCGCTCAGCTGAGCGCCCTGACATGCCGGCGGCCGAGCGATCAGCTGAGCGCCTTCACATGCCGGCGGCCGAGCGCTCAGCTGAGCGCCCTGACATGCCGGCGGCCGAGCGATCAGCTGAGCGCCTTCACATGCCGGCGGCCGAGCGCTCAGCTGAGCGCCCTGACATGCCGGCGGCCGAGCGCTCAGCTGAGTGCCCTGACATGCCAGCGGCCGAGTGCTCAGCTGAACGTTCGGCCACCGAGAAATAAAATAAAGTTTGTGATAAAAAAAACAAAATAAAAGAGAGCATGCGCAGTGAAAAATAAAGGTTTCCGCTGCTCAAAAAAACGTTACATGCAGCGTTCCATCCGCCCGAGGCAGCATCAAAATAATGACGCTACGTCGTCCAGCGGATGCAACGCTGACACTTGCGTTACAGTGCGTCGTCCATACAAGTCTATGGAGAATAGCGCAGTGCGTTAACGGACTGCGCTATTCTCCATAGTGACGGACTCCGCTGAACGCAAGTGTGAAAGTAGCCTAAATGTTGGTGGTCGGACAGCCCGTGGATGGTCTATGTTTAACCAAGGGAGAGTGTAATGCCCTGGCAAAACCAGGTAGTCACAGTTAGGCCCCTGCATAACACCGTTCCCTCACTAGGAAACACACAGCTGACCAGAAATCCTAGTCACCCCCCTTAGGGACAGATAGACACACCAGGGGGCGTGACCACGAGGTTGGAACATGCCCACCCAGGGGTCTAGACAGCCGGGGGCGGGAAAACAAGCAGTCTAGTTTAGAGTTCAGTTTGGAGAGGAATGTGGGCAGGAGCTAAGGGTAGCTCCAGCAGTGAAGTTCAAGTTGAACGGTGCCAGGGTAGGAGCCCTGGTGCCACTGGCTAGGAGGCAGACGGTGGTCTCCATCAGCAGGAGACAGAAAGACGGCTCGGCAGAACCGAGGTGGACCGAGATAGGGTTGTAGCCCGCCGGTACCGACACGGGGAACCGACCCGGAAACCGTATCACAAAGGGGGGTACTCAGACCCTGAAGCCAGAAATCGGAACCAAGCGGACTGGTTAATTAGCCGATTGAGGCCAGGGCTAGAGGTCCTGTCCCACCCAAAGTCCCTCATAGAAGACAACAGCCCACCGATTAGGGATAAGAGATCACCGCCAGGGCCCATAGATCCTATGGGCCAGCGTCTGCAGGCACGGCTCCTTAGGCCACATCCAGCCGGGAGCGGACTCCTGAGTTTCACACTAGGAAAGTCCACCTTACAAAAAGCAGTGCAGAAAAAGCATAGACACCACCAGCCGGGTGGGGGACCCCGAACGAAACCGGCCGCGGCACCTGCCACCATCACCTTGGTTTACCAGAGACTCATGTGTTTTACTAACAGTGAGTACACCAGCACCCCCTGCGGTCACCATCCCCTGCACTGAGCCATCGGGGCCACCATCCCTGCCCACGGAGGGGTTAACAACTTGCTGCACAACATCTCCCCTGGATGCCCCATAACAGCAGCGGTGGTGTCCCACCTCACAACACACCGTGGGTGGCGCCACAAACTCACTACGGCCTAGGTCGTACATCTACGCCTCCCATTTATTCAGCGTGTCCGCGAGGCTCCCGGGTCCGGAGACGCTCGAGCCACCACCCCTGAAGGCCTGGATCTGAGCAGCGCCGGATGCTGGCATGGGGGCAGCACACATCTACATGTTCAATCAGATATTTTAAATAATTTAAAGAGAACCTATCGGGTCCCCTATGCCCTCCAACCCAGCAGCATTCACATGTGTATGCCAAAACTTCCTGCCTAACGAGGCCTGTCACTAGTCGAAGGAGTGTTGTGTCCCCAGACTAGTTGGCCCTCTTACAATGTTCCCTATGGGTGTGATAACTAGAAATGGTCGAACCCGGTTCTGGACCAGACTTGAACCCAAACAACATCTGCCCGTACGCCGAACCCCATATAAGTCTGAGACTCAAAAATTGTGCTGTAAAATGGTTGTAGAAAGGGCTAGGGTGATTAGAGCAAGACAGTTTTACCGGTACTTACTGAGTCACCGGCATCCAAGTCCGCTCCTTAACCCTCATACATATGCACTGCTTCCCCCACCCACCGTCAGGCCTGACGTATATGTGATTGGTAGTAGTCAGACCATGCCCCCACCCTGTGTGTTGGTTGGAATCACACACATTGTCTATGTCTCTATAGTGGTGTAAAAATAAATAAATAAATTGCCATAGAGTCCCTTCATTTTTTGATATCCAGTGCAGATAAAACATACGGCTACAGGCTGCAGCCCCCAGACATGTACTTATCTTGGCTGTGTATCAATGTCTGCACCAAATTTGGATCTCCAGGCAGAACACCATTTTTGTGTGTTTTTTTGCCAAGTGCTGAAGATTTAGTGCTGAAATTTATACACCATATGCCTGCACCAAAAATTGGATCTCCTGGTAAAAAATCACATCTAAATCGCATGGCATTTTGATACCTTTTCACAGATTTGGTGAAGGAATATGGAGTATAAATTTCAGCACCAAATCTGCATCTCTTGGCAAAAAAAACCTTGTTTTTCTGCCAGGAGATGCAGGCCTGATTGAACTCAGTTCACCTGAAGTGAGCACACTGAGTTCAATCAGTTCACCAGAGGTGAGATTTGTTGTGATCACAGTTGGGGTACCGTGGGAACCACCAGCTGTGACCGCACATAAACTTAGTGATGTCACAACTCATAGCTGTGGCTCAGTCAGTCTCCTGCATGTTGTGACTGCAGGATGCAGCAGAGTCGGGATTGTCGTGGGACCTCATGTGGATTACTTTGGACTTGGGTGTTTTGGGGATTAATAAAGAGGTGAAGGAGAGTGGGGAGTTTTGTATTAAATTTCAAATAATGGATTTTTTGGTGTTTGTGTTAGATTCCTTTCACATGCAGATTGATAATGGGAGGTCTCATAGACGCCTCCCATTACTAATCTGGGCTTTAATGGCATCTGTGAGTCTTTATTAACCCCTTATATCATCCCAATTCCCACCACACCAGAGTAACCAGGAAGAGCTGGGTAAAGAGCTGGGATTTTCTAATGGATGGAACAATTCTGGGAGGCTGCAGGCTGCTATTTTAAGGCTGGGTCAGGGCTCAATAACCATGGGTCTCCCCAGCCTAAGAATATCAGCCCAAATCTGTCAGCTTTAGCTTGAATGGGTATCAAAATTGGGCAGGACCACATACCGTTTTTTTAGATTATTTATTTTAATAATTTAAAAAAAATGCATGGGGTCCCTCTTATTTTGATACTCAGCCAAGATAACACGATAAGCTGGGGGCTGTAGCTTTTAGCCATATACTTTATCTACTCTGAGTATCAAAATACCGGGGGTCACAAGCCATTATTTTAATTAATTTATTTATTTTTACACTTCACTCGGACAGACAGACAGCTACTGTGAGGGAAACCAATCAGAGATGGCGACACGCCGGCAGTCAGTCTGCAGCCAATCACAGATGCTATCACAAATGGTGGGCTGGGCAAGCAGTGAATATGTATGAGGGAAAATGAGCGGACCTGGAAGATGTGTTACAGCTATGTGGAGATTGGTAATTATGTCCTGCTTTAACCATTTTGCTTCCTTTTTTTAAGTGATTTCCTTGGCCAATCAGAGCCATGCCAATACTTGACATTGCTGTGATCAGACCGGAAGAAGATGGTCTCTGCAACAGTATAAACACGAACAGCTACCGAACAAAGACATACTTTGCCGATTTTTGAGTGTCCAGTTGTTCATCGTTCCCGAGGCAGCACACATCGCTCTGTGTGACACCCCGGGAATGACGAACAATAGCATTCCTGCATCCCGTCGGCAATGCGGAAGGAAGGAGGTGGGTGGGATGTTTACGTCCCGCTCATCTCCGCCCCTCCGCTTCTATTGGCCGGCCGCTGTGTGACGTCACTGGGATGCTGAACATCCCTCCCCCTTCAGGAAATGGATGTTCACCGCCCACAGCAGGGTCGTTTGAAAGGTAAGTACGTGTGACGGAGGGTTACAGCATTGTGCAAAACGGGCAAGAAATTGCTCGTGCCACACAAACGATGGGGGCGGGTGCGATAGCAAATGCGATCGCACGACATATTGAAACATGTAAAGCAGCCTTTAGTGAATCTGATCCCGACCTGAATGAGCCAAAACTCGTGCCAAAAATGAAATTGGAAAACTTTTTTTGAATAAGTTGCCCAGCTCTAGTGATGAGTGAGCACTAACATGCACAGGTGTTTGATTCTTGTAACTAGTGATAAGCGGGCACTACCATGCTCAGGTGCTCGGTACTCGTAACTAGTGATGAGCGGGCACTACCATGCTCAGGTGCTCAGTACTGGTAACTAGTGATGAGTGAGCACTACTATGCTCGGGTGCTCAGTACTGGTAACTAGTGATGAGCGGGCATTACCATGCTCAGGGGCTCGGTACTCGTAACTAGTGGGGCGCGGACACTACCATGCTCGGGTGCTCAGTACTGGTAACTAGTGATGAGTGAGCACTACCATGCTCGGGTGCTCAGTACTGGTAACTAGTGATGAGCGGGCATTACCATGCTCAGGGGCTCGGTACTGGTAACTAGTGATGAGTGAGCACTACTATGCTCGGGTGCTCAGTACTGGTAACTAGTGATGAGCGGGCATTACCATGCTCAGGGGCTCGGTACTCGTAACTAGTGGGGCGCGGACACTACCATGCTCGGGTGCTCAGTACTGGTAAATAGTGATGAGCGGACACTACCATGCTCGGGTGCTCAGTACTTGTAACTAGTGATGAGTGAGCACTACCATGCTCGGGGGCTCAGTACTTGTAGCTAGTGATGAGCGGGCACTACCATGCTCGGGTACTCAGTACTGGTAACTAGTGATGAGTGAGCACTACCATGCTCGGGTGCTCAGTACTGGTAACTAGTGATGAGCGGGCACTACCATGCTCGGGTGCTCAGTACTGGTAACTAGTGATGAGTGAGCACTACTATGCTCGGGTGCTCAGTACTGGTAACTAGTGATGAGCGGGCATTACCATGCTCAGGGGCTCGGTACTCGTAACTAGTGGGGCGCGGACACTACCATGCTCGGGTGCTCAGTACTGGTAAATAGTGATGAGCGGACACTACCATGCTCGGGTGCTCAGTACTTGTAACTAGTGATGAGTGAGCACTACCATGCTCGGGGGCTCAGTACTTGTAGCTAGTGATGAGCGGGCACTACCATGCTCGGGTACTCAGTACTGGTAACTAGTGATGAGCGGGCACTACCATGCTCGGGTGCTCAGTACTGGTAACTAGTGATGAGCGGGCACTACCATGCTCGGGTGCTCAGTACTGGTAACTAGTGATGAGCGGGCACTACCATGCTCAGGTGCTCTGTACTCATAACTAGTGATGAGCGGGCACTACCATGCTCGGGGACTTGGTACTGGTAACTAGTGATGAGCGAGCACTACCATGCTCGGGTGTTCAGTACTGGTAACTAGTGATAAGCGGGCACTACCATGCTCGGGTGTTCAGTACTTGTAACTAGTGATGAGCGAGCACTACCATGCTCGGGTGCTCGGTACTCGTAACTAGTGATGAGTGGGCACTACCATGCTCGGGTGCTCAGTACTGGTAACTAGTGATGAGTGGGCACTACCATGCCCGGGTGCTCAGTACTGGTAACTAGTGATGAGTGGGCACTACCATGCCCGGGTGCTCAGTACTGGTAACTAGTGATGAGTGGGCACTACCATGCTCAGGTGCTCGGTACTCATAACTAGTGATGAGCGGCCACTACCATGCTCGGGTGCTCAGTACTCATAACTAGTGATGAGCGGGCACCACTATGCTCGGGTGCTCAGTACTCATAACTAGTGATGAGCGGGCACTGCCATGCTCGGGTGCTCAGTACTGGTAACTAGTGATGAGCGGGCACTACCATGCTCGAGGGCTCAGTACTCATAACTAGTGATGAGCGGGCACTACCATACTTAGGTGCTATGTACTCGTAACTAGTGATGAGTGGGCACTACCATGCTCGGGTGCTCAGTACTGGTAACTAGTGATGAGCGGGCACTACCATGCTCGGGTGCTCAGTACTGGTAACTAGTGATGAGCGGGCACTACCATGCTCGGGTGCTCAGTACTTTTAACTAGTGATGTGCAGGCACTACCATACTTAGGTGCTCTGTACTCATAACTAGTGATGAGCGGGCACTGCCATGCTCGGGTGCTCAGTACTGGTAACTAGTGATGAGCGGGCACTACCATGCTCGAGGGCTCAGTACTCATAACTAGTGATGAGCGGGCACTACCATACTTAGGTGCTATGTACTCGTAACTAGTGATGAGTGGGCACTACCATGCTCGGGTGCTCAGTACTGGTAACTAGTGATGAGTGGGCACTACCATGCTCGGGTGCTCAGTACTGGTAACTAGTGATGAGCGGACACTACCATGCTCAGGTGCTCGGTACTCATAACTAGTGATGAGCGGCCACTACCATGCTCAGGTGCTCAGTACTCATAACTAGTGATGAGCGGGCACTACCATGCTCGGGTGCTCAGTACTGGTAACTAGTGATGAGCGGGCACTACCATGCTCAGGTGCTCAGTACTCATAACTAGTGATGAGCGGGCACTACCATGCTCAGGTGCTCAGTACTGGTAACTAGTGATGAGCGGGCACTACCATGCTCGGGCGCTCAGTACTGGTAACTAGTGATGAGCAGGCACTACCATGCTCGGGTGCTCAGTACTGGTAACTAGTGATGAGCGGGCACTACCATGCTCGGGTGCTCAGTACTGGTAACTAGTGATGAGCGGGTACTACCATGCTCGGGTGCTCAGTACTGGTAACTAGTGATGAGCGGGCACTACCATGCTCGGGTGCTCAGTACTGGTAACTAGTGATGAGCAGGCACTACCATGCTCGGGTGCTCAGTACTGGTAACTAGTGATGAGCGGGCACTACCATGCTCGGGTGCTCAGTACTGGTAACTAGTGATGAGCGGGCACTACCATGCTCAGGTGCTCAGTACTGGTAACTAGTGATGAGCGGGCACTACCATGCTCTGGTGCTCAGTACTGGTAACTAGTGATGAGCGGGCACTACCATGCTCAGGTGTTCAGTACTGGTAACTAGTGATGAGCGGGCACTACCATGCTCGGGGGCTCAGTACTGGTAACTAGTGATGAGCGGGCACTACCATGCTCAGGTGCTCAGTACTGGTAACTAGTGATGAGCGGGCACTACCATGCTTGGGTGCTCAGTACTGGTAACTAGTGATGAGCGGGCACTACCATGCTCAGGTGCTCAGTACTGGTAACTAGTGATGAGCGGGCACTACCATGCTCAGGTGCTCAGTACTGGTAACTAGTGATGAGCGGGCACTACCATGCTCAGGTGCTCAGTACTGGTAACTAGTGATGAGCGGGCACTACCATGCTCAGGTGCTCAGTACTGGTAACTAGTGATGAGCGGGCACTACCATGCTCAGGTGTTCAGTACTGGTAACTAGTGATGAGCGGGCACTACCATGCTTGGGTGCTCAGTACTGGTAACTAGTGATGAGCGGGCACTACCATGCTCAGGTGCTCAGTACTGGTAACTAGTGATGAGCGGGCACTACCATGCTCAGGTGTTCAGTACTGGTAACTAGTGATGAGCGGGCACTACCATGCTTGGGTGCTCAGTACTGGTAACTAGTGATGAGCGGGCACTACCATGCTCAGGTGCTCAGTACTGGTAACTAGTGATGAGCGGGCACTCCCATGCTCAGGTGCTCAGTACTGGTAACAAGTGATGTGTATATTTTTTTATTTTTTAACCGTTTCATTTTCAATGGGGCGAATGAAGGGTGATTTGAAATTTAAGGGTTTTTTTATGTTTTAAATTTTTTTTAAAACTTTTTGTTTTCTTTTTTATTTTACTAGTTCTCCTAGGGGACTATAAAGATCAGCAGTCTGATCACTCATTTATTTCTGTTGATCAGATCAGCACAGCTCTGATCAGTAGAAATGCTGCGTTCATGTTACAGCCGATGCTCTGCCTGTTGTAACAGGAACTATGTCATGATAGCGCCAGGAGTCATCACAAAAAGAGAGATTAGATCCCGTGATCCCAACGTATTGTTACCCCTCTATAAATCACTTTTAAGGCCACATCTGGAATACGGGATCCAGTTTTGGGCTCCACATTTTAAAAAGGACATTCAGAAGTTAGAGTCAGTTCAAAGGCGGCAACTAGACTATTACAAGGAATGGAGGCCGCCCGTATGATGAGAGGATGAAAAAAGACGTCTCAGAGGAGATCTCATTTATATGTATAAATACATGTGTGGTCAATATAAAGGACTGGCACATGACTTATTCCTTCCAAAGACAATACTAAGGACCAGGGGGCACTCACTGCGAGTGGAAGAAAAGCGATTCCGACAGCTAAATAGGAAAGGGTTCTTTACAGTTAGAGCGGTCAGACTGTGGAATGCCGACCACAAGAGCTAGTAATGGCAGATACTATAACAGCTTTTATATCAGGGCTGGATGATTTCCTCAGTACACAAAACATTGTTGGTTATAAGTGACTTAGGGACAAAATGTAGAATTGGTGGAGGAAGGGTGAACTAGATGGACCTAGGTCTTTTTTCAACCTAAGTATCTATGTAACATGACCCATCGCTACCATGGCAACCATCGGCTCTCCGTTATAGCATCATGAGGTCTCCCATGGCAACGGGGAAAGGCGATTTCCCTGCCGCGGCCATTTTGACAGCGCGATCTAGGGGTTAAAAGGCGCAGGTGGATCACAGATTCACCTACGCCTGCGAGGCACACATGTCTACTGTTCAAATCAGCAGACATGTGCGGGAATCACTACTGGCTCAACACAGCAGAAGGTGGTGATTACCCCTTTATGATTTAGGACGTACTAATATGTCCTAGGTCGTGAAAGGATTAAAGCTGAGAATATGTATCCATTACTGGATAAGGAATATATGGCAAATCGCTGGGGGTCTGACCATTGGGACTCACACTTTCACATTTGCTCATTGTATTCACACTGGTCGGCTCCTGTCACATCTGCTGGTGGACAGATATAAACAGTGTAAATTTGATGCTACCACTAGGGAGCACAGTAACACAGGGAGAATGTAGTGCTCCTAAGTGCAGTTTAGTACAAGCCCACTAGAGGTTACTAGCACAAGTCAGAATGAAATAGAGTGGTCGATAAGCCGAAGCTCAGTACTGGGATATCATGACTGTACAGAGGAGCAAGCAAAGCCGGAGTCAGGTGAGAGCCAAGGGTCAGAAGCCAAGATGTCACATCAAGAACCGAAGTGAAGCAGAGTCATTGTCAGAGCAAAAACCAGGGTCAGAAGACAAAAGGACAAGTAAGTATAGAGGAGGGAGTGGAGTGAGGACAACAAGTGGAGAGTGGATTGGGAGACCAGAAAGTCAAACAAGATGGAATGGAAGTCAAGGAAGGAGTACTGGGTAGTGGGAGACCAGGAAGACAGGGAAGCAGAGTCGTAGTCAGAGCACAAACCAGGGTCAGAAGCCAAGAGGACAAGTAAGTATAGAGGAGGGAGTGGAGTGAGGACAACAAGCGGAGAGTGGATTGGGAGACCGGAAAGTCAAACAAGATGGAATGGAAGTCAAGGAAGGAGTACTGGGTAGTGGGAGACCAGGAAGACAGGGAAGCAGAGTCGTAGTCAGAGCACAAACCAGGGTGAGAAGCCAAGAAGACAAGTAAGCATAGAGGAGGGAGTGGAGTGAGGACAACAAGCAGAGAGTGGAGAAGGAGACCGGAAAGTCAAACAAGATGGAACGGAAGTCAGGGAAGGAGTACTGGGTAGCGGGAGACCAGGAAGACATGGAAGCAGAGTCGTAGTCAGAGCACAAAACGGGGTCAGAAGCCAAGAGGACAAGTAAGTATAGAGGAGGGAGTAGAGTGAGAACAACAAGCAGAGAGTGGAGAGGGAGACCGGAAAGTCAAACAAGATGAAATGGAAGTCAGGGAAGGAGTACTGGGTAGCAGGAAACAAGGAAGACAGGGAAGCAGAGTCGTAGACAGAGCACAAACCGGGGTCAGAAGCCAAGAGGACAAGTAAGTATAGAGGAGGGAGTGGAGTGAGGATAACAAGCGGAGAATGGAGTGGGAGACCGGAAAGTCAAACAAGATGAAACGGTAGTCAAGGAAGGAGAACTGGGTAGCAGGAGACCAGGAAGACAGGAAAGCAGAGTCGTAGTCAGAGCACAAACTGGGGTCAGAAGCCAAGAGGACAAGTAAGTATAGAGGAGGAAGTGGAGTGAGGATAACAAGAGGGGAGAGGGTAGGGAGACAGGGAGCATTCAGTGAGTAGGACGGACGAAGGTCAGGAGAAGGAGTACTGGGTAGCAGGACAAGATCAGAACAAACTCACGAGGACCAAGAAGCGCACATTACGTTACTGGCTGCGTTCAGAGAGAAACAACTCCAAGATAAACCAGCATGACCCCTGGAATGAGGCAGACAGAATAGGCTCCTCCCAAATGACCAAACCCTCGGAGGATACCGACAACAGGAAAGCAAACACATACAGAGGCTCTGCAGGAGTAGAGCCATGAGCGAGTCATGACAGTATGGAGCAGAAGGCCACGAAGGCCACAGCTTTGCACATTGTTTAGTGGCTCCTGCCGAACACTGCAAGTCACGTCCTATTGACCTCACCGATCTTATGATGGCCCTTCAATAAAAAATTATTGGAGAACAATTTTAAAAGAGTTGTCATATAAATCCTAATTCTTATTATCTATATGAGGCAGGTATAAGGTTCACTTTAACCCCTTCACGACCCATGACGGATATATCCGTCATGGATCGTGTTAGGTTAGTCCTTGCCTCCTGCCGTGAACAGGTCGCAGCGATCCGCCCACATATCATCTGTTTTCAACAGCTGACATGTGTGCCTGCATGTTCCATGTGGAATCGCATTTAACCCCTTACATATTGCTGCCAAAGTCTGGCAGCGAGATGTATATGCGTGCGGCCATTACTTTTACTTACCGCCGCCACCACCGGAAGTCACATGCGTGATCACGGGACTTTCTGTGGTTGCCATGGTAGCACAGGGTCATGTGATGATGCCTGTAGCTAACATGAGTCACTTTCTCTCAATGCCGGCATAATGCCAGCACTGAGAGTTAGGCCTGCGACACACATCCGTATTTTTTACACGTACCGGAGACACGTTCAGCAATGCTACCCTATTGTAGCAGGCACACACACGTAAAACCACACGGAACGTGTGTCCGTGTGCGTTTGTACGTGTGTGCGTTTTTCAAAGCGCTGACATGTCACGACGGGTGTCACACGGACCGCACCCGTACCACACGGGTGTAGTGTGGATGCGGTCCGGCGTGACACGCGCCGGAGAAAACACACGTATCAGAGAAAAAAAAACAAAACATTTACTTACCTTCTCCTGCCCTCCTGTCTCTGCCGCTGCTGCCTCTTGCTGCCGACCGCCGCTCATTATTCTCATTGAATATTCACTTCACTGCCTGGCAGCAGCAGCAGCGGGGAGACGGGAGGGCTGGAGACCGAGGATCAGCACCACGGACAGCAGCGCAGACAGCAGGAAGGACCAGGTGAGTATGTTAATTACCGGTTCTACGTGTGCTATCGCGGATAGCACACGTAGAACATACATGTCCCGCACGTACCAGAGACACGTACTTACCTGCACGCAACACGCAGGGGAAATACGTGTCTCTCGGCACGTGCGTGAATTTCACGTGAATGTGGCAGAGGCCTAAAGCAACGTATCTGCAGATCTCAGCTCTGTAGCTGAGATCTACAGATATGGCAGAGCAATCAGATTGCTGATCCATATAGCCCCCTTGGGGGACTAGTAAAATAAAAAAAAAGTAAAAAAAAGTTTAAAAAAAAACAAAAAAAAAACAAACCTAAAAGTTCAAATCATCCCCCCTTTTGCCCCATTGAAAATTAAAGGGTTAAAAAAATAAAAAAATATACACATATTTGGTGTCGCCGCGTTCAGAAACGCCTGATCTATCAAAATATCAAATCATTTAATTTGATCAGTAGACGGCGTAGCGGCAAAAAAACTCCAAACGCCAAAATTAAGTATTTTGGTTGCTGCAAGTTTTGTGCAAAATGCAATAAGAGGCGATCAAAACGTAACATCTGTGCAAAAATGGTACCATTAGAAATGTCAGCTCAAGACGCAAAAAACAAGTCATCACTGAGCCATAGATCCAGAAAAATGAGAACACTACTGGTTTCAGAAAATGGCGCAAAACGTGTGCCACTTTTATTGGACAAACTTGTGATTTTTTTTAACCCCTTAGATACAAGTAAACCTATAAATGTTTGGTGTCTACAAACTCGCACCGACCTTAGGCATCGCACCTTCACATCAGTTTTATCATATAGTGAACACGGTGAATAAAATATCCCCAAAACTATTGTGCGATCACACTTTTTTTTCAGTTTTTACACGCTTGGAATTTTTTTACTGTTTTCTAGTACACGATATGGTAAAACTTATGGTTTCAATTAAAAGTACAACTCGTCCCGCAAAAAACAAGCCCTCATATGGCAAGATTGACAGAAAAATAAAAAAGTTACGGCTCTCGGAAGAAGGGGAGCAAAAAAAACCCCCTCAAAAATGGAAAACGCCCGGGGGCAGAACAACACCTGCGCCAGGGAATTAAGGAGTTGGAAAAGAAACAAGTTAAGTTTCGTTTCTCATAAAACCGGTATCCACCGTTATAAAATCTCCGCTGAATAGAAGGAGCTTCCCATTAGCCATGTACCTCTGGAGGTTGGCGTCCTTCTTCTCTGCTTTGGCAGCGACAGGTAAGACTGTTTTTTCCAATTCTATTGTTATTTACATAAAGAAATTTCCATTTGTTCATCAAGAATTAAAGTAATAGATTCAAATAAATTGCAAATAAAGGAGTAAACCCTTATATAAAATAATGAAGGAAAACTGCAGGTTTCAGAATAGATTTGGGCATCACCCTCAGCTAAAACACTATAAGGCTATGTTCACACGTTGCGCTTTTGCTGTGATTTTTTTAGCGCTTTTTCAAGAGTTTTATGCAAATTTAAAGCTGATTTTTTTTAGTACCAGCAAAAGCTATGAGATTCCAGAAATCTCAAGCACGGTTGCTGATTTTTTTCCTAACAGAAATGGAAAACTGCTGCGTTTTTGAAAGAAGCGGCGTGTCAATTCTTTCAGCGTTTTTGCAGGATTTGTTCACCAGTGAAAGCAACGAAAAAATGCAAAAATACAACCTCTGCCTTTTTGCTTCTTTTGTGATTAATGAAATTACCTTTATTAAGTATGTACTGTAGACAAATGACATAAAAAAACAGCTAAAAATGCACAAAAAAGCAGCGAAACCTTCTTTTTGGATGTAGATTTTTTACTGTCGAGAGAGCAGGTTTTGGCTGCAGAACTCCAGGATAAGGTTTCTTCTCGTATAGTGTGACATTCCAGTATGAGGAGACTTATAAGCCATGCAATACTCACCAGGGAAATTAAATATGCAAATTGCCTCTATGAACTCTAGTGCCATCTATTGGAAGTAGCAATGCTAAAAGTCAATATTGACTCTTTAACGAGCCTTGCCATTTGATTTAGAATATAAGCCAAACCAGAAGCTCAATTTGCAAACACCGTGTTTCAGGGTATTGCCCATCATCACTTCAAAGTATGAGATCTGATTTGGCTTACACCCCAGTCTTAGATGCCAGTCTCAGCCTCTCAGCAAGGCAAATCAGATCTCATATTAATGAGAGAGACTACCCCCAAAACACTGTGTCCCCAAATTGAGATTTTGGTTTGGCTTAAATCCTAAGTGCTTAAAACCTTATATCCTAATATGACAAGGCTCATTAGATAGTCAAAAATGATTTTTAGAATTTCTACTTCCAATAGGTGGTGCTAGATTTCTTCTGTGAAGAGACAATTTGCATATTGGTGTCACAGGTTATGACAGGACAGAGGCCCCTAAGCCTCTCAGAGGTAGGCTTGATAGTTCCCAGGTCTGAGCCTCCAGCATGACCCTGACTCCTGTCCGAGCCCTGATCTTACTCCCCCTCTCCCACATTCCTGAGGCGGGCTGGAAAACACAATAACAAAACCCCACAAAATAACATGGACAGAGGGAACAAAAACTCATACATACAGTACTCAACGCAGGAGAGAGAATATGTATACTGAGGAACCATGAAAAAGGGAAGAATGTAACGCACAACATGGGAACGCTCACACCACTCAAAATTGCAACACAGATCACCATAAACTGGAAGGAAGGAGGTGGGCGAGATGTTATGTCCCGCTCATCTCTGCCCCTCCGCTTCTATTGGTTGGCCGCTTAGTGACATTGCGGTGACGTCACGGTGATGCCGAACGCACCTCCCCCCTGAAGGAGGGATAGTTCGGCAGTCACAGCGACGTCGCCGACAAGGTATGTGCGTGTGAAGTTGCCGTAGCGATAATGTTTGCAACGGCAGCTATCACCACATAGCGCATGTGCGACGGGGGCGGTTGCTATCGCGCTCAACATCGCTAGCAATTGCTAGCAATGTCGCAACGTGTAAGGTACCCCTTAATGGTATAAAAACAATAGTTGAACTTCATTTTTTTTTTCATTATTTCTCCTCACTTGGATTTTTACTTCCCTTTCTCAGTACATCATAGAGTTTATGCCAATCAAAACTCCAAATTTTCACATATGGCTATGTTGGAAGAAGAACAAAAGAAGAAGTTATTACTTTTTGAACAAAGGAAGGAAAAAATTGTTTGCAACCTAATGCCTGATTTACACAATTGTTTGTCATAACCCAGGCACGGTCTGTGATATATTGACTGTCCGTGGGTCTCCAGACCTGAACTTGACAGCCACATATAGGTCTATGAGAGCCGTGGACAGTCAGTATATCATGGTCTGTGCTCGAGTTATAACAAACGGATGTGTGAATGCGGTGTTAAGGAGATAAAGTAATGAAAGGAGTGCAATATAATATTTTAGCATTGATACTGGAGACCTGGGTGGGAAATGCTAAATGATTACATCTAAAGGTAAGGTCGTTCACTGGGTCTCAGGAAACAAAATGTCCAAATAAGTAATAAACAGTAAAATAATGTGGAAAACTTTCACTGAATAAGACAATAAGAGAGCTGACATAAAAAAACCTTTAGCAACCAGTGCCATGTGTGATGTACCACCAGAGGGATCTAATGCTGTAGAGGGATGTTATGCATTGCAGTGTAGTTAGACGCTTACCCACTAGAGGTCACTAGCATCTGTGTGGAGCCATAATGGAGTTTTCAGACAAGTCAAGGTCACTGCCTGGAGTTAACAGACGTACAATGGAATTAACAGAGCCACAGTCAGAAAGAAAGCCAAGGTCGGAAGCCAGGAGGTATCATCAGGAGCCGGAGGAGAGCCAAGCTGGTCAGAGAGCAAGCCGAGGTCAGGAATCGGAGAGTAGCTGAGCCATAGTCAGAGAGCAAGCTGAGGTCAGGAGCCGGAGAGGAGCTGAGCCATAGTCAGAGAGCAAGCCGAGATCAGGAGCCAGGAGTACACATGGAAGTGGAGGTGGGAGCAGAGACAAAACTGTAAGGCAGGGAGCAGATCAGAGCAAAAGGGAGGTCAGGTAGGGCAGGAGGGATGTAGGACAGGGAACGGAGTATAGGGTAGTGGGCAGGATCAGAGCAACAAAATACTAGAAGTGCACGCTGCGGGGCAGGAACTATTGCAGCGTGCAGAGGGAAGCAGCTCCCAGATAAGAGAAGCGTGAACCCAGGACGAGGCCTGATGGACTTGGCGCCTCGCGCAGGACCTAACCCTGGAGAAATGCAGCTAGAAAAACACAAACAATGCCTCTTAACAGCACATAAGAAGATCGTGACACCAGGAAGTTACTACAAAGGTCACTAACACTACAGGATGCAGAGAGCTATGGATTCCAGCGTTCAGGAGATGTGGCTATGAGGCCAGAAACAGATGATCAAATCTGATGAATTTAAACTTTTCTAAGCCTCAAATTGAAAAACAAGTATGGCAATATTCTCATTTCTTCAGATACGCTTCTTTACAGATGTGCAGTCATACATTATCTGTAATGTTTCTTCATTGGCTTATGGCTTTCTTTTCCTATTTTTACTGCTCAGCTCTGATGTCCTCTCACTCTCCTAAATCTCCTTAAAACTACTTCTACATTCCCTGCTTCTGCTTTTATAGGGGCTTTGATGGTCTCTCTTGATTGGTTGTGCTATACCATGTGATTTGCTTGTTGCAAGGCATTAGGGGAGGTACCATTAAGGTTAAATGTTTCTTTTTTGGCTAATGTAATCTCCTCCAATTTGTAAAGTGGTAAATGTCAATTAAAAGGCCAATCAAAAATTGTCTAATTTGTCAATGGCAGTGAATTCCAAACTAAATTAATTTGCTCATTTCTGAGGTGGGAATTAAAGGGATTGTCCAGTCTGAAAAAAAATTGAAGTTACTCTATGGGACCTCAGGCATGTGCATGCTGCCAGGATTCTCTGGTATTGCGGATAAGAGTGGGTGGCAAAAAGACCCGATGTATGTGATTTGCATACTTCCAGACATATTTCGACAAACTTTACCTGGCTTCACTTAATTTCAGGAAATTGAGAGAGGCCAAGCAAATAACCACATAAATGCAATTGTGCGACGCACCGGAAATACAATGAAATCCTGACAGTGTGTGCACTGCACACTGTCAGGATTGAGAGTCACTGCAGATTTGCATTAGAAGGCCACACAAACTCTGTAATTTTGTCATGGGACAATCAGCTTCCTCCTCAGGAGTTCTGTCTTTCTTTGGATCTCCATGGTAGGATGACAGGCTGGATGTGATGGATCTGTGTCTTTTTTCTGCTACTGTGTACAACCTAGGGAGACACCATCATTGATTATGGCTCATGGTAGGTGGGAGGTCAAGTTACAGATTTTACATTGGGGTTAAGGAGCTTCAATTTACATTTCTGGTGTTCTTCCAGGAACCTTGTTCTGCTCCTCAACATCTTGGTACATTTTCATGGTTTCTTCATTGTGTTTTCTTTCAGGTCAGGGTTTGAAATGTTACACATGCTCAGGCTTGAACTCAGATTATTGTTTACTTCCTACCTATTCCTCCTGCCCCGCTGGAAATGTGTGTGCCTCTCGGTATAGGATAACTGTATCAGGTAAGAGGTCATGTTATTTTAATTGTAAATGTCGTGCGGCGTTCTGTATTGCACTGAGTGTCGGACTCTGTTCACATTGCACAGTCCGACAAACTGCCTGGTATTCTGTTGTTGCACAGGCTGTCATGGGGGTCAGCTGATTCTGGCTTCACTGCTCTCCAGTACAGTGAGAGTTAATTTCTGCTGGCCTGTGATCATCTGCTGGGAGCTCAGGCTGCTGATCATCACCATCTCCAGAATTTATAAGGTTCTGGATTTTTGGGGCTGAGTGCCGGATATAGCTTCTGCTTCCTCGGTTCCTGTGGTTATCCAGTTCAATGGTTATCTACAGTTGCGGTTCTGAGTGGTGTGTGAGTTCTCCAGTTGTGCATTTATTTTATGTTACTCCCCAGTTTACATACTGTCCCTCCTTTGTGTTTGAGTGCAGTGTGCATGAGTTTCATTTGCCCTTTTCTGTGCCTATTTGTGGGTCTTTCTTTACTTGTTTTCCAGCCTGCTTTCTGGGTGGGGGTGAAGTAGTATAAGGGCTCGAACAAGAGACAGGGTCATGCTGGGGGCTCGAACCTGGTTACCATCAAGCTTACCTTTGAGATAAGGGACAGCGCAGGGCGCCCAGTCTTAGGGTCAGCATAGGAGCCCCTGTTCCATTGTTACATATCTTGTGACAGTAAGTTGCGATTTCTATTATTAGTCTACCATATGGTTTTATATAGCTCTGCTATTTCTGCTAATAATATAGTCATTAAATTGGACGGGGGTTGCACCGGCTCCTCGATCACATTCAGGATAGGGCTAAAGATCCTCTATTTTCAAAGTTTCAGAAACTGCTTCTTGGGATCCCTATGAGTCTCAGTGATCAGACCCCAGTGATTATCCAGATATCCCCTATCCAGTAATAGATAACTTAATTTTTTGGGGGGAATAACCCTTTAACACCCATTTGGTAATAATAGTTATAGAGTGGTCAAGCAATGATCATTTCCTTCCTCACCTCAGTCCATAAAAAATGCTGGATCCTGCCGACTATGCCAAAAATGTAATGACCAGAGGTCCGAATGAGATCCAGCGAGTCACCAAACCAAGGCACAGGCAGAAATGTCACAACACTGTATTTACTGAAAGAGGATAGGGAAGAGACTCAAAATTAGAATGCAGTATCAACTACTCCCCATAAATACTACACCTATCATTCACATACAATGAGCTGTACTTAATGATCAGTGTGTCAGCTTCAGAGTTCCTACAAGTTACAAGGTGTGTAACTGTCATGGATGTGTCAAGGCCGGCTGACAATTCTGTGGCAGTTAGTGTAAGAAAATTCCAGAGATTGGCAGCACATGTTGTGATCTGACAGTTCCCTGTTTTTGCAGCTGCAGACTCTAGGACCATGGTAATATGTTACTTTTTCCTGTATGTTACCAGCCTCTCACTTCCTTTATAAACCTTACTCTGTGTATATCTGGGTATGGTTTATAGTTTGTTCCTGACTGAGCTGTGGAGAGGTCATGTTTTTCTGTTGCTCAAGACTCCTGTGGCTGCTGCAGCTCAGATAAGTGTTGATTTTGCTATCTACCAGGGCTCTGGTGATTGCAGTTGTGTTTCCCCTGTATTGTTCCCTTGTGTCTTCCTTTAGTGATAGTGGTGTTGTCAAAGAGCTCATACCCTCCATCCCTACTTAGAGCCCATTTGCAAGGGTGAAATAGGGCCTCAGGTATTCTAGCTCGGTCACAGGTATGGAACCTGTTTAGGGTCTTTTAGAACTGTAAGGGTGAGCTGAGTCAGTGATTTATCTCCTGCAGGACTCTAACAGCCCTCAGCCAAAAGTCACTCACAGTTCTGTAGAGCTCAGGAATGGGGGTCCTTAGACCGGATGCCTTCTCCTTAAGCAGTCTGTAGAAAGTCCCTTCTCTAGCCTAGCAAAAGTACATCTATTTACTTCTTAAGAATTAAGACTTCTCTTTTCCCAGGTCCCGGCCGCTTGGCCTAATCAGCATCCGACCTCCACCTCAGCTAGCATAGCTCTCCACAAAAGTCTCAGCTCTCTGCAGCAGTCCAGAACCATCTTGTCTCTTGTCTCCTGGGATTTTTTGGGAATGCCACCGCCACTATGCTCTCTCACATCCTGTCCCCCCACGACTTGCCGGGAGACCTCTGAGTCCTAGTGCTCTCTCAGTCCTCTCAACACAAAGGAAGAGGAAACATGTCACTTTGCACACTTACAGTCAACTCTCCTTTGTAGTAGATATTACTTAATAAAAAATATAACTGTCCATCATTTCGTCCTTTTCCCACTGTGAGAAGCCATGCTTCTGTACCAGCAAAGCCTGAACATGCTCTATTCTCCTCCAGAACATGGCAGCAGATGCATGGAGAGGCAAATGATGAGACATATCAATCAGACTCCTCTACTATTTTTGTGCTAGACCCCCGAGCTCCCAGCACCTACAGAAAATTGGTACAAAGTAAAATTGGTGCAAAGATGACCAAATACGATCATCTGCGCTTATGCAAGTTCTTGATGACAAGTAAAGTTGTGCATGTGCAGTGTGTAGAATTGGAGAATATTGAAGGACACTTGCCATCCATTTCCTTTCCATTTTCTGGATGGGAGAAGAATATATTCAGGACAGATTGCTCAAAATCAGTGTTTCCCAAACTCCAGTCCTCAGGACCCCCAACAGATCACATTTTCAGAATGTCCTTAGCAGAAGGATGAAGGGATAGAATAGTGCACCACATGCTTATAGTAAATCTTGAAAAGGATACAAATGTTGTGACTTGTTTTTCCTTTTTTTCTCTCTATAGGTAATTTTATTTTTCAGTTCTTTAATAGATTCTGCGCTCAACCAAGTCAATGTAATGCAACCGGGACCTTCAGCACATCTTCGGATATTTCAGAGCGTATGGCAACGACATGTTGTTCTGAAGACCTTTGTACTCCGGAAAAACCCATTGGTAATTAGTCAAGTGCCGAGTCTACTTTAAGGAAAAGTTTAATTGAATCAATAATTCTCAAATATTTCACAATTAGAGATGAGCAAACCTGTCCAAGTTCAGTTCAGTTAGATAAAGTTTGGTTTGGGACCCGGAATTGACCTGGACCCCATTGTGAGATACTGATTGGTAGTTTGAGTCTCCGCCCACATGCAGCCAACCATAAGCAGATCTCTTCCAGGGGCGGGTGAGCGGGGTTTTTCCTTTCTTTTTGGTGCACACTACCTCCGATCACTCTGTTGTTACCGCCAGTGTGTGCCTTTCAAACACTGCAAGCGGCTCATACTGGGTTGAGCAACAAGTATACCCAATATCAGCGATGCTCGATCAAAGTTTACTATCTCTGAAATGCCGAAGTGATTCAGAGAATAATATACTTATCTGAAAGTGTGAGCTCGGATGCAATTCTTGCTGCCCGTGATTTGTACTCATGGTTACAGACCATAAACTAACACAGTTTAGTTTTATCCTGTAGTGATAAGTTGCTCTTTTTGATTGCCGACTAAGGCCATGTGCATATGTTGCAGATTTGCTGCATCAAATCTGCACTACCTGGCAGAAAATTGCACCAAAAAATCCAGATGTTTTTGGTGCATTTTTTGGTGTGTTTTTGGTGCATTTTTGGTGCGTTTTTGTACCATGCAATTTTCCTAATTAAGTCCATGGGTGGAAGGGTGAAAAAATGCGGACAAAAATGCACCAACAATTGACATGCTAAAGATTATTTTCCGCACCAAATCTGCAAGGAAAAATTATGCAACGTGTGCACAACACTTCGGAATTCTCGTTGACTTTGCTGGCATAAAGACATACAGATTTGTGCCAAAATCTGCACCAAATCTGCATCAAAAAATGAGTAAACAATGCACACAGCCTAAAGGGGGCTGTACACGCAACGATATCACTAACGATATGCCATCGGGGTCACGGAATTTGTGACGCACATCTGGCTTCGTTAGCAACGTCGTTGCATGTGAAACCTATGCGCAACTATTACCGATCAAAAATACTCACCTAATCGTTGATCGTTGACACGTCGTACATTTTCAAAAAATCGTTGCTGGTGCTGGACACAGGTTTTTCGTCGTTCCTGAGGCAGCACACATCGCTACATGTGACACCCCGGGAACGACGAACAACACCGTACCTGCGTCCGCCGGCAACGAGGTGGGCGTCACTTTCATGCGGCTGCTCTCCGCCCCTCCGCTTCTATTGGACTCCTGCCGTGTGACGATGCTGTGACGGCGCACAAACCTCCCCCTTTAGAAAAGAGGCGGTTCGCCGGTCACAACGACGTCGCTAGAAAGGTAAGTCGATGTGCTGGGCCTAGCGATTTTGTGCGCTACGGGCAGCGATTTGCCCGTGACGCACAAACGACGGGGGCGGGTGCTTTCACGAGCGACATTGCTACCGATGTCACTGCGTGTAAAGCAGCCTTAAGGCGGGCTTTGCACACTACAACATCGCAAGCCAATGCTTAGTCGATAGTGCGATAGTCCCCGCCCCCGTCACAGCAGCGATATCTGGTGATAGCTGGCGTAGCGAACATTATCGCTACGGCAGCTTCACATGCACTCACCTGCCCTGCGACGTCGCTCTGGCCAACGACCCGCCTCCTTCCTAAGGGGGTGGGTCGTGCGACGTCACAGCGACGTCACACGGCAGGCAGCCGATAGAAGCGGAGGGGCGGAGATGAGCGGGATGTAAACATCCCGCCCACCTCTTTCCTTCTGCATAGCCGGCTTGGGCCGCAGGACGCAGGTAGGAGATGTTCTTCGCTCCAGCGGCTTCACACACCGCGATGTGTGCTGCTGCAGGAACGAGGAACAACATCGTCCTGTCGCAGCACCAGCATTTAAGGGAATGTCGGACCCTACACCGATGATACGATAACGACGCATTTGCGCTCGTTAATCGTATCATAAAAGATTTACACACTACAATATCGACTGCGAAGCCGGATGTGCGTCACTTTTAATTTGACCCCATCGACATCGCACCTGCAATATCGTAGTGTGCAAAGGGCCCCTAAGGGTGCAATATGAGGATGCTGTAGTGATACAAATGACTAGAGAATCAGCCTGCATATAAGGTTTGTTTATAGTCTGTAACCATTGCGACACATAGCTTTGCATAGGAGCTGTATACACAAATGAGCAAGAAATTATTACTAAAGACTCTTAGAAAAGTTGATACATTTTTTTGATTTTTTTTTCCAGATACATAAATACACTATCTTAAAAATGTGAACATGAATATTAGCTCCATTTGTAAATAACTTTCTACAATTCCGGGAAAGTTCTATCCATATCTCCATAGCGTTTATTTGTCTTTCTGACTTTCTTCTCAGTTGCAGTTTTATTAGATTATTATTTTCTTCTCTTTTTGTGTTTTTGAAGTGCCGGATGTCAGTTTAACGCCCAACGGACTAACGTGCCCCATATGCTCTTTGCTGAGATCGTCATGTGAAAATCTCAGGACGTTAAATTGTGCGGGAGATCAAACTATGTGTCTTCTCGAAACTAGAAAAAAAACTACAGGTAAAAAAAAATTGGCACATTACCCGAGAGTTTCATATGACTTTGACATGGATTTTGCTTGTGATTTGCTGCAATATCAACCTATACAATGCAAAAAATGAAAATTTGCAGAATGAATTGATATCTCCAGGATTAATGATGAACGGATTCACAGATAACCGGGACCGGCGGACCTAATCAGATTAAAAAAAAATGAGTTTCCGGCCCGGAATTAATTCCGGATATCTGGCCAGACGTCGGTCCCTATATAAACCTATGGGGACCAGAATCCAGCAATTAAAACTGGTGGTAGAAGAGATTTTACATCAGCAACATGCAAATTTATGCTAATGATTTTCGGGCACTCAAGTATCACTTTAGTATTATTGCATGAGTCGGAAAGACATTTTTGGTCCTAGTAGGCAGAGGCACTGGATGAAACTGCTAGCCAATGTGAGCTGCTTACTCGCTGCCCCAAAAAGTGCGAGAGCCTGGACCTTTTGGCCCATTAGTGCTTTGATGAAATCCTGTCCATGTTGCCGCTGCTGTAATTGGCTGTAGATTTTAGACTTGGAAAATCAGCATCTTTCTCCTCTTGGACTGATCCTTCATTTTGAATATCCTCAATTCATACCTAACATTACTTTCAGTATGCAGTTGTCAGTAGCAAAACAAGGGTCATACAAGCCCAAAAGTCAATTTTGGACCAGTTTGCGCAAAGCCCAGCTCAATGCCTGTACACCCCAGTACAGGGTGCATCTTGTAGACATCATAGCATCACAGGCTTTGTCCACTTGTGTTGCTCTGCACACATGCACACAGTATAGAGTGCTGGAGTCCAGAATGCTGCACCAGCCAGTGAGCCACCATCTCCACTTTTAACTCAAAAGTCACTAAATCTCCGGTATGTGAAGTAGAATACTCTGGACTCTAGCACTGTAGATGAGTGTACAGCACTGTGAACACCTATCTCCCTTTAAGCCAGTCATTATTGCACCCCTTTATAATCACAATTGTCATCATCTGGTAGTTACATTGAAAAGCATTGATATTTTTTGTTTTCTAGGCTCCGTGACTGTGACTTCGATAGATCGTGGCTGCGCTTCTGAAGGTTTCTGTTATAAAGGAAATGAGTCTTCCACATATGGTACTGTGCACACAGAAACCACATATTCCTGCACCCGGGCGACAAGCAGCAGTGACGTACCAAATCCACCAAACACAGTTCTGTCAGCTCTGCTACCTTTTACAATGCTCCTAGTGCCTTTTATTAATTCATATTTTTAAACAGGAAAATAGAATTTAAAGCAGTTTTTTGGCTTAGAAAATAAATTTTGAATAAATGGTTATTCCCTTTGTCATAGAAGGAAATGCTCAGATATTGATTGTAAAGTCAAACACTTTTGCAATCTCCGCATTACAGCTTGCGGCCTAGGAGACCGACCACTGCTGCGGTCTGGCTTCTGAGCACAGCACTAAAGATGGCCAGCATTCCGAGGTAGCAGAGCCCTTTTAGCTATCCTGGACAGCTTCAAAACAAAGCTTATAACCACTGAGCATGTTTTCCTATCTACCATCTGTGGTCAATCGCCAAGAAAATGTGCCCCCGGTAGACCTCTGATGTCATGGTGGTCGGTCCGAGTGACGTTATGGCCATACTGGTCATGTGCGACAGGCTTTTGTGAATGGGTTTAAAAATAATTTTAAAAAGAGGAGAGAAAAATAAAGTTAATAAATAAAGAGAGCCAGTTGGGATGTTCGACTTTGGTAAGGCCAAGCACTGCTGGACGTCCCCAGTCGTTAGGTGGTGATGCGCAGTGTCGGAAGGTTGTCCCCTCACCCCCAACTATCCTGGTTCCTGGGGATGTTGAGGTAGGGATGTCGCAGCAAAAAATAAATTCAGCCAGAGACAGGACAGGAGCTTTTACCTTTTACTGAAGCTCTACAGAACAGTCCGGAACATTCCTTACGGCCTTTACAATGATGGTGATTTGACCTGCCCCAATAAGAGTACAGTTTGTCTGCTGTGTGGTGGTCGTATCCTCCTGCCGATACTTCCCTACCTGGAAAAAGGTGTCTTGAAATCCTAGGATTTTCAAGACAAGAAAATTCTGGATCTCTGATCTTTTCCAGCAAGCGGAGACTCGAATCCTGAGGGAAAACTCACTGTTTCTTCTAGACGTTTCAACACTCAATCACGTCACTGCTCCTTATGAAAAGGCTAACAGCAGTCTCTCAATTTGCCACTGACCTTGAAAGTCGAGGAGGCCTAGGGACTGATACCCTGCCAATTTGTTTGAACAGTTACCTCAGGACAGGACCGCTTCCATATTACACTCCTCTCACACGCTCACCCTGCCTTCATTTGACACTCTCTGAATTTTTCTCACATCTAAAGCCCCAGTGAGGGAATGTAGGCAAATGTGTGTATGTGGTGAACAGCCCCAGTAAGGGAATTTAGTCAAATGTGTGTATGTGGTGAACAGCCCCAGTAAGGGAGTGTGGGCAAATGTGTGTATGTGGTGAACAGCCCCAGTAAGGGAGTGTGGGCAAATGTGTGTATGTGGTGAACAGCCCCAGTAAGGGAGTGTGGGCAAATGTGTGTATGTGGTGAACAGCCCCAGTAAGGGAGTGTGTGCAAATGTGTGTATGTGGTGAACAGCCCCAGTAAGGGAGTGTGGGCAAATGTGTGTATGTGGTGAACAGCCCCAGTAAGGGAGTGTGGGCAAATGTGTGTATGTGGTGAACAGCCCCAGTAAGGGAGTGTGGGCAATGTGTGTATGTGGTGAACAGCCCCAGTAAGGGAGTGTGGGCAAATGTGTGTATGTGGTGAACAGCCCCAGTAAGGGAGTGTGGGCAAATGTGTGTATGTGGGGAACAGCCACAGTAAGGGAGTGTGGGCAATGTGTGTATGTGGTCAACAGCCTCAGTAAGGGAGTGTGGGCAAATGTGTGTATGTGGGGAAAAGCCTCAGTAAGGGAGAGAGGACAAATATGTGTATGTGGCGAATGGCCCCAGTAAGGGAGTGTGGGCAAGTGTGTGTATTTGGTGAACGGCCCCAGTAAGGGAGTGTGGGCAAATGTGTGTATTTGGTGAACCGCCCCAGTAAGGGAGTGTGGGCAAATGTGTGTATGTGGTGAACAGCCCCAGTAAGGGAATGTGGGCAAATGTGTGTATGTGGTGACCAGCCCCATTAAGGGAGTGTGGGCAAATGTGTGTATGTGGTGAACAGCCCCAGTAAGGGAATGTGGGCAAATGTGTGTATTTGGTGAACCGCGCCCAGTAAGGCTTCTTTCACACATCCGGCTGTAGCAGTGCGGCACAATGCGGCGCTCTGCTGAAAAAATGAAACCGGGTTTTTTTGCCGCCAGTTGCGTTTTTTCCAGCATTGACTTGCATTGGCGCCGCATTGTACCGCATTGGCTTGCGTTCCGTCCGGTTTTTGCCACATGCGGCAGATTTAGCCGCTGCGGCGGCCTGATGAAACGTCCCCTGGCACGTTTTTTGCTCCGGCAAAAAAAAACGCATCGCGCCGCATGCGGCCGATGCGGCGCTTTTCCCAATGCATCCCTATGGATGCCGGATGCGGCGCGATGTGGCAAAAACTGCATCCAGCCGCCGCATGCAGTTTTTGCCACTGCGCATGCTCAGTAGCATGCCGCAAGCGGCAAAAACCGGACGGGCCACATGTAAAAAACTTATGCAAAGGATGCGGTTTTCACCGCATCCGTTGCATAGGTTTCACAGCCAGATTGAGCTGCACAGCTCAAACCGGATGTGTGAATGCAGCCTTTGGGAGTGTGGGCAAATGTGTGTATGTTGTGAACAGCCCCAGTAAAGGAGTGTGGGTAAATGTGTGTATGTGGTGGACAGCAAAGAAAACCGAATCGCATTAAAGCTGACAATACATATCATACAGATTGAAATACACGTGTAGCTTTTATTTGTGGTGAGAGCAACAAACTGTAAATTAAATGTTAATATTTCAAGAATGGTAGAAAAATTGAATTAGCAATTAAGTGGAAAATGAATTATATTATTTGCAAGCGCTATCTGACAATATCCACCTACTAAGATGGAAATCTCTCTCCTGCTATAGAAAGTTTCAGTCCTTTGCGCAGGCGGTTATATGGAGCATGGCGTCCCCCTGAACGTGGACTGGAATGAGATTCTGTGTGTAGTAGTGTTGGCCTACAGGGAAGACACACATCCTCTCGATTTTCGGGGAAACTTAAAACTGAATAACAATATCTATTGAATCTGTAAAAGAGAACTAATAATAAACAGGGAACTTACAATACATACTGTATATGGGGGAAACGCAACATAGGAACAATGATATAACAAAAGGGGAAACAATGGTAGAAGACGGTAGCGAAAGATGGAAGTATCTAACCGGGGGGCACTTTGCACACTACGACATCGCAAGCCGATGCTTGCGATGCTGGCACAATAGTCCCCGCCCCCGTCGCAGGTGCGATATCTTGTGATAGCTGCCGTAGCAAACATTATCGCTACGGCAGCTTCACATGCACTCACCTGCCCTGCAATGTCTCTCTGCCTCCTTCCTAAGGGGCGGGTCGTGCGGCGTCACAGCGACGTCACACGGCAGGCGGCCAATTGAAGCGGAGGGACGGAGGTGAGCGGGACATACACATCCTGCCCACCTCCGTCCTTCCTCATTGCAGCCGGGACACAGGTAGGAGATGTTCCTCGCTCATGCGGCTTCATACACAGCGATGTGTGGTTCCGCAGGAACGAGGAACAACATTGTACCTGTCGCTGCAGCGACTTCATGAAAATGACCGACGCTACACCGATCACCCGATTGTGATGTTTTTGCGATCGGTGATCGGTGTATCTAGGCTTTACACGCTGCGACATCGCTACCGGCGCCGGATGTGCGTCACTTTCAATTTGACCCCAACGAGATCGCAGGTGCGATGCCGCAGCGTGCAAAGTGCCCCTTAGATCAAAAACGGATTAGAAGTTCAAAGATCATCCTTCTTGTGTATGCTGTCCTTGCACTTCGGAGAAGCCTTTTTTCACGTGCGTGGGGCTAACTTTCCATTACAAATACTCTGATTCAAAACAATTTAGCACCCAGAAGCATGTATTCCAAATAAAAGTTTACAAACCATTCAGATAGCTATACAATATCACCAGAACAAAGGATACAAATCTGTGATCTAGTCTCCCGATATCTACCTGCACATAACCTCCGATCCTCAAAAGATCTCCTTCAAATGATATCTTGTCTTCCCACGATCGCATCCAAGATTTCTCCCGTGCCCCCCTCCCCCATACTCTGGAACTCTCTGCCTCAACATATTAAATTCTTGCCTACGTTGGAAAGTGTCAAAGGGAACCTAAAGGCCCGTGAAGCCTAAAACTTGCAGGCGGTTATATGGAGCATGGCGTCCAGGGAAGACACACATCCTCTCGATTTTCAGGGAAAATTAAAACTGAATAACAATGTCTATTGAATCTGTAAAAGAGAACTAATAATAAACAGAGAACTTACAATACATACTGTATATAGGGGAAATGTAACATAGGAACAATAATAACAAAAGGGGAAACGATGGTAGAAGACGCTGGTGAAAGATGGAAGTATCTAACCGGTAACGCAGTTGGCCATGGCCCATACATTAAATATCCCTGTAACACCTTCGCATAACATTACCGTCTAATCAACTCATGGAACCTTCACATTCTTGTAGGTATCAACTCTCTCCTGAAGGTGGCACTCTTAGATCAAAAACGGATTAGAAGTTCTTGTGTATGCCGTCCTTGCACTTCGGAGAAGCCTTTATCACGGGCATGGGGCTAACTTTCCATTAGAAATACTCTGATTGAAAACCATTTAGCACCCAGAAGCATGTACAGTGGAACTTTGGTTAACGAGAACAATCCGTTCTGGGAGTGTGCTTGTTAACCAAGTTACTCGTTCAGCAAAGCAAGATTTCCCATAGGAAATCATTGCAATGCAGACAATTCGTTCCACAACTTGGTCCCATCCTGGTCCCCTGTTGTATCATTCCACACATGCACAAACACACACAAACACACACAAACATACAAGCACGCATGCACACACACATATTATGCTCACCTTACCTTCCGTTCCATTGCCGGTCTCCTGGAACTTGCTGTTCTATGGTACAGGCTGTGTATTGGGTTACCATAATGACGAGGGAGGAACTTCCGCTGCCAGAGCGCTGACGTCAACGGAGGGAGACGCTTGCCTCTGATTGGCCAGTGCGCTGCCTTTGAGTAGCGGTGACAGGAAGTTCCTGCTTCGTTGCTATGGTTGCCGATGCACAGCCTGGAGTGGAGCGGCGAACTACAGGACCCAGGAGGCCAGCGATGGAACTGAAGGTACACGTATTATGCTCACCTTACCTTCCGTTCCATCGCCGGCCTCCTGGGTTTTGTAGTTTGCTGTGAGAACGTTGCAATGTAGCCAGGAACTACAAGAACCATGAGACCGGCGGTGGAATGGAAGGTAAGGTGAGCATAATACTGTATGTGTGTGCATGTGTCGCGGGCGGAGGAGGGGACGCCGCACTCTCCCCACTGCTCGGGTCCGGCTGCTGCTGCTACTACTGCTCGGTGGTGGCTCGAGCGGTGGGCCGGATCCCAGGGACTCGAGCGGCGTTCCTCGCCCGTGAGTGAAAAGGGGACTGATTGTGGGGATTGGATATTGTCCGTGACACCACCCACGGTTGTGGTGATTTTGGTGACACCACCGCTGCTCTAGACGGGACTCCCGGGAGCGATGACAGGGAGCAGCTTTGTTGTTGGTTCTCCCCTCTGTGGGTAGGGGGTTGGTGTTCCCGGGGCCCGGTGATGGGGGTAGGGATGGGTGGATAGCAGGCGGGCTATGGGGCCTGGTGATGGTGCAGGGTCGAGGGGGCAGCGCTGCGCCGCATGGCACGGTGGTACTCACTCAGCCAAGAATTCACACAGAGTCTCTGGTCAAACACACGGCTGGATGGACGGGTCCCACAGGCGGCTGCGGTTGTTTCTCCCCTGACCCCAGGTTGGTAGTGTAAGTCCTTCCTTTCGCCTCCGTGCACGCTCCTCCTGCGCTCCGGCTTCCAACTTGCTCCCCGACTCAGTACCGGCGGGCCACCGCCCAGCCCCGGCTACCTATGGTTCCACCAAGCTGTCTCCCCGGCTCTCGCAGACGGCCACTACCGTCTGCCTGGCTGCTACACGTGGGACCTAGGCTCCAACCTAGGCCCCAGTCTACGTCTGCCTCTCCGCAGAGCTCCTCTCTCTTCCTCTCCTGGACTTCACTGAACCTGTTTCCTGCCTCAGGCCAGCTAGACTCTTCGGTGGGCGTGCCTATCTGCTTGACTCTGCCCACCTAGTGTGTCTGTCTGAACCCAAGGGAAGGAATCAGGTTACACTGGGGATGTCTGCTGTGAACTTCTGAGGGTGGAGGTGTGTGTGTGTTGTTCTCTGTGGCCCCTGGCTTGTCCAGGGCGCCACATTCCCCCTTAGTTAAATGCAGACCGTAGGCGGGCTGCCCGTCCATCACCGGTTTTATTTTTCTCTTTTAACTGTAAAAGATTAAAACATTAAACACAAGCATTACTTTGCAAACTTCCCACAATGGGAGGCATATCAAACGTTAAAACACTTTTAATAATAACAATGGAACGTGTCCTTCAGTCACCCACCCAAACAACCTGGCCCTGATGCTGCCCCTAAGAAGTGGGCAGCACCCCTTGACCCCAGTCCAGAACCAGGCTGCCCAGATAGTTAACGGGATGGGTGCTTTGCTGCCGTTGCGGCCAGGCGGACTGCCGGAGCCGTCGTCATCTCCGTCGCGGCCGGGCGAACTGCCGGGGCCGTCGTCATCGGCGGTGCGGCTGGGATGGAAGCCGGGACCGGAAGCAGGGCGGTGACGATGGTAAGGCCTGGGCCCTCCCTCACAGACGCTGTGAGCTCCGCTACCAGTGACAGGGGTAACGGGTCAGTCGGGGCGTTGGCCGCGGGCACGGGCACCGAGGTTTCAGCGGTGCCGGATGGACGGGACATATCGTGCAGCGGTGTTCCAGGAACCAAACACTGGCAGAGTCCTGGCGTCCCTGCTTCCACAGCCGCGGTTCACATGCGGCCAGACGCCATCCCGTCCCCCTTAGTTTCTTTTAAGCACTTCCTTCTTCAGGGGGCGGGGCTCCACTTTCGCGCCTCTCCTGCTCGGGGAAGACGCTCGAGCGGGAATTCTTCGCACCCAAAAATGGCGGCTTCTGCAAATTTTCGGCCGGACACCTCCGGCGGTCACAAGGCGCACCTCTACCAGATGGCAGAGCGGTAAGATCCTGTTTGTGACGCCAAGTTGTCGCGGGCGGAGGAGGGGACGCCACGCTCTTCCCACTGCTCGGGTCTGGCTGCTGCTGCTACTACTGCTCGTTCGTGGCTCGAGTGGTGGGCCGGATCCCGGGGACTCGAGCGGCGTTCCTCGCCCATGAGTGAAAAGGGGATTGATTGTGGGGATTGGATATTGTCCGTGACTCCACCCACGGTTGTGGTGAGTTTGGTGACACCACCGCTGCTCTAGACGGGACTCCCGGGAGCGATGACAGGGAGCAACTTTGTTGTTGGTTCTCCCCTCCATGGGTAGGGGGTTGGTGGTCCCGGGGCCCGGTGATGGGGGTAGGGATGGGTGGATGGCAGGCGGGCTACGGGGCCTGGTGATGGTGCAGGGTCGCGGGGGCAGCGCTGCGCCGCACGGCACGGTGGTACTCACTCAGCCAAGAATTCACACAGAGTCTCTGGTCAAACACACGGCTGGATGGACGGGTCCCACAGGCGGCTGCGGTTGTTTCTCCCCTGACCCCAGGTTGGTAGTGTAAGTCCTTCCTTTCGCCTCCGTGCACGCTCCTCCTGCGCTCCGGCTTCCAGCTGGCTCCCCGACTCAGTACTGGCGGGCCACCGCCCAGCCCCAGCTACCTATGGTTCCACCAAGCTGTCTCCCCGACTCTCGCAGACGGCCACTACCGTCTGCCTGGCTGCTACACGTGGGACCTAGGCTCCAACCTAGGCCACAGTCTACGTCTGCCTCTCCGCAGAGCTCCTCTCTCTTCCTCTCCTGGACTTCACTGAACCTGTTTCCTGCCTCAGGCCAGCTAGACTCTTCGGTGGGCGTGCCTATCTGCTTAACTCCGCCCACCTAGTGTGTCTGTCTGAACCCAAGGGAAGGAATCAGGTTACACTGGGGATGTCTGCTGTGAACTTCTGAGGGTGGGGGTGTGTGTGTTGTTCTCTGTGGCCCCTGGCTTGTCCAGGGCGCCACACATGCGTGTGTGTGTTTTTGCGTGCTTGTGTGTGTTTGTGGGGACTGCAAGAGCGGGTCAGATCGCGGTGGATGTACGGAAGTGTGTGCGGTAAGGATTTTGCTCGTACAGCAAAGCTTTCTCGTAAACCGAGTTAAAAATGTATTTATTTGTATTCCAAATATAAGTTTACAAACCATTCAGATTGCTATACAATATCACTAGAACAAAGGATACAAATCTGTGATCTAGTCTCCCGATATCTACCTGCACATAACCTCCGATCCTCACAGGATCTCCTTCTCTAGTCAAATCGTATCTCGTCTTCCCACGATCGCTTCCAAGATTTCTCCCGCGCCCCCCCATACTCTGGAACTCTCTGCCTCAACATATTAAATTCTTGCCTACGTTGGAAAGTTTCAAAGGGTGTACCTAAAGGCCCACCTCTTCCGAGAAACCTAAAACTTGCCGTAACCCTCAGTCCGCTATACCACTGCACGATGAGCTCTGCCCTCATCTACTGTATTCTTACCCATCCCTGTAGACTGGGAACCCTCGCAGGCAGAGTCCTCTCTCCTGTGCCTTGTATTGTTTATGATTATTGTACTTGTCCCTGTTATGTACGAGGGGCTGCTGATAAGTCTTTGGCTTTACTCAGAAAAAAAAAAGATAGGATGATGAAACTTTCCATTTATTCCACATACTCTCCACTGATGACAACACACGTCTTACATCGGTATTCCAAGCTCTGTAAGCCTAGCAAAAAGAAGGATTTCAGTTGTGTCTCAAACCAGGCATCCATAGCAGTCATGGCATCAGAAATGGTGTGAAACTTCGAATCCTTGAGGTGTTTCTTCTGGTTTGGAAACAGATGATGGTGATGGTGATGATGGAGGGAGCTAGATCTGATGAATAAGTTGGGTTGTCAACCAGCTGGAAGCCCAGCTCTGTCAGTTTTGCTGTAGTCGCTTGTGCAGTGTGAGTGGAGGCGTTGTCTTGCAGGAACAAGATTCCTTTGGACAGCTTGCCGCACCTTTTGGCCTTCAGAGCTGCCTTCAATTGGTCCAGAAGTTCAATGTAATACCTTGCATTGATGGTGGAACTCTTTTGAAGGTAGTCCACTAGCAGCACACCCTCCATATCCCAGAACACAGATGCCATCATCTTAGTGGCTGATTTTTGCACCTTTGGACAAGGAGAAACACTGTGCCTCTGTGGCGCCCTGGACTAGCCAGGTCGTCACAGGTACTACAACACACACACCCCCACCCCGAGATAAGCACACCAGCCAAACACAAAACCCTTGTTGCCTCCCTCCAGGGGCTGATGTCCAGACCAGGTGGGGTGGAGCCAGGCGGTTATCCCCACCCACTGAGGAGTTCACAGTCCTGAAGGCAGGAACAGTAGTCAGTGGAGTGGAGTTCAGGAGTTGAAGTGGAAGGAGTGACTGCTGGTGTCTGGGTGTGTGGCCCAGGCACTGACAGCAAGGTTGGCAGACGGTGGTGGCTGTCTGCAGGAGAGGCGAATCAAGCGGGACCATAGGACCGGGGTCGGGCGGTGGCCCGCCGGTCGCCGAACCGGGGAGCGAAGTGAAGCCAGCACACACAGGCAGGGCCTGCGGACCCCGACCAGGCTTGGAGCCGCCGAAAAGGTCAAATCCGTTAGTGACTGGAACCGCAGGGGTTTCCTAACAGCCAAGACCCGATAGAAGGCAACCGTCCAACCAGCAGAAGGGAATACAGCTACCGCCAAAAGCTAGGATCCCAAGGGCCAGAGCCTGCAGGCAACAGGGCTCCTCCGGCACATATACGCTGGGGGGCGGGTTACCGGTGGGAAGCCACTGGAGCCGAACAAACACAGGTGCAGGAAAAGGCAGCTATCACCAACCATCCGGGAGAAGTCACAGCAGCCGGCTGCGGGACCCGTCCATCCAGCCGTTTGGTTTACCAGAGACTTTGTGCATATTTGTGGCTGATTGAGTACAACCGTGCCAGCCGGCACCGCGCTGCGCAGTCCCTGCGACCCTGCACCTCACCAACTCTGCCTCCCCGTCACCTCACCGGGCCCCGGGACCACCAACCCCTACCCACGGAGGGGGAAAACAACATCCCAGCTGCTCCCTACCATCGCTCCCGGGATCCCCGTCACCAGCAGCGGTGGTGCCCATCTTCGCCACAACCCGTGGGTGGCGTTACGAACCTCAAATCCCCAAACAAACTACCCCTTTCACTCACGGGCGAGGAGCGCCGCTCGAGTCCCCGGATCCGGCCCACCGCTCAAGCCACTGAGCAGCAGCAGCAGCAGCGCCGGACCCAAGCATTAGCGAGCGCAGCGCCCCACCGCCCGCGACAACTTGGCGTCACGAACAGGATCTTACCGTTCTACCGGCTGGTAGAAGTGCGCATTGTGTTCCCCGCCGGCGGTGTCCGGCCGAAAAATTCCAGATTCCGCCATCTTGGGCGCGGAGATTTTCCCACTGGAGCGTCTTCCTGAGCAGTAGAGGCGCGAAAGCCAAAGCCCCGCCCCTGAAGAGGAGGTGCCGAGAAAATACCAAGGGGGGACGGATGGCGGCCGGCCGCATGTAAACCGAGGCCATAAAAGCAGGGACGCCAGGACTCTTCCGCCATTTAGTTCCTGGAAAATACCGCAGCCAGCATGCTCCGTCCGTCCGGTAACACCGCAGTCCCCGAGCCCGCGCCAGGAATAGCAGCGTGGGTGGAGGTCCGGACCGTCCAACTGAGCAGCCGTCTGCAAGTGAAAGTGCAGCTCCTCCTAGAGGAGTGGGAGGCCGACATGGCGGACGTGGTGGCGGCCATACGGAGACGCGAGGTGGAGGAAGACTTGGAGGAGCGGGTAAGCGACCCACGCCCCTGTGTCCCAACAGGATCGGTCGCTGCGGCTGAGGGGCCCGGTCTGCGCTCGCTCACCCTGCTGCCTCCCCCGCTACCCATACTGGCTACTGCTGCCCCGCCACTAGGCCCGATACCCTTACCAAGGGTAGCGGTACCCTGCCCGTCCGCTCGAACGGACCAACCTGCAGAAAAAGGCCGTAGACGACAAGAACCGCTTCCCTGGAAGATCCAGAGGGCAGTGCCAGTCTGCGAAGACACACCGGTGGCACCGGAAGTGGCCGCGCCCAGCACCGTCCTGGCTTCGGTGATCCGTCCATTCCAGGAGGAGGCGGAGGCCCAGCAGGTGAGGAACCCTGTACCCCTACCCCACGCCTCAGCTGAGGCTGCGCCGGGTCGTCGCTGTGAGGCAGCACCCCAGGCCATGACACCGCGGGACCTTCCACAGAGGGTGCCAGTAGTGGGCAGTGTGAAGGAGGTCCTGCGGGGCCCGACCCGCGCTCAGGGGCAGACAGTTGCCCCTTACTGGGACAGGGAGCCGAGCCAGCTGGGCCCGGGAAATTGCGGAGATGGAGAAGCGGAAGGCTGAGATGGTATCCCGCACTATCCAAGAGAAGGAGAACCTCCGCAGAGCCACCTTCCGGGTACGGGGCCCGATATACGAGGGGCGGGTGCGAAGATTCGACCCCAGCCGGGAGTATGGATTTATCTATGAGCCGGGCCTGGAGGCTGAGGTGTTTGTGGCCCGCCGGGATTTCAACGCCCATCTACCAACGGGCCACCCGGGCCGCAACTTGCTCCCAGGCGATCTTGTGGCTTACACGCGGCACTGTGGAGAGAGGGGCTGGTATGCCCTTGATGTCAAGCTGAGAGGAGGCCAGGAGGACCAGGAACCGGCCCAGTCCCCTCCCTCGTCTTGCAGTGTGGAGTTGAAGTAAGGCAGCGGTCCACCGTTGCAGCAGTTGTCCCCCGTTGGGACCATCAGTACCGTTTAAGTGAATGAATGAATGAATCAAACCGAATAATCACCTGATTTGCCGGCCGTGAAGAGCCATCCCCGTTGGGACTGGAGTTGTTGTCCCTGTTGTACCGTTAACCCCCACCGTGGATGAGAGACTCCTCATTGACAAGCCCGAGAACTGGCAGGGCACCCACGAACTTGTGGGCATGTAAAAGGTTGATGGGGTGTTACCGTTGCTGCCTCCGTAGAGGCAGATTTGGAGGATGGGCCTGGAGGTAAGTGATGGTGGGGATGTGGGGCCCCCTGAAGTGACAGCCGGGTGCGAGACACCGTACCCGTTCCCGCTCGGGCAGCCTGGATCTGGACTGGGGTCAAGGGGTGCTGCCCACTTCTTAGGGGCAGCATCAGGGCTAGGTTGCTTGGGTGGGAAAGCGGAAGCCGTCCGTCCGTGTTATTAAAAATGTATATATATGTTTTGCAACGTTCAAGTGACATGCCTCCCGTAAGGGAAGATTTGAAAAGTTTACTGTTTGTTTAAATGTTATTTATATTTTTCAGTTAAAAAGAAATTAAAACCGGTGATGGATGGGCAGTCCGCGGACGGTCTGCATTTAACAAGGGGGAATGTGGCACCCTGGACTAGCCAGGTCATCACAGGTACTGCAACACACACACCCCTACCCCGAGATAGGCACACCAGCCAAACACAAAACCCTTGTTGCCTCCCTCCACGGGCTGATGTCCACACCAGGTGGGGTGGAGCCAGGCGGTTGGCCCCACCCACTGAGGAGTTCACAGTCCTGGAGGCAGGAACAGTAGTTGTCGCGGGCGGGGGGTGCGCTGCTCGACCGCGCTTGCGGCTTGGGTCCGGCTGCGGCTACTGCTGCTGCTTGGTGGCTCGAGCGGTGGGCCGGATCCGGGGACTCAAGCGGCGCTTCTCGCCCGTGAGTGAAAGGGGTTGGTTTGGTTTGGGGATTGAGTTCGTGACGCCACCCACGGGTCGTGGTGAGGTTGGGGCACCACCGCTGCTGGTGACGGGGATCCCAGGAGCGTTGTTAGGTAGCAGCTGGGATGTTTTCCCCCTCCGTGGGTAGGGGTCGGTGGTCCCGGGGCCCGGTAGGGGGCGAAGGGAGGGATGCAGGGCAGGTGGGGTGCAGGGTGGCAGGGGCAGCGCGGTGCCGGACGGCACGGTGGTACTCACTCAGCCAAGGATGAACACAGAGTCTCCGGTAAAACAAACGACTGGATGGACGGGTCCCGCAGCCGGCTGCTGTGGTTACTCCCGGACAGTTGGTGATGGCTGCCTTTCCCTGCACCTGTGGTGTATCTTCGGTTCCGATGGCTTCCCACCGGTAACCCGCTCCCCAGCGTATAGATGCCGGAGGAGCCCTTTTGCCCGCAGGCTCTGGCCCTGGGAGCTCTAGCTCTGGCGGTAGCCTTATCTCCCTGTACGGTTTGGACGGTTGCCTTCAATCGGGTCTTTGATGCTAGGAAACCCCGGAGGTTCCCGTCGCTAACGGATTTGACCAGTTTAACGGCGACTCCCAGCCTGGTCGGGGTCCGCAGGCCCTGCCGGTTTGGTGCTGGCTTCTCTTCGCTCCCCAGTTCGGTACTGGTGGGTCACCGCCCAACCCTGGCCCTACGGTTCCACGTCGATAGGCCTCTCCTGCAGACGGCCACCACCGTCTGCCAACCTTGCTGTATGTGCCCGGGCCACGTACCCGGACACAGTCAGTCTTCTCCTCACTTGCCACTTCACTCCTCCACTTTCACTCTCCCTAACTGATCTGTCACTTTTCCCGCCTCCAGGCCTGTGAACTCCTTGGTGGGTGGAGCCAACCGCCCGGCTCCACCCCACCTGGTGTGGACATCAGCCCCTGGAGGGAGGCAACAAGGATTTGTGTGTGCGGCTGATGTGCCTAACCGGGGTGTGGGGTGTGTTGTTGCAGTACCTGTGACGTCCTGGCTTGCCCAGGGCGCCACATAGTCAGTGGAGTGGAGTTCAGGAGTTGAAGTGGAAGAAGTGACTGCTGGTGTCTGGGTGTGTGGCCCAGGCACTGACAGCAAGGTTGGCAGACGGTGGTGGCCGTCTGCAGGAGAGGCGAATCAAAGCGGAACCGTAGGACCGGGGTCGGGCGGTGGCCCGCCGGTACCGAATCGGGGAGCGAAGTGAAGCCAGCACACACAGGCAGGGCTTGCGGACCCCGACCAGGCTTGGAGCCGAAAAGGTCAAATCCGTTAGTGACCAGAACCCCAGGGGTTTCCTAACAGCCAAGACCCGATAGAAGGCAACCGTCCAACCAGCAGAAGGGAATACAGCTACCGCCAATAGCTAGGATCCCAAGGGCCAGAGCCTGCAGGCAAAAGGGCTCCTCCGGCACATATACGCTGGGGAGCGGGTTACCCATGAGAAGCCACCGGAGCCGAACAAACACACAGGTGCAGGAAAAGGCAGCTATCACCAACCGTCCGGGAGAAGTCACAGCAGCTGGCTGCGGGACCCGTCCATCCAGCCGTTTGGTTTACCAGAGACTTTGTGCATATTTGTGGCTGAGTGCGTACAACCGTGCCAGCCAACACCGCGCTGCGCAGTCCCTGCGACCCTGCACCTCGCCAACCCTGCCTCCCCGTCACCTCACCGGGCCCCGGGACCACCAACCCCTACCCACGGAGGGGGAAAACAACATCCCAGCTGCTCCCTACCATCGCTCCCGGGATCCCCGTCACCAGCAGCGGTGGTGCCCATCTTCACCACAACCCGTGGGTGGCGTCACAAACTCAAATCCCCAAACAAACTACCCCTTTCACTCACGGGCGAGGAGCGCCGCTCGAGTCCCTGGATCCGGCCCACTGCTCGAGCCACCGAGCAGCAGCAGCAGCAGCGCCGGACCCTAGCGTTAGCGAGCACAGCGCCCCGCCGCCCGCGACACCTCCACTCTTTTGACTGTTCCTTGTTTTCAGGGTCATACAAATAAATACAGGTCTCATCCATTTTGACCGGTCTATCCAGGAAGTTTTTATCAGTCCAGAAACGCTGACAAATGGACCAGGAAGTTTTCACTCACTGATTCTCTGATCTGTTGTCAGACATTTGGAAATCCAGTTTGCAGATCACTTCCTCATGTCCAAATGTTCATGGATAATGACACAAACACGATCACGGGGAATCCCCATGATGTCTGCTATTGCTTTAGCTGAAATTCGTGGATTCTCCAGTATGAGGTTGTGCACAGCATCTACGATCTCCGGAACAACAACTTGGTCGTCCAGGACGTTCCTCATCATTGGGGCTAAAGTGGCCTATTTGAAATTTGTCAACTCAATTCTTAACTGTGGAATATGAAGGGCATTGATCCCCCAATGTCTGCGACATATCACTATGAATATCCGCTGCGGACTTTCCTTGCAGAAACAGAATTTTGTCACTCCTGCTCTCAGTTGCTGGGAATATCGCATTAGACTCCCCCATTTTAATTTCCCGTATGCGTAGAACACTGTTTCCATAAGCAACAGACACAAAATTTTGAACACATATATTAGACACATAAGGCTTTCATGTGATGGAACATTCGTTACCATAGAAACAAAAAACGATCACAAAGCCAAAGACTTACCAGCTGGTTCTCGTATACCCTTTTTCACATGTAAAGCGCCATGGAATAAATGGCGTTATAATAATAAATAATAATACATATGCAAATCGCCACGTGACTTATGTATCGGTCAAAGTGATTGTCCGACACATATAATGACCATTATAAATATCTATCTTTAAACTCTAACTAGTTTTGCAACTTAATTTTAACTTCCCCTTCTGTTCTCCCTATACAGATAATCCCTATGTTTTTTTTTTACTTTATTTCCTGTGATGTTTGAGGGTAATCTAAATGGAACATCACAGAAGGATGGTCCTAAAGTATCTTCCCCACAGCTTATATCACCTACTCTAAAAGAGGAAATCATCAGGGCGCGGTGCCTGTGGCACGCAACATCGCTAGGACCCGTCACACGGATTTACCTATTTACCTGCCTAGCGACGTCGCTGTGACCGGCCAAGCGCCTCCTTTCTAAGGGGGCGGTTCGTGCAACATCACACGGCAGCCGTCCAATAGAAGCGGAGGGGCGGAGAAGAGCAGAAGGAAAGACATGCCCACCTCATTGCCGGAGGACGCAGGTACGGTGTTTTTCGTCGTTCCTGCGGTGTCACACGTAGCAATGTGTGCTGCCGCAGGAACGACAAACAATCTGTGTCCTGCACCATCAACGATATTTGGGATTTGAACGACGTGTCAACGATCAACGATAAGGTGAGTAATTTTGATCATTAACGGTCGTTTGTGATTTTCACACGCAACGACGTAGCTAATGAGGCCGGATGTGCAACACGAATTCTGTGACCCCAACGACATCTCGTTAGCAATGTTGTTGCGTGTAAGCCCCCTTTTCCCTAAACCAAGAAATCCTTAGAAGGAGGTTAGAGAAGCAGGGTGAGTGAAACCAGTACCTTCCCATAGATGATAACTTGGGTGAAGATGGTGGGAGAAGATGAGGGTTTAAATCCATCCCCGTAAGCACCTATGAAAAAAAAAACCACACCAGAAAGGGAATCTTCTCCCTGATCTAATTCATACTGTTATTTGTTCCTTTTCAAGTGTTTCTGGAGATTGAATTAAATGACGGTAATTCATGATTTTGCGTGTAATACTTAAACGTGACCCTATTTCTTCTTTACATTGTGGGTGAATAGTGTAATGAGAGAAGAATAATATTTTTCATCTCACTTTTTCATAGTTTATAATAAAGATGTAAATCTCCTAAATTATGTTTGAGAATATATACACACCCATATACTCTTGACAAAGCTGGAAGGGCGAAACACAGGATTGAGCAAGATATCAAGCGTGCTGTTTCTTTAGGGGGCTTTACACACAACGATATCGCTAACGATATGTCGTTGGGGGTCACTGAATTCGTGACACACATCTGGCATCGTTAGCGACATTGTTGCGTGTAACACCTACGAGCGACCGCTAACGATCAAAAATACTCACCAAACTGTTGAACGTTGACACGTCGTTCCTTTCCCAAATATCGTTGCTCATGCTGGACGCAGGTTGTTTGTCGCTTCCTGAGGCACATCGGTATGTGTGACACCCCGGGAACGACGAACAGCAGCGTTAATGCGTCTGCCGTCAACAAGGTGGGCCCATCGATAATGCAGCTGCTCTCCACCCCTCTGCTTCTATTGGTGGCCCGCTGTGTGACATCGCTGTGACTGCGCACGAAACTCCCCCTTAGAGGTTGTTTGCCGCCTACAGCGACGTCACTAGGAAGGTAAGTGCGTGTAAAGGGTGCACTTGCCCCCGTCGTTTATGCGACATGTGGTGATCGCTGCCATAGCGAACATTATTGCTACGGCAGCGTCACATGCACATACCTGTTCAGCGACGTCGCTATGACCGCCCAGCAATCCCTCCTTCAAGGGAGAGGTGCGTTCGGCGTCACAGCGATGTCACAGTGGCGTCACACGGTATCCGTCCAATAGCAGAGGAGGGGCGGAGATGAGCGGCTGGAACATGCCGCCCACCTCCTTTCTTCCTCATTGCCGGTGGACGCAGGTAAGGAGATGTTCGTCGTTCCTGCGGTGTCACACACAGTGATGTGTGATGCCGCAGGAACGACAAACAACCAGCGGCATGCACCACCAACGACATTTTGAAAAGGAGCGACGTGTCAACGATCAACGATTTTTGCCATTTTTGCAATCGTTGATCGTCGCTCCTAGCTGTCACACGCTGCGATGTCGCTAACAGCACCGGATGTGCGTCACTAACGACGTGACCCCGACGATATATCGTTAGCGATGTTGCAGCGTGTAAAGCACCCTTAACACTTACAAGCGATATTGTGCGCCACGGGCAGCGATTTGCCCGTGGCGCACAAACGACGGGGGCGGGTGCGATTGGCAGCAACATTGCTAGCGATGTCACTGCGTGTAAAGCGGCCTTTAGACTTTGAAATCATCTTAAGGTGCTGTTTTTACTCTCTATGTAATTAAAATATATTGGAGAAAATTAATTTATCTTTATAGTTTTGAACCATGATTGGATGTCTGTGTTTTCTATAGTAGGGATGAGCGAACCCACGGAGGTTCAATTTCACCGGGTTCAGCTGGACTTTAGTTAAAAGTTTTGTTCTGGACCTGGACCTCACCTGAACTTAAACCCAGACACTGAACTCTATATAAATCAATTGAGACATGAACTTTGTTGCTGTAAAATGGCTGTAAAATAGTCATAGTAAGGGCAAGATGGCTTCAAAAGGAAGCAAAAAGGGGGTAAAAGAAGGAAAATTGCCCAGCAGACAAATTTGGTTAGGGAATAAAAAAGAAAAATGGCGTTGGGTTCTCCTAATTTTGATAACCAGCCAAGTTAAAGCAAATGGAGGCTTGTATTATCAGGCTGAGAAGGTCCATAGTTATTGGACCCTCCAAGCCTATAAAATGCTGCCCACAGCCACCTAAAAAATGGCACATTTATTAGATGCGCCAATCCTGGCTCTTTGCCCAGCATTTACCGATTGCCCTGGTGTGGTGGCAAACGGGGTAATGCTTTTAGTGTTGATATCATGCGCGACTTGAAAGTTGGCTTCAAGCTTAGAGATTAGGAATGGATAGGCGTCTAACAGACACCCCCCATAACTAATTCAGTAAGTATATAGTTAAAAAACACACACTGGAAAAAACATAGTTTATTTGAATAAAAACTCCCCTACACTCTCTTGTTCACCAATTTTCTTAATTTCTAAAAATTCGTTGGAGGGATAATCTGGTACTCTTGTAGACCAATCCACCTTTTCCCTGTTGATGAGTCCTATAAAAGGTCTATATTATTACAGCTAGATGAAGCAGAGCCCTTATAGGATAGGTTGGCCCATGTAGGTTCACTACATCATGAGTAGAATCATCATCCCTGATTCATCAAGACTATTGTTTCTCACGCCTGTCTTGATGAGCAGGCGTCATGAGGTGAGACTCAAAGTGGTGTGAAAAGGTTTTGGTACCGTGTTGGCCAGTTATAAAATTATTAGCCATTAAAAGGTATCACAAGATTATAATTTTGTTCCACTCACTGAGAACATTCAATAATCAAAGTGGTGTGTAACTTCTTCTGCACTTTGTCATGAATTTTACTCCAAAACTAGACTGCAGTAAGATTTATGGCATAAGGAACATCACCGCTGGTCATTAGTTTGACGAGGTGGGGTTGCCATGCCTTATCACGTCCTTGTTACACCTCAACCACGCTCACTATTTCAGAGCTAGAGAAAAAAAGCATAAAAACACCAAAGTTGCACATTTTCTGTGTTCCTCAAAAATTGGTTGACTTTTCAAAGCTTTTTATGCCATTTTTTTCCGCATAATATGTTTCATGCATTGGGGTCATAAACTTTACATAAAGAATTTAATCTACGTACAACATTGACGTCTTGGTGCTCATATCACTTGGTCGAAGGATAGAGCAAAAGCTGCAGAGATATCATAAAAGGGGTGATGGGAAAGACCAGCAACCCGATGGCTTGATACAATCAAGGAAATGGGGGAGAAGACCCTGGTAAACCTATCTAGGCTCCAAAAGATTGATCTTCCTACGGAGGGTTCATCCATCAAGTCTCCATGGCTCGAGATCGAGCTGAAGGCCATTAAATAATAATAATAATATTAATATTATTATGAAGAAGAAGAATGAAGAAGAAAGGAGAAGAAAGGAAGAAAGAAGGAAGGAAGGAAGGAAGGAAGGAGGAAGAAGGAAGAAGGAAGAAGGAAGAAGGAAGAAGAAGAAGAAATAATATTTATTATCAGGACAGGCAATAGAAGGAGAATTGCTGGAGTTCCAGTCACAGGAACCCACCAGATACAATACTACTGAAACTGCTTCATTTATCATCTATAAGACCGATTGACACAACTGAATACAATTATATAGAAAGTGAGTAAGGCAATGGTGTCATGCTAGGTATGGGGAAGTACCCTGTGTCTTGGGAAAGGGAAGATGGTGACTCCTCACCGAACTTAAAGCTGACCCACCAGGGTTCCTCACCACCTTAGACAGGTTCTGCACCTTTGCGCCAAGACGGATACCTGACCCTAGTATCCCTACTGTTGGGCCCAAAATAGGGAAGAGATGGGATGAGCTCTTTGTCAACCCCACTAAACACTATAGAAGACACAAGGTGGACACACAGGGGAAAAACACTTATCATTAGATGACTCAGGTAAAAGTTCAGCAAAATGTCCAGCAAAGATATCACAGAGGAGTACAAGCCACCTGATGGCAACCTTGGCTTGAATGAACTGAAAATATCACCAGCACCAGTCTCAGGAAGGAAGGAATATTTAAGCACCGAGGTAATGCTGATGGTCAGAAGCTGGGTGGAAGGCGAGCTCCTGCTGGGTCCAAAAGGGGGAGAGATGAATCCAGCAGGAAAGCTACTTATACCAATGACTACTGACAGCAGGAACAATGGAAAGTGAGGGAGCATTCTGCGCAGTCAGATGCTGTGACCTTCTATGGCCAGAAACCACATGATTGTCACCAGTGACAAATGGTCAAATAAGTGAACCTCTAATCACACATAGGACTTGGATACCCCTGATCTTGCGTTTGGAGTCCATCCAAACAGTCAAACTTTTAACACCTATTGTAGCCTATAGATAGATTATAAGTCTTGGTCGTCCTCCGGTCTTCACAATGTCAGGAATTTATCCTTTCTTAGGGAAGATTTGCAGAGCTTTACATGTGTGTTTTCAGATGGAAATAGTCTAGTGGCAAACAAGAAAAAAAACAGCCGTAGCCGGTTTTACATATTAGGCATATTTTGTGTAACAGCTCCACACCCAGTCATTTCGACAAAAAATCTGCACTCACCCAAAACATCTCAGTTATGTCTAGAGACAAGTCAGCAATTACGGGATGAGGAGTCAGATGCATGAACACTGGGAGATCCATTAGTTCTGAACGTATGGAATAATTCGAGATCTTCTTATTTGGATAACAGAATCTGCATCTAAGCTTGTTCAAGACTTGTGACCAAGAGCGTCTTCAACCGAGCACCAACCTCCGTTGACTAGATGTTTCCTGAGCTGCCAAGAATCAAGATGATGGTGGATCTGGGAATTTAGAGTTAAGATTGTAGAGGAGCTTCCCAAACCCAATGTTGGATTTTTTACCAATCATAGGAGTACTGATTTTAGATGTGGTCATTTTCCCCGGTAAGTACCATTTTATTATCAAGTAGCCTGATTGACACAATATAAGACAACGCCGTGTCTTCTGGTTGTTCTACTTTTATCTTTTATAGCAGTAATATCAATACTAGTAGCAACCGTAAAAAAATTAGTAGTACCGAACCGGCAATTCTCATCTCATATATTCAAGTATTTGAACAGAAAAGCCACCCTAAACATCTCAGTTATGTCTAGAGACAAGTCAGTATTTACGGGATGAAGAGTAAAGGCTACTTTACACACTGCGATATCGGTCCCGATATCGCTAGTGTGCGTACCCGCCCCCATCTGTTGCGCGACATGGGCATATCGCTGCCCGTGCCGCACAACATCGCCCAGAGCCGTCACACATACTTACCTGTCCGGCGACGTCGCTGTGACCGGCGAACCGCCTCCTTTCTAAGGGGGCGGTCCGTGCGGCGTCACAGCGACGTCACTGAACCGCCGCCCAATCGCAGCGGAGGGGCGGAGATGAGCGGGACGTAACATCCCGCCCACCTCCTTCCTTCCGCATAGCGGCCGGGAGGCAGGTAGGGAGACGTTCCTCGCTCCTGCGGCGTCACACGCAGCGATGTGTGATGCCGCAGGAACGAGGAACAACCTCGTTACTGCTGAAGTAACGATTTTTGGGAATTAGGACCCGTGTAGCCGATTAGCGATAAATCATGCTTTTGCGACGATTTTACATCGCTGAACGCTGTTACACAAAGCTATATCGCTAACGATTGCGGAAGTGCGTCACCAAAACCGTGACCCCAACGACAAAATTCGGGCGATATCGCAGTGTGTAAAGCCCGCTTTAGATGCATGAACATTGGGAGATCTATTAGTTCTGAACGTATGGAATAATTCGAGATCTTCTTATTTGGATAACAGAATCTGAAATCTAAGCTTGTTCATGACTAGTGACCAAGAGCGTCTTCAATCAAGCACCAACCTCCGTTGACTAGATGTTTCCTGAGCTGCCAAGAATCAAGATGATGGTGGATCTGGGAATTTAGAGTTAAGATTGTAGAGGAGCTTCCCAAACCCAATGTTGGATTTTTTTCCCAATCATAGGAGTACTGATTTTAGATGTGGTTGTTTTCCCCGGTAAGTACCATTTTATGATCAAGTAGCCTGATGGACACAATATAGGACAACGCCGTGTCTTCTGGTTGTTCTGTTTTTATAGCAGTAAAATCAGTACTAGTAGCAACCGTAAACGTATCAGTAGTACCGAGACGGCAATTCTCATCTCATATACTCAAGTATTTAAACAGAAAACCCATCCAAAACATCTCAGTTATGTCTAGAGACAAGTCAGCAATTACGGGATGAAGAGTCAGATGCATGAACATTGGGAGATCCATTCGTTCTGAACGTATGGAATCATTCGAGATCTTCTTGTTTGGATAACAGAATCTGAAATCTAAGCTTGTTCATGACTCGCGACCAAGAGCGTCTTCAATCGAGCACCAACCTCCGTTGACTAGATGTTTCCTGAGCTGCCAAGAATCAAGATGATGGTGGATCTGGGAATTTAGAGTTAAAATTGTAGAGGAGCTTCCCAAGCCCAATGTTGGATTTTTTTCCCAATCATAGGAGTACTGATTTTAGATGTGGTTGTTTTCCCCGGTAAGTACCATTTTATTATCAAGTAGCCTGATGGACACAATATAGGACAACGCCGTGTCTTCTGGTTGTTCTGTTTTTATAGCAGTAATATCAGTACTAGTAGCAACCGTAAACGTATTAGTAGTACCGAGCCGGCAATTCTCATCTCATATACTCAAGTATTTATACAGAAAACCCACCCAAAACATCTCAGTTATGTCTAGAGACAAGTCAGCAATTACGGGATGAAGAGTCAGATGCATGAACATTGGGAGATCCATTCGTTCTGAACGTATGGAATCATTCGAGATCTTCTTGTTTGGATAACAGAATCTGAAATCTAAGCTTGTTCATGACTCGCGACCAAGAGCGTCTTCAATTGAGCACCAACCTCCATTGACTAGATGTTTCCTGAGCTGCCAAGAATCAAGATGATGGTGGATCTGGGAATTTAGAGTTAAGATTGTAGAGGAGCTTCCCAAACCCAATGTTGGATTCTTTACCAATCATAGGAGTACTGGTTTTAGATTTGGTCGTTTTCCCCGGTAAGAACCATTTTATTATCAAGTAGCCTGATTGACACAATATAGGACAACGCTGTGTCTTTTGGCTGTTCTCTTTTTATAGCAGTAATATCAATACTAATAGCAAATGTAATAGTATGAGTAGTAAAGTCTGTACAGTAAATGCCTCAATAGTTGGTCGGGGCTACTTTTGCATGAATTCCTGCATCAATGCAGCAATGTGGCATGGAGGCGATCAGCCTGTGGCACTGCTGAGGTGTTATGGAAGTCCAGGTTGCTTTGATAGCAGCCTTCAGCACGTCTGCATTGTTGGGTCTGCTGTCTCTCATAGACTCTCTATGGGGTTAAGGTCAGGTGAGTTTGCTGGCCAATCAAACACAATGATACTGTGGTTAGTAAACCAGGTATTGGTACTTTTGGCAGTGTGGACAGGGGCCAAGTCCTGACGGAAAGTTAAATTTCCATCTCCAAAAAGCTTCTCGACAGAGGGAAGCATGAAGTGCTATAAAATGTCTTGGTAGATGACTTTGGTCTCGATAAAACACAGTGGAGCTACACCAGCAGATGACATGGCTCCCCAAACCATCTCTGATTGTGGAGACTTCACACTAGACCTCAGCAGCTTGGATTGTGGCCTCTCCACTCTTCCTCCAGACTCTGCGACCGCGATTTCCATGTGATGCAATATTTACTTTCTTCTGAAAATAACACCTTGGACACTGAGAACAGTCCAGTTCTTTTCCTCCTTAGCCCAGGTAAGACGCTTCTGGCGTTGTCTATTGGTCATGAGTGGTGACACAAGGAACGCAACACTTGTAGCCCATGTCCTGGATACGTCTGTGTGCGGTGGCTCTTGAAGCACTGACTCCAGCAGCGTCCACTCCTTGTGAATCTCCCCCAAATTTTTGAATGGCCTTTTCTTAACAATCCTATCAAGGCTGTGGTTATCCCGGTTGCTTGTGCAACTTTTTCTACCACACTTTTTCCTTCAACTCAACTGTACATTAATATGCTTGATTACAGCACTCTGTGAACATCCAGCTTATTTAGCAATGACCTTTTGTGGCTTGCCCTCCTTGTGGAGTGTGTTAATGACTGCCTTCTAGACATCTGTCAAGTCAGCAGTCTTTCCCATGATTGTGTAGCCTACTGAACCAGACTAAGGGGCAATTTTAAGCACTAGTGGCAGCTAGATAGTTTGACCAATTCATGACTAATACTACCACAATGTCATGACTGAATAATATGTCTATATCATGAGCAAATATTAGTGCTACTCAGAGACAAAATAATACCGCTATACTGAGGCTTAATAAAAAAATATTATAAGAGATCTGATGATGCTACTATAATGCATTGAAATAATACCAACATACTATGTGAAGATAATTTAATAAACCATAGTGCCGATCAAAAAAACATGGGATATCTTACAGGTGACATCTTCTCTGATTGTAGACATTCTCTTTTCTTCTCCATCTCGCCCAGACCATCTTGACGACTACTCTAGGTAACTGCAAAGCTTGTTTTGACCCCAAACCTCTCCTCACTGAACCCTTTCATTGTCTGGCTCAGACCATCATGGCTACTACTCTGTTACTGCAGAGGTTGTTTTGACTCCCATTACTTTTGACACACAAACTTCTCATTACTGAACCTTCTGTTTGCCTGTTTCAGACCAACATGACGACTAGTCTAGAGGACTACAAAGGTTGTTCTGACCCCCATCACTTTTAAAACACAAACCTCTCCTCACTTAATCCTTTCTTTGTCTGGCCCAGACCATCATGACGACTAATCTATGTGACTTCAAAGTTTGTTTTGACACCTATAACTTTTGAAACACAAACATCTCATCACTGAACCCTTTCTTTGTCTTGCCAAGACCATCATGATGACTTCTCTAGGTGACTGCAGAGGTTGTTTTGACCCCTATTACTTGTGACACACAAACCTCTCATCACTGAACCCTCTGTTTGTCTGGCACAGACCAACATGACGACTACTCTAGATGACTACAAGGGTTGTTTTGACCCCCATCACTTTTAAAACACAAACCTCTCCTCACTTAACCCTTTCTTTGTCTGGCCCAGACCATCATGACGACTAATCTGTGTGACTTCAAAGTTTATTTTGATACCTATAACTTTTGAAACACAAACATGTCATCACTGAACCCTTTCTTTGTCTGGACCAGACCATCATGACGACCACTCTAGGAGACTGCAAAGGTTGTTTTAACCCCCAGCACTTTTCAAACACAAATCTCTCATTACTGAACCCATTCTCTGTCTGGCCCAGACAATCTAAATGACTTCTCTATGTGACTGCAAATGTTGTTTTGACTCCCATCACTTTTGAAACACAAACATCTCATCACTGAATCCTTTCTTTATCGGGCCCAGACCATCATGATGACTTCTCTAAGTGACTGCAAAGGTTGTTTTGACCACCATCACTTTTAAAACACAAACTTTTTATCACTGAACCCTTTCTTCGTCTGGCCCAGACCATCATGATGACTTCTCTGAGTGACTTCAAAGGTTGTTTTGACCCCCATCACTTTGCCCCCATTACTACACCCATCATCTTATTCAATATTCCTAAATACCATATTATTAAAATATTTGTGCCTGAGGATACAAGAGATAACAAAAAAAATAAATATAGGCGCCATAGCAAAATATCAGACCTCCCCAAATAATTTTATATCCTGGCCCTCTAAATGGAGTGAGTAGACACTTTCCGCACACTACGTGTAAAGTTGAGCATCGTTGGGCACAAATTAGAGTACAGAACCTGGAACAATAAAGACCGACACTGGATGCAAAACAATATAAATTCTTCTACAAATGCCTGTTGTTTTCTGGAGCAATTTACTGTGGACTAATTTCGTTCCTCAACCCCTAGGACCAAACTTCGTTCTCAGTAGAAGAAGTAATAGTGGTAATAAATGCAATTCGATTTGCATCAGATACTAAAAATACTCATTTTTTTCTGTTACAGTGGATACAATTGGCAGCGTTGAGTGAGGCTCGTATATAACAATGTATCTCTGGGTATTATTGTGTGTTATTGCAGCATTTGCAGCAACAGGTAAGTTAATTATAACAGTAGATAATTGTAATATTTGACATATACACTGCATCTATCTAACTAATAGGAATGAGCAGAAAAGTTGAAATTCGGGTTCACTGGGTTCAGCTGGAATTTAGTTAAAAATTTGGTTCTGGACAGGAACCTGACCTTGGACCTGGCATATAAGTCAATGGAAACCTAACCTTCTATCCTTCTATGCTGCAAAATATCTCTAATATGGTCATAGTAAGGGCTAGGGGGCTGCAAAAGGAAGCAAAATGGGGATACGAGTTGGACAATTACCCTGCGAACAAATGTGGATAGGGAATAAATAAAAAAAAAATGATGTGGGGTCCGATCTATTTTTGATAACTGAGCCGGTAAAGCAGACAGCTGTCTGGAGTTATCCGAAAAAGAAGGGTCCCCAAGTCATTTTTTAACATTTATTAAATAAATAATAGAAAAAAATGTGGGCTCTGCCCTATTCTTGATAAATAGCCAAGGTACAGCAGACATCTGGGGGCTGGTATTATCAGGCTGCGAAGGTCCATGGTTATTGGGCCCCTCCAAGCCTAAAAATAGCAGCTCACAGTCACCTCAGAAGTGGCTTATCCATTAGATATTCCACTTCTGGTGTTTTACCCAACTCTTCTTGACTCTACCCAAGTAAAAAAAAAACCACAATCAAATAGGGAAAAATTGTTTATTTGAATACATAGTCATCCACACTTCCTTGTGCACCAATTAATTGCGTAAAAAACCCTAAAAATTCTGACATAATCCAATGGAATAATGTCCCACAACACTATTTCAGTGGAGCTTTGGTCTGCGAACTTTCTCATAACATGGCACCAGAGGACACTGCCGGTCAGTGGGAGATGTGGAATTTCTCATGTTCATAACCGGCAAGGGCGTATGGAGCCTCGCTCTAAGAAAGTTTGCAGAGCAAATCTCTGTAGGAATCGATGGATTTCGTGGGACATTACACCATTGCATTAAGTCAGAATGTCCTGATTTCTTTTAATTAATAAATTGGTGAATGAGTAAGTGTGGGTGAGTCTTCATTCACCAATTGGATTATATCAAAACTTGAACGATTTTTTGGTGTTTAATAAATTGCTGAATAAAGGCGTGGCTGAGAATGTTTATTCAAATTAAAAAAAAAAATACAGTGGGTGTGTTTTAAGCTCTATACTTACTAGGTTAGTAATGGGGGTGTCTGATAGATGTCTATCCATTACTAACCCCTGGGCTTCATGCCAGCTATCAATTCACAGCTGACATCAACCTCAAAAGTTATATCTCAATTGCCATACAACAAGGCAATCAAGAAGAACATCTGATGGATGTGCCACTTCTGGGGCAGCTGCGGGGTGTATTTTTAGGCTGTGAAGGGCCAAATAACAATGCAACTTTCAAGCCTGATGATACCAGCCACCAGCTGTCTACTTTACCTTGGCTGGGGATCAAAAATAGGGGGAACCCCTCATTATTCTTTAAAAAATCACTTATTTATTTACTTCCTAGCAGCGATCTGGGAGTCAGAGATGTGTTCAGACATCTTCCCCCATGCTGTTCCCATTCCACTTTAGCAGTATTTCCATCCATTTCAACGATTTTCCAGCCCCCCAACCCTCCTGTGAATGTCTGCCCAAAAAATGCTCTAGTTCCTCATTGACTTCCATTATACTCTTCACTCAAATCAAGCTCATCCGAGTGTCATCCCTGCTCGATTAGAGTAACAAGCGCTTGAGCAGTTTGGTACTCGCTCATCACTAGTTGCCTTTATTTCTGGGTACATAAAGCTAGTATAGAGGAGGTATACACGGCATTTTTTTAATGATGTGAGCTTCCCTTAGAGGTTCAAGGCTGGAGCTCTACAAGGTTCTGGATATTCATTAAAGGATCTATAGGTGATAGAAGGGGCATAACTATAGTGGGTGTAGGGAACACAAACACACCCAAAGTCTAGAGCCAAAGGGGTTCCAAAATGTCCTTAAGGAGAGACTAATGATACTAAAAACCTGTGATAATTGGGGGCACCATTGAAGATTTTCCATTGGGCATAAGGGCTTCAAATTACACCCCTGCAATATAGAATATGGGTTCATCCCTATTAAGTCACAAGTAGCCAGAATGTGAATTGTTGTGGGTGGGAACCACAAATAACTGAACGTCATAGTAGAGTTAGAAGATCATGTACTATGTTCCTCACCCACAAAAAAAATGGAAAATAATAATTTAACAGGTTGTTGTGCATTTCATCGAGTTGATTAATGTTTTAAAAATTGTGTCACCTGTATCCTGAGGCCCATTCATTCTGGTATAGCTTAGAGTTGCCTCGTTCACTCAGATATAGATACTCCTAAAGACTCAAACTTTGTGTTATGACCTTGTGCAACCATGACGCATGGCCTGACACAGCTATGTGCAGCGTTCCTGAGGAATCTAAGCCCATTCGTCATCGTCAATGACCTTCATTTCACTAATATTCTTGAGTTGTCAAGTAAACAGATCATTGTCTTGTACAATCAAGGAAAAGAATTTGAAAATATCCAAAAGCATTGAGGGTCAGTTGGAAGAATATTTAATAAGTTCAAAGTAAAGGGATCACCGGCTTGACTACCGGGATGTGGCAGAAAGAAGAAGCTGTCACCGGCTGCCACTTGAAGGGGCATTTGGTCGAAAATGGTCTATTAACTGCAAAAAAACTGCAACAAGGTTTGGTGGCAGAAGACACTATTGATATAGTTTACACCATTAGTAGCATATGAAACATTGACGTTCTTTATCCTTTACTGCAAAACGTCAACTCTACTGACCCAAATCTGCAAGAAATTATCTGGCTCCAGTATACTCAGAACTGTAAAAATCAACCATTGTAACTTTTCAGACCTATGAATTAGTACATCTAAAGGAGCAAACATGAAGCATAGCCTAAAAAGAACTCCCTGTACAGATGCACATGGAGTGGCTCTGTGATGCCTACAGTGAACCATGGTGGTGGATCATTGATTCCTGGAGTGAATCATGGTGGTGGCTTGTTGATGCCTACAGTGAACCATGATGGTGGCTCGTTGATGCCTACAGTGAACCATGGCGGTGGCTCCTCAATGCCTACAGTGAACAATGGCAGTGGCTCAGTGATGCCTACAGTGAACCATGGCGGTGGCTCCTCGATGCCTACAGTGAACAATGGCAGTGGCTCAGTGATGCCTAGAGTGAACCATGGTGGTGGCTCTCGGTGCCTACAGTGAACAATGGCGGTGGCTCATTGATGTCTGGAGTGAACCATGTTGGTGGCTTGTTGATGCCTAACAGTGAACCATGATGGTGGCTCATTGATGCCTACAATGAACCATAGCTGTGGCTCCTCAATGCCTCCAGTGAAAAATGGTGGTGGCTTGATGATGCCTACAGTGAATCATGGTGGTGGCTTGTTGATGCCTGGAGTGAACCATGGTGGTGGCTCAGTGAGAGTCTAGGGCCACTTTGGTTTACTGGCAGGGGAACCTGTAATGGACATTAATATTGATTCAATGAAGTATCAGGAAATTCTAAAAATATAACATTGTGCCTTCCATGAAAAAAATCTTGGACGACTTTGAACCTTCCAATAGAACAATAATTTCAAGAATACATCAAAGTAAACCAAATCTTGGCTTCAGATGAAGTCCTAAAAGTTTCTGGAGTGGCCGTCAAAGTCCCCTGACTTGAACCCCATAGATAATAGTTGGTTGAATTTAAACAAGGTATCCACAAAATGCAAAATTCAGACTATTAGTGACCTGGGGGCCATTATCAATGAGGAATGGGCTAAGATTCTTCAAGAATGCTGCCAGAAGCTGGCATCTGGCGAAACATCAGCATTTCCTTCAGGCACAGGTGTAACTGCAATAGGTTCAGGGATTGCAATCGCACCTGGACACTAGAGCCTAGTGTGCCCAAAAAGTCACTTATCCATAAAAGAAAAGACCAGTTTTATTAAAGACTTGCAATAGTTGGGTGCCCTGTTGGAGCTTTTGCTTTGGAGCCCATGAGCTTCAAGTTACACCACTGGCTACAGGTTATAAAAGCCTAAGAGCCTATACTAAGTGCTAAAGAGGCAGGTCATGAAGGGGTGAATATTTCTGAGATTGCCCTAGCAGTAACGGTATTATTGTTTGTTGACTTTGGAGAAATCACTTAGTTGGGTTGAGCTATTTGCATTGTTTGGTGAATTCTTGGTACTGTATCCGCATTATTCTCTAAGCCTAAATCATTCATCGATGGTCGGGTAAACAGTAGCAGACTAAGAAAATAGCTGAGCAATGTTTGAGTCAAGAATAAAGATATCCATCAACACCATTAAATTGGTCAAAAGAACATCAATGAAGTAATCGATGGTTGACTTTCGGTCTTCTCCATTATGGTTGGTCACTAAAGACTATGAGTGAACGATCTGCAGCCTAGGGATCTGATGCCAACCACATGTCATTCTGAGCTGTGCCAACCATGCTGGTTTGTCTGGTCGCTTTGAGGAAAGACAAGTGGTAGGGTGAAGAAAAGCTTGTTAAGTACTAGAGTTTAACAAAAATGATTTGCAGGACCCCAGTCAAACTGATAGCCCATGGAGTACTGTGCACCTCCTACTAGCTATGACATCACAGGTACCTCTTTTAACTTGAATGTTACTAAGACATTGTTATATTGGCGCGCAGCCTTGCTACCTAGTAATCATAAGAGGCGCCAGGATGTATTAGTTAGTATGAGGTTTGCAGTACTCTTTTCCGGTGGCCATGGATTATCATCATTGCCAGGAAAACCATGGTCCTGTGAATAACTGTTCTCTACTTGTCATATGTCTAGGACAGGCTCAGGGCTAAATTTTTCCTTACCATCTGAGACCATGCACCTTAAACGGGTTTTTTCCTTCAGGCACTTGAAGGGTTAACTCTTCTTCTGGTGTAGTAGCAGTTCTGCTCAGCTGTCAGCAGTTAAAAGCTTCCAGCCTGGATATAAGCCCTCTGAATACGGAAGAGTTTGTGGGTTATTCAATTCAGTTTGGAGCTAGCCTGGAACAGAGAGGACATGGTTTGCTGCTGCTGTTTGCTGTCTATTGTGGTTTGTTCGAAAGTAGTCTGTTTTTGTTGCTTCTACCTTTCTTTTGTTACCCCCTTCCCGTCCACCCTTGATTACTATGGTGTAGGTTTTAGGTGTGCATGAGTTTTTATTTACCCCTGTCTGATGTTCATTGTTCCTGGGGTTTTGGGGATTTTCATCCTGGTCAGTCCCCTGGGTGGTGGGTGTAGTGTGGACTTTGTCATCAAGACCCGGCCAGGACAGGAGTCAGGGACAGGTTTGGGGACCAGACTCCCTACCTTCAGGGACAGGTTGGGGGCCTCTCTACGTTCAAGGGTACCTCTGGGTTTGAGGGTGAGCTCCGGGACCCAAGACTTAAGGTAGGCTTTACACTCTGCGATATCGGTACCGATATTGCTAGCGAGTGAACCCAGCCCCGTCGGTTGTGCGTCACGGGCAAAACACTGTCCGTGGTGCACAACATCGCTAACACCCGTCACACGGACTTACCTGCCCTGCGACGTTGCTCTGGCCGGCGATCTGCCTCCTTTCTAAGGGGGCGGGTGGTGCGTCGTCACAGCGACATCACACGGCAGCCGTCCAATAGAAGCGGAGGGGTGGAGATGAGTGGGACGTAACATCCCGCCCACCTCCTTCCTTCCGCATTGCTGGTGGACACAGGTAAGGAGATGTTCGTCGCTTCTGCGGTGTCACACATAGCGATGTGTGCTGCCGCAGGAACGACAAACAACCTCGTTACTCACCAGACAACGATATTTGGTGTTTGGACGACCTCTCCAAAACCAACGATTTTTACCACTTTTGCGATCGTTGTAGGTCGCTCGTACATGTTACACGCTGCAATGTCGCTAACGACGCCGTATGTGCGTCACAAACACCGTGACCCCAACGATAAATTGTTAGCAATATCGCAGCGTGTAAAGCAACCTCTAGGGTCTGCATAGGGTTTCCCATGGTCCATGGCCATCCATTACACACCCACCATGACACTACTCTAGACATTTCTAATGGAGAACTATGTTGTTATCTGCGTGTACTCCATATATGAGCAGATTGTGTACAGTATCTTCTGACACTCCAGTAAGAAAATAATGAGATGAATGTCTGGTATGACGTGAGCTCAGAAACTCAAAAAGTTCATCCTTGCTAAAATGTGCACCATGATAAGGGTGACCTTTATTGTGCCAAACAGTTGGGGAAAAATATTGAGATTGTATCCAATTTTGGGGATATAATCGATATATGCTCGAAATATCTCAGATGATAATACCTACAGTTAGGTCCAGAAATATTTGGACAGTGACACAATTTTCGCGAGTTGGGCTCTGCATGCCACCACATTGGATTTGAAATGAAACCTCTACAACAGAATTCAAGTGCAGATTGTAACATTTAATTTGAAGGTTTGAACAAAAATATCTGATAGAAATTGTAGGAATTGTACACATTTCTTTACAAACACTCCACATTTTAGGAGGTCAAAAGTAATTGGACAAATAAACCAAACCCAAACAAAATATTTTTATTTTCAATATTTTGTTGCGAATCCTTTGGAGGCAATCACTGCCTTAAGTCTGGAACCCATGGACATCACCAAACGCTGGGTTTCCTCCTTCTTAATGCTTTGCCAGGCCTTTACAGCCGCAGCCTTCAGGTCTTGCTTGTTTGTGGGTCTTTCCGTCTTAAGCCTGGATTTGAGCAAGTGAAATGCATGCTCAATTGGGTTAAGATCTGGTGATTGACTTGGCCATTGCAGAATGTTCCACTTTTTTGAACTCATGAACTCCTGGGTAGCTTTGGCTGTATGCTTGGGGTCATTGTCCATCTGTACTATGAAGCGCCGTCCGATCAACTTTGCGGCATTTGGCTGAATCTGTGCTGAAAGTATATCCCGGTACACTTCAGAATTCATCCGGCTACTCTTGTCTGCTGTTATGTCATCAATAAACACAAGTGACCCAGTGCCATTGAAAGCCATGCATGCCCATGCCATCACGTTGCCTCCACCATGTTTTACAGAGGATGTGGTGTGCCTTGGATCATGTGCCGTTCCCTTTCTTCTCCAAACCTTTTTCTTCCCATCATTCTGGTACAGGTTGATCTTTGTCTCATCTGTCCATAGAATACTTTTCCAGAACTGAGCTGGCTTCATGAGGTGTTTTTCAGCAAATTTAACTCTGGCCTGTCTATTTTTGGAATTGATGAATGGTTTGCATCTAGATGTGAACCCTTTGTATTTACTTTCATGGAGTCTTCTCTTTACTGTTGACTTAGAGACAGATACACCTACTTCACTGAGAGTGTTCTGGACTTCAGTTGATGTTGTGAATGGGTTCTTCTTCACCAAAGAAAGTATGCGGCGATCATCCACCACTGTTGTCATCCGTGGACGCCCAGGCCTTTTTGAGTTCCCAAGCTCACCAGTCAATTCCTTTTTCCTCAGAATGTACCTGGCTGTTGATTTTGCTACTCCAAGCATGTCTGCTATCTCTCTGATGGATTTTTTCTTTTTTTTTCAGCCTCAGGATGTTCTGCTTCACCTCAATTGAGAGTTCCTTAGACCGCATGTTGTCTGGTCACAGCAACAGCTTCCAAATGCAAAACCACACACCTGTAATCAACCCCAGACCTTTTAACTACTTCATTGATTACAGGTTAACGAGGGAGACGCCTTCAGAGTTAATTGCAGCCCTTAGAGTCCCTTGTCCAATTACTTTTGGTCCCTTGAAAAAGAGGAGGCTATGCATTACAGAGCTATGATTCCTAAACCCTTTCTCCGATTTGGATGTGAAAACTCTCATATTGCAGCTGGGAGTGTGCACTTTCAGCCCATATTATATATATAATTGTATTTCTGAACATGTTTTTGTAAACAGCTAAAATAACAAAACTTGTGTCACTGTCCAAATATTTCTGGACCTAACTGCATTTATTGCCCTCAAAACCGATCGGGTTCTACATACCTTCTAGAGACAATCAATCATTGCCGATCATTGACAAAATCTCTGTGGTCCAACCAATGCACCAATGTTTATGGGTATGTATCATCTTTTTGTTCTTTTTAGGTGATTGCTTGCAGTGCATATCTTGTAGCATAGAAAACTCAGATTCCTGTTCAAGCACAAACACTGAAAGCTGCCTCGTTGGCCAAGTGTGCGCGTCTCAGTCTACGTTGTCTATAAAAAGTAAGTCACAGAATGTTTATTTTAATGAATTGTATCATGTTCGTTATAGAAGATTGACGAGAGTCCAGACAACAGAAGGTACCATCGATGAACAATATTTTGGCTTGTGGTGGGAGATCGTTAACGTACCACTCCTGGGAAATCCCGGGATCTGTGCCTGGATATTGGAGGGCAATAAGTGGCATCTAGGTAAAAATCCACCATCGAGGTCCACTTGAATAAAATTGTTGGGTGGTTTTCAGCATAATAAAGCCTTGACAACACACCACTAGTGATATAAAATAGCATTCTAATTTTTACCCAAGTGGATCTCGTTGTTGGATTAAGTTCTCCAATATTTCATTATACCCCCCACTTGCACACACCTTCTTTTTCATCATAGCCCACAGTGAAGCAAGCAATTTATGAGCATAATAGGTGTATTTCAAGATACCATACAGTTTGTACACCAAGTGCCTCTGTTCTTTAAGGCCTCTTTGGCAGATATGTTGTCACACTTAGACAAGGAGTTCTTCCCGGCTCATGGCGCAACACAGAAGTTACAATGGGGGATGGAAAATGGTAGAAAGGCCCTTATGATAGGGAGAGAGTAGACAAGTCACCACCTGCCACTATTCTGAGTCTGCACCCTGAGTGCCTAAATGTTCTTAAGTGGGTTCTTCCCCATGCTGCCATCACATGCCTAGTCCCTAGCTTCCTCACCAGTTACCCTGGCTAATGCGAAGGCCGGTGAGTACACTAGACATCACTACTACTGTAATAAAAATCAAAAAAGGTCCGTGAAGCCTCTGTTAGGAGTCTCGACACAGAAAATAGCCAGATATCCCTCCGGGAAGGACCTATCCAAGGAGTGGTCTTTTTAGGAGACCACTATAACCACCATATTAAGTAGCCCTTTTAGTCAATATCCAACTCTTTGACGAGTTTAAAGATATGACAAGGGAAATACCAAGGCCAGGTATCCATCCACAGACAGCTGTTTCGGGGTGTTTCCCCTCATCAGTGTGGATTAAGATTCTGGCCAGGTGGGAGCAATGCCTAGTAGACCAACAAGACAAAACAATCACTGATCTCGGGGAGACCAGCCAGAGAATACACTGCCGGCAGCCAACAAAGGCGCTAAAAACAGTGAAATCCTAGGTGCATTGCTCCCTGGGAAGTATGCAAATGAAAAAAGGTCCATGGAGCCTCTATTAGGAGTCACTACACAGAAAATAGCCAGATATCCCTCCGGGAAGGACCTAGCCAAGAAGTGGCTCTTATTAGACCACCATAACCACCATATTAAGTAGCCCTTTTAGTCAATATCCAACTCTTTGACGAATTTAAAGATATGACAAGGGAAATTCCAAGGCCAGGTATCCATCCACAGACAGCTGTTTCGGGGTGTTTCCCCTCATCAGTGTGGAGTAGGATCCTAGCTAGGTGGGAGCAATGCCTAGTAGACCAACAAGACAAAGCAATTACTGATCTCGGGGAGACCAGCCAGAGAAAACACTGCCAGCAGCAAACAAAGGGTTAGGAGTCTCGACACAGAAAATAGCCAGATATCCCTCCAGGAAAGACCTAGCCTAGGTATTGCTCCCACCTAGCCAGAATCCTACTGGATTCTGACTAAAAGGATAGTTGAATGTTGACTAAAAGGGCTACTTAATATGGTGGTTATGGTGGTGCCCTAAAAAGAGCCACTCCTTGGAGGGATATCTGGCTATTTTCTGTGTCAAGACTCCTAACAGAGGCTCCACAGACCTTTTTTGATTTGCATACTTCCCAGGGAGCAATGCACCTAGGATTTCACTGTTTTAAGTACCTTTGTTGGCTGCCTGGCTGGTCTCCTCGAAATCAGTGATTGCTTTGTACTACTGTAAGAAAACACAGGAGAAGAAAGACAAACAGGGGGAATTAGACAAAAAGATATGCACTAACTGCTGCAGCCAAACACCAGGGCTGCAGGAGACAAGAGATCAGCAACATCACTGCTGCAGCCTTACACCAAGGCTGCAAGTGGCAAGGCTACAAGTGGCAAGGCTACAAGAGCTTCAATAGGCTTCCTCCTTGAACATTGCCAGTTCAAATTGATTTCTCTTTTTGTCACCAGCATCAGAAGAAGGAACATGTGACTGCTTAAAGGAAATGGGAGTGGTCACAAACCGGTAATAGCTGAGATGAGCTAACAAGAAGCTACCACCAAGGAAAGAGTTCTTAACCCTTGCTATGCCAAAAGAAACCAAATGTGTTTAATAACCAGATTCTCACAAGGCAATGTGAGATTCAGATCCCAAATGTGTCAAACGTCTCCCGGGGACAAGAGACCCTCATGACAAATGTGTAACAATTAATTTTGTGGTTCCTCACACTGACTGGCCTCTCTCTACAATCCATGTTTCTCCAAGATCAGATTGGACCCCGCAGATTTTGGGGTACAATATGCACAGACCAGAAGGTGTCACTAATCAGTCCTGCCCTTTATCTATCAACTCTTGCTCTTTGGCTACTTCTACTGTTTGTCTTCTGTAATCGGCACCATATTTTCCTTGACTTCAGTCTTATCATATTTTCCATTTTCCTCTGCTTCACATTCCTTCGACAACCAGATTCTCCCCTACAGTACCCTCTAGCACAGGCTACAAGTTCAATCCTTTATTTACAATGAAATAAAGTGGAAGTGGGACCTCTTAGCTCCATCAGGCTACCAATTCATAATACTACAGTCTTAACATCGTGCTATTGTGCCAACCCGGTGTTGGTCGGGCTGCTCGGGTCCAGGATCATGGTGGCTCGAAAGGCCCGGACCCGGCTTGGTGGAGACTTGGATCTGTGAAAAAGGGGGGTGTTTCCAGGTGATAATTTTGTGACGCCACCTTTGGGTTGCGGTAAGCGTAGTACCACCGCTGCTGTAAGCAGTACCGGGGCAGATAGAGTTAGGCAGCCTGATGTTAGTCCCTCCACAGGTAGGGATGGCCCCGGGCTCAAGGGTGTTGGTGATTATTTGGGAGCGCAGGGTGCAGGGGATCAGACTACTTACTGTGGGTAGTCATGCTGCTGGATGAGGATTATAAAGTAGACACGCACGCTGCAAGTAAACAAAGTTCTCTGTGTGCCACAGTAACTACGGGGAGCCCGTCCAGATGTCCGCTCCCACTGGTGTCACTTGATAGTCTGGAGCCCACCTCCGTGCACAATTTAGTTGTCTCTGTGGTCCTGTGGCTTGAAGCTGTAAGGGCCCCGCTCACTTTGGTAAAGTGTAGCTGTGCTCTTGAGGGCTGGCACTTGGGACTTCAGTGGGCTGCTTTTGGCTGGAAAACCCTGTCCCTCGCGTGGTGCTGATTCCCCCAATCTTTGAGCTCTGTGGAAAGGTCCCTGAAGGTCTCCTTTCTCGGCAGATCAATTTTCAGGACATTGAACCGGCTCCTGACCTAGGCTCCTGTACCCCGTCATGCTCGGTACCGGTCAGTTTCTTTTGGGCTTGCTGGTGCCGACAGTCCTCTTTGACTATGTCTGTCGCACCTCTTTCCAATGTCACTGCCACCGGTGCCCGACTCCTCTGGCCCTGGATCACTGTCTGTGACCGAACCACGATCTAGCTCCCCGGGAGCTCACTCTCCCCAGCCCCTCTTTCCTTGAGGGCTCTCACTACTCTCCTGTCCTCTCCTCAACTCCTCAACTCATTCACTTCCCTTCCACCAGTCTGCCTGACCCCTAGGTGGGTGGCCCTTTTCCATCTAGACCAACCCACTGGTGTGTCTGAAAGGTCATGATGTGAGGTGTTGATTGGGATTTGTGGTGTTGTTAGTAGTGACACCGGTTTCTTAGGGACCTGGAACCATGGGGGGTAGGCCCTGCACCCTGGATAAGGATGCAGTACCCTGTGGCACCCTGATATACTCAGGGGCACCACACTATCACCAGGCTCAACAGATTGGTGAGATGAAGGAGTTCACTTTGGAGTGTTTCTATATTTTTGTAGATGGAGAAATTTCCCAGAAGTTTAAAAGATTCTGCGCTCCACAAAGTGAATGCAATGTGAATGGATCATTTACCTACTACAACACCTCGGAGAGAATCGCGACCACATGTTGCTTCAACGACTCGTGTTCTTCAGAAAAGCCCAAAGGTAGGTAGACAAAGGGGTTCGTAAGTCGCTCATTGTAAAATCCATAATCATATCAAAGGGATGCAACACAGACCCGACACTATATGTTGCTTAAAGGGTAGCACTTAAAGAGTTCTTCGTAGAAAGCTAGTAGAGAAGCTCAATCTTCCTGCCATCCTTCACCTCAACAACACTCGTAAAACTCATTTTGGTGCACAAAAATGTTTAATATATTGAGATGCTCTCCTAATAGACACCCACTATTATTGAGTGAGTAATTCTTCTTCATCAGCATTCTGTCAGCACTATAAGTGCAGGAACTTCCTTTATCTTTCTTCCGATCATGCATTGCTCTTACCACTGTCCATTCCCAACAATTCCTAGAGACCATGACCCACCCCACATATCCTGTAAACCATGATGACATCTTCAGACTTCCTATCATGCATTGCATTGACTACGGAATTGTCACGGGGTCCTTCTCCGATATCACGCAATCAACAGAGCGAGAGATGATTGAACAATCCAACGATCCTTTATTCCTTGCAAATCAGAAAATCCATAAAATAATCCACCAAACAGAGGGTAAAGTAGTCTAGTAATGGAATAAATGTCCATAGGATCAGTCACAATCTTCCAGCAGTTCTTTTCTAGGGAAATTGAGGTTTCTCAACGGCTCTCTGGGGTGCTGCCTGTAGCCGCAGCTTCTCCCGCAGAGGATGAATATTCCTGCTTCTCTCTTCTCCTTCTCAAGCAGACTGAATAATCTCCATGGTAAACAGAGAGTTTGGGTGGATTCCAGGTCCCCTCCCCTAAACCAAGGGACAGAAGCACTGCAGGAGGTTATAACCCTGCAGACAGGACAAATAATACATAGAATGGACAGAGCACCATGCCTAAAATACGAACCTACACAAAATGATACACAACCCACCATATTTCACCATCACATCTGTAAACCATGATGACACCTTCAGACTTCACATTATGCATTGCTCTTACCACTGTCCATTCCCAACTATTCCTAGAGACAGACTACGACCCACCACACATATTCTGTAAACCATGATGACATCTTCAGACTTCTCATCATGCATCACTCTTACCATTGTCCATCGCCAACCATTCCTAGAGACAGACAATGACCCACCACACATATTCTGTAAACCATGATGACATCTTCAGACTTCTCATGATGCATCACTCTTACCATTGTCCAACCCCAACCATTCCTAGAGACAGACAATGACCCACCACACATTCTGTAGACCATGATGACATCTTCAGACTTCTCATCATGCATCACTCTTACCATTGCCCATTCCCAACCATTCCTAGAGACAATGACCCACCACACATATCCTGTAAACCATGATGACATCTTCGGACTTCCCATCATGCATTTCTCTTGCTACGGTTCATTCTCAACTATTCCTGGAGACCAACCATTACCCACCTCACATATCCTGTAACCCATGATAACCTCTTCAGACGAGGATTACACTTGACAACAGGCAGACGTCAGCACTGTAGACAGAAGGGAGACACCTAGTGGTTGTCACTTTGAAGGAAATTTTCAAGGGTAAAGAAATCACCATGATTGTAGAATTAAGCGATTTGCAGTTTGTTTGTTTTTTATCACATTTTCTATCAAGTTGTCTTGAAGTCTAGAAACCTAAATTAGACATTACACAATGCCTTTGGGTGATCTCTTAGTAAACATCATATGTGCATATGATCTACACTGCTTACAAAAATTGTTTTTTAATCCATTTTCTGTTGTTTTGTGTTGTTTTCTTCCCTATTTGTAAAAGTACCAAGTACAACTTTGTTGTCTAATGGAATTATCTGCTCCAAGTGTTCTCTGGCTGGTCCTGCGTGTGGCGCCGATCAGAATATGAACTGTACCGGAAATGAGACCATGTGTCTTCTCATGTCTACGAAGTATATCCTAGGTAATGAGAATATCTATCTATCTCTATCTATCTATCATCTATTTATTTATCTATATATCTATCTAAGCAGAAAAATGGTACAGCCGCACACTGAAATGCCAATATTTTCAACTTTCAAAAAAGATGTTTAGCATATGAAAAATGGCCATTTTACATACCTGCCCAGTAGCCATGTCAAGGCAACCTCAATACACAGCGTCCTACTCTTCCTTTCTGCCTCTGACTTGGTTTTAAAAAATGCTACATCTTTGAGCAAACAATGAGGTTGCCTTGACATGGCTACTGGGCAGGTATGTAAAATGGCCATTTTTCATATGCTAAACATCCGAAAAAAAATGTATTACATCTTTTTGAAAGTTGAAATTTTTGGCATTTCAGTGTGTGGCTGTAACCTTTTTTTGCTTTTCTATGTCATGAACAGATACGCACCTGTTCACAAGCAAGGCTGTCAGTTTCCTTTTTTTTGTTTCTTGTATTTCATAAGGAACCATGTCCGTTAGACTGAATATGCACCCAATCCCCCTTCCTCCATTAGCCACAGGTGCTTTTAATATTTAGTAGTGGGTCTATCTTCGCCCAAACATGTAGATTTTGAAATCCTAGTCGGAGGCAAAAGGGAAAAGTAGGACCCAGTGTAATGAGGTTACCTTGATGTGGCTACTGGCAGATATGTAAAATGGCCATTTTTCATATGCCAATCATCTAAAAAAAATGTATTAGATATTTTTTGAAAGTTGAAAATTTTGGCATTGCTTTGGGCAGCTGTAACCTTTTTTTTCCTTTTCTATGTCATAAACAGATACTCACCTGTTCACATGGAGTGCTGTCAGTCCAGTTTTTTTTTTCTTGTATTTCATACGGAACCATGTCAATTAGACTGAATATGCACCCAATCCCCCCTCCCCTATTAGCCACAGCCTAAACATATAGTTTTTTTTTTTTTTAAAACCCAGTCAGTAGCAGAAAGGAAGAGTAGGACCCAGTGTAATGAGGGTGCCTTGATGTGGCCACTGGGCAGGCATGTAAAATGGCCCTTTTTCATGTGCTAATCATCTAAAAAAAGTAATAGATCTTTTTTTTAAAGTTGAAAATTTGGGCATTTCAGTGTGCTGCTGTAACCATTTTTTGCTTTTCTATGTCATGAACATACGGAGTGCTGTCAGTCCAGTTTTTTTTTTGTATTTCATATGGAACCATGTCCATTAGACTGAATATGTATTCAATCCCCCCCTCCTCCATTAGCAACAGGTGCTTTTATTATTTAGTAGTGGGTCTATCTATGCCCAAACATGTAGATTTTTTTTTTTAAACCCAGTCAGAGGCAGAAAGGATGACTAGGACCCAGTGTAATGAGGTTGCCTTGACGTGGCTACTGGACAGGCATGTAAAATGGACATTTTTCATATGCTAATCATCTAAAAAAATGTATTAGATTTTTTTAAAAGTTGAAAATTTTGGCATTTCAGTGTGCGTCTAATCTTTCTTTTTTATTTTCTAAGTCATGAACAGATACGCACCTGTTCACATGGAGTGCTGTCAATCCTGTTTTTTTTCTTATCTATCTATCAAAAAGTTTACAATCGCACACTGAAATGCCAACATATTCAGCTTTCAAAAAAGATCTAATGAAATTTTTTTGAGATGTTTAGCATATGAAAAATGGCCATTTTAAATACCTGCCCAGTAGCCACGTCAAGGCAACCTCATTATACTGGATCCTACTCTTCCTTTCTGCCTGTAACGCCTGCCTGGATCCACAGACTCAGACGGGCTGTAATGGACAGGCTAGAGGGAAGCCAGTCACCAAACAGGACCCCCAGAACCCTGAAACCCTTTAACCCCTATACAGGGATTTGGAATTACACAGGGCCCTGGAGATCACTACCTGTGGAAGGCTGCAGTCTGAGAGAGTAGTCGTCAGGCAGGGTCAAACCAAGAACTGCGGTATAGGGACAGAATCGGCAGGCAAGGACATAATCAGAAATAGGCAGAGGTCAAAACCGGATCGGGCAGTGAGGTACAAAAACAGCAGGCAGGAGGGTAGTCAGGAAACAATCGGTAATCAGCACACGATATCACAGGACAAAACAGGAGCCAGAATTCTCAGATCTCTGGCAGAGGTCAGCAGACAGGAGGGGAATTAAGAAGAGTGTGGTGTCTTCCCATTGGCTGTAGCTGAATGATGGTACTTCAGCCGGGAGACACCCGCCACCTACAGTCAGCCAGTGGCACTGCAAATCCCCAGGAAACCCAGACCAGTGGATGAGCGGAGACTGCGCCCACTAGTGCCGCTGGCATCGACTCCTCTCCTCTCCACCAGCACTATCCACGGCAGGAACACGGCGGTGATCGGAGAAGAAGTCGATGGAACGGACTCCGGTGGTGACATAACTGCCTCTGACTTGGTTTTAAAAAAACCCTACATGTTTGGACAAAGATAGACCCACTAATAAATAATAAAAGCATCTGTGGCTAATGGGGGAGGGGGCATTGGGTGCATATTGAGTCTAATGGACGTGGTTCCATATGAAATACAAGAAAAAAACAAAACAGGGTTGACAGCACTCCATGTGAACAAGTGCGTATCTGTTCATGCAATAGAAAAGCAAAAAAAAAAAAAAAAAGTTACACCCGCACACTGAAATGCCAACATTTTCAACTTTCAAAAAAGATCTAATGAAATTTCTTTTTTAGATGTTTGGCATATGAAAAATGGCCATTTTACATATCTGCCCAGTAGCCATGTCAAGGCAACCTCATTAAACTGGGTCCTTTCTGCTTCTGTGTTTTAAAAAATCTACATCTTTCAGCAAATAATGAGGTTGCCTTGACATGGCTAATGGGCAGGTATGTAACACCTGTTCACATAGAAGGCGATCAATCCTGGTTTTCCTATCTATCTATCTATCTATCTCGTCATATTTCATGTATACATTTGCAATAAAATCCTTTTTCCCTCCTTCCTTTCAGGCACCCAGACCACGCTATCACTCGTCCGTGGTTGCGCCTCAAGAGGCTATTGCATTAAAAGTAACACATCCCACCCGTCTGCTGAAGGCTATACGGAGATCACATATCAGTGCACCAGTGGAAGTCTCGCTAACAGCACAACGCCTTCAACCGTCGGGTCTTCTACTGCCACAACCCCAAAGAAGTCCGGTGGAACTTGTCGCTGCAGCGTTTCACTGTTGCTGTTTTTCTGCCTTTTTATTTTGCTCATGTAACGAGAAGAGCCCTCATCTGAATATTAATTTAAGACTTTAGGAAATAAAAAGCTGCTTAAGTGTTGAAAAGTAATTTATATGTATTATGCTAAATATTGTGTGATTACCTTGGATTAAAAATCATCTCCATTCTCCATAACTGAGACATTTTACATTTTTAAAGCCATTGGACACTGGAGACTCTTTTAAAGTTGATGGACATCCTGCAGTTTCATGTTGATTGGTTTCCTAATTTAGGAGGGTGCACTTACAAGCTTTTTGCTATGCAGCTTGCAAGCGCAGCTGTGAAGCTCTGAGATTGGCAGGATCACTGGATCAGAAGCCAGCTACTTTTCCGGGGCTTCAGAGACAAAGCTGCCTTTGATTTTAGAATGGGCCCACAAAACCCCACACTGGATAGGCCTCTAAACCCTACCTTGAATGGGTCTCTAAGCCCCATCCTGGATGGACCTCTATACCCCACCCTGGATAGGCCTCTAAACCCCAACCTGGATAGGCCACTATACCCCACCCTGGATAGGCCTCTATACCCATCCTGGATGGGCTTTTATACCCCACCCTGCATAGGCCTCTCTACCCCACCCTGGATAGGCCTCTCTACCCCACCCTGGATAGGCCTCCATACCTCACCCTGGAAGGACCTCTGTACCCCACCCTGGATGGGGCTCTAAATCCCACCCTGAATAGGCCTCTCTACCCCACTCTGGATAGGCCTCTCTACCCCACCCTAGATAGGCCTCTCTACCCCACCCTGGATAAGCCTGTATACCCCACCCTAGATAGGCCACTGTACGTCACCCTGGATAGGCCACTGTACGTCACCCTGGATAGGCCACTGTATCTCACCCTGGATAGGCCACTGTACCTCACCCTGGATAGGCCACTGTACCTCACCCTGGATAGGCCTCTTTACCCCACCCTGGAAAGGCCTCTATACCCCATCGTGGATAGGTCTCTATGCACCACCCTAGATAGGTCTCTATACCTCACCTTGGATATGCGTCTATACCCCACGATGGATGGGCCTCTAAATCCCACCATGGATGGACCTCTATACTCAGCCATGGATGGGCCTCTAAACCAACCCATGGATGGGCTTCTATATCCTATCCTAGATAGGCCTCTATACCCCACCCTGGATAGGCTTCTAAACCCCATTCTGGATGGGTGTGTATAACATGAATGGGCCTCTAAACCCCACCATGAATGGACCTCTATACCCCACTAGGAAAAGGCCTCTAAACCCCACCCTGGGTAGGCCTTTAAACATATTAAAACTACTTTTAAAGCAAATACCAATCTGATATGTACAGGAACTGTCCTCATTTTCATGCAGTGTAACTTGCTATTTACTCTTTTTTGAGTAAGTAGTGCCTCTTTCTGAGCATTCTGTAAGCACTATAGGTGCTGGGACTTCTTTATCTAACCTACTGCCATGACATGTGTACCAGTCCCCACAGTCTCGAGTGGCTGCAAAAAAAGTTTCTTGTTCAACTTATTTTAACAGGATCACTGGTTCTTAAAGAAAGTAAAATAGAGCAAGGTGGACTTGGGACCATGTTTGCAGGAGCAAGATCCCCTTACAGACTGTACAGAAGCCAATAATACCTTTTAAAGGAAACATGCCCCATGGGGGCTCAATTATCCCATCCACCAATTGGAAGGGTTGACATTTTTGTTGTGATACGAATGTTCAAAAAAACCCACAAACTTGTAAATAAATGTGTCTTGACATATTGAAGGTTTTCTTCTCCATTGTCCTACATTTAGCTTGGGGGAAGGGGTGAACTATGAGATCTTGATTTACTATTGTTGTAGAGAAAATATGTGGACGTCCATACATCATACTTTAATATAATGCTGCTAGGCAAAATATACAAATCTGAACATGAGGTTCTTAGTTGAAGATTATGATCAAATTGTATGAGGCCAACTACCACGTCAAGGTAGTAAATCACTTACCTTAATGGTGCGGCACCAAGTGACTATGATGACTCAGTGTCAATAAGAAATATCTGGTCACTTTTGTGGGGATGAACTATTCTTAATTATGCCAAATATATTTTTCTGTTTGGTGAATCAAGGGACATGGGCCATTGTATCCTATGAGATTGTCCAGTGCCCATTTTGTAAGCTTATTTGTGGAATGCCTGCTGATTGAGGATTGCATCAGCCCCCTGCAGTGTACTAGTCAGTAGGTGGCTTTACACACTGCAACATCGCAAACGACATCGCTGTAAAGTCACCGGTTTTGTGGCGTAATAGCGATCTCCCCAGCGACATTGCAGTGTGTGAAACACATCAGCGACCTGGCCCCTGCTGTGAAGTTGCTGATCGCTACAAATCGTTCAGGACCATTCTTTGGTCCTTTGTTTACCGCTGTGCAGCATGATCGCTAGAAAGTTTCAGTGCATAAAGGGGACTTAAAACACTGGAAACGAGTGATGTGTCACAATATCTGTCAATCACTATTCTCTGTCAGTCGGTCTCTCCCTCTCAGTCTCTATTCTCTCTCTGTCGGTCCGTCACTATCTCTGTCCCTCTCTCACAGTCTGTCGGTCATTTTCCCCTCCTCTCTCATACTCACCTATCTCCGATCCCCGGCGCGGCGCTGCACGGCGTTCACACTGCTGTGGCGGCTTTTACTATTTTGAAAAAGCCGGCCGCTCATTAAACAATCTCGTATTCCCTTCTTTCCCCGCCCACAGGTGCCTATGATTGGTTGCAGTGAGACACGCCCCCACGCTGAGTGACAGGTGTCTCACTGCACCCAATCACAGCAGCCGGTGGGCGGGTCTATACTGTGCAGGGAAATAAATAATTAAATAATTTAACAAACCGGCGTGCGGTCCCCCCCCAATTTCAATACCAGCCAGATAAAGCCATACGGCTGAAGGCTGGTATTCTCAGGATGGGGAGCTCCACGTTATGGGGAGCCCCCCAGCCTAACAATATCAGTCAGCAGCCGCCCAGAATTGCCGCATACATTAGATGCGACAGTTCTGGGACTGTACCCGGCTCTTCCCGATTTGCCCTGGTGTGTTGGCAAATCGGGGTAATAAGGAGTTTCTGGCAGCCCATAGCTGCCAGTAAGTCCTAGATTAATCATGTCAGGCGTCTCCCCGAGAAACCTTCCATGATTAATCTGTAAATTACAGTATATAAACACACACACCCGAAAAAATCCTTTATTAGAAATAAAAAACACTAACAAATTCCCTCATCACCAATTTAATCAGCCCCAAAAAGCCCTCCATATCCGGCGTAATCCACGGACCTCCAGCGTCGCTTCCAGCTCAGCTGCATGGAGGAGACCAGAGCAGCAGAAGACACCGCCGCTCCTGTCACCTCCACGCAGCTAATGAAGACAGCCGCGCGATCGACTGAGCTGTCGCTGAGGTTACCCGCTGACACTGGATCCAGCGGTGGATCCAGCGGTGGATGCAGCGGTGGCCGCGGGTAACCTCAGTGACAGCTCAGCTGATCGCGCTACTCACCGCCGCTCCGGTCAGCTCCATGCAGCAACTGAGGTGAGTAGCGCGATCAGCTGAGCTGTCACTAAGCTTATCCACGGCCACTACTGGATCCAGTGACAGCGGGTAACCTCAGTGACAGCTCAGCTGATCGCGATACTCACCTCAGTTGCTGCGTGGAGGTGACAGGAGCGGCGGTGTCTGCTGCAGCTCCTGCCACCTCCATGCAGCAGAGCTGGAAGTGACGCTGGACCATCCTGGATTACGCCGGACATGGAGAGCTTTTTGGGTCTGATTAAATTGGTGATGAGGGAATTTGTTAGTGTTTTTTATTTCTAATAAAGGATTTTTTCAGTTGTGTGTGTTTATTTACTGTAATTTACAGATTAATCATGGAAGGTTTCTCCGGGAGATGCCTGACATGATTAATCTAGGACCTATTGGCAGCTATGGGCTGCCAATAACTCCTTATTACCCCGATTTGCCAACCCACCAGGGCAAATCGGGAAGAGCCGGGTACAGTCCCAGAACTGTCGCATATAATGTATGCAGCAATTCTGGGCGGCTGCTGACTGATATTGTTAGGCTGGGGGGCTCCCCATAACGTGGATCTCCCCATCCTGAGAATACTAGCCTTCAGCCATATGGCTTTATCTGGCTGGTATTAAAATTGGGGGGGACCGCACGCCGTTTTTTTTAATTATTTAATTATTTATTTCCCTGCACAGTATAGACACGCCCACCGGCTGCTGTGATTGGGTGCAGTGAGACATCTGTCACTCAGCGTGGGGGCATGTCTCACTGCAACCAATCATAGGCGCCTGTGGGCGGGTAAAGCAGGGAATATGAGATTGTTTAATGAGCGGCCGGCTTTTTCAAAATAGTAAAAGCCGCCGCAGCAGTGTGAATGCCGTGCAGCGCCGCGCCGGGGATCGGTAAGTATGAGAGAGGAGGGGAAAATGACCGACAGACTGTGAGAGAGGGACAGAGATAGTGACGGACCGACAGAGAGAGAATAGAGACCGAGAGGGAGAGACCGACTGACAGAGAATAGTGATTGACAGATATTGTGACACATCACTCGTTTCCAGTGTTTGACTAGCTAGGTCGTTCTGCAGGTCCGGATCGCTGTTGCGTCGTTGGCCATGTTGGCCTGTTTGATAGCTCACCAGAGACTCACCAGAGACTTTGTAGCTATCCCGGCCAGGTTGGGATCGCTGGTGGGATCGCTGAAAGTCTCAGTGTGTAAAGGGGCCTTGTGTCTTTTGGTTGACAATTGAACTAACAAATAATGAGAGATTAGCCATGATTATCTTCCCCCAATCATGTGGGACACAATGGCCTGAAATAAGAGCTTAGGAATATAAAAAAGGCCTGCTGATATCCCCAGTGATTCTACAGGACTTGAGCCTATGGATTCGGCAGTAGGATTACAAACCTACTTTACTGCCCAACACTGAGACCAAAAGTGATTTTGAGAACCCAGGTTGAAACAATCCGATGCCCACATTCCTTGCTGTGCTCGGTCAGCTTCCTAAGATTGCCACTATCTCCTCTCAGTGGGTGCCCTCCAAAAGCAAAGTGTTGCTGGCTTGGGTAATTAGCCCTGGATACCCCGAAGTCATGGAGGTTCTAATACTTGGAAATTCATGGAAGGCTGAGACTCTGTCACTTGCACCATCTTGTGTCCTTGCTGGAAATGTACTATCTGTTGTTGACTGTTGGTGACCCAATGAAGTCTAACCAGAGAGTGGTTCCTTCACCATGTGTTGTCTGAGTAGTTCTCTGCCCACAGGTAGGGGCACTCATTAGCATGAGCCAAGGGTCATGCGGTCTTTCTAAAGACTGCCAGGCCAGTAGGCAAAAGCACCCCTGAGCCACTTGCCTCCAGAGTAATGACCACTGTTGAAATGAAAAAGCACCAGCAGGGGGAGTGATCTGGTGCCCCATAGTACCCATGCTGCAAGGTAAAGCTCACATAGCGCTGGGTCACTACCCCACACAGGCACATCAGCACATAAGCAATGGCCACCACACACCACCAGCACTAAGTGAATTGATCTAAAAAAATCACCTTTAACATTGTAAGGCTCACTGTCATGAGAGCTGCTGGCTCCTGCAGGATTAAGTCTGGTGGGCAGGGCTTGCTCTGTAGTGCCTCACTCCGGAACTCACGCTGCTTTATCTTGGAGTGGTTCCCCCGGTAGTGCTGCCAGTGATAGCTCCTGTATTAAAATGTGCACTTCTGGTTTTGTGAGTTTCCTGATCTATCGTGCTACCCAGCTGACCTTACCCTGGCCTCCGTCTCATGTGTTTTGTTTGTCTTCCCTGTCTTCCTGACCCCAGTCCCATCCTCCGTCCCGGTCACTACTCTGACTGATCTCCCGGCTTCTGACTCCGTTGATATTACCTGACCTTTGCTCTGCTTCTAGCTTTGGTACCTACGTACTCTCTACATACATACTCTCTCAGCTTCTGACTCTCATGCTACCCCCCGGTTTACAACCTGCGCATACCCCCTGTTCTGACGTGACCTCCTTGCACTGACTCTTCTTTCTGACTATTCATTCTCTGTGTGTGCGCGCCCCTGTAAGCTTTACTACTGCTTTAGGGAGAGTTGTGTCCACTCGGCTTCTGCGCCCCCCCTGGTGGAATACTGACAATCACCCTGTAAAGGGAGATCTGTTAAGACACTGGTCCCGGTGGCACATGGATCATGGGCATCAATGCAGTTTCCGAGAGGATATTTGGAATCGAAGTCTTGGACTATTTGGAATCTCAGGAGCAGTCATGGAGATGGAGTGGAAACCAGCAGGGAAGGAAGCAAGTAGAAAAAACAGCAAGTACAAGTAATGGAGCAAACCAACATGAAGCATTAGAGTTTCAATGCTAAGAAACAGGTGTATGTCTTAATGGGTCTTATATAGGATTTAGGGGGTGATGACACTGAGTCATGATGGGTAACCTCCAAAACCCAACATTGAGCACAACAGTGGGCAGCAGGACAAAGTAAAGGACAGAAAGCTTGGGATACTCTAGTCAGATCAAAAATACCTGGTTCAAATAGGAGAACCACTAATCCAAATAAAAAAATACGGGATAGACCATGCAACGTCCCAGAGTAGTAGAGAAAAGACATGGACCACACATCTCCAAAAGGATATGTTGATCTAATGCCACTAGGCAAAAACTTACAAAGCTGCCCATGAGGTCCTTAGTTTAACATTCTGGTCAGACTAGGAAGCCATTAACACGTCACAGCAAAATTCTTAGTTGGTCTCTAACCCAAAAGGTGTGGCACCGTGCGGCAGCTCACACCGGTCTTGATAAGGTGTTGTGCTGGAGTCAGATGCATCTTATTCATTAAGTGTGCATGCATCTTGACATTACTTACTCCATTCAAAGATTGGAGTCAGATTTCAAGGGAAGGAAACGCCACAATTTGTTATAAACTAGACGATCTTTTATGCCCCGTCCCTACGCAACT